>NW_024499895.1:58266-168809 GCF_017590055.1 Onychostruthus taczanowskii
CCCCCCCATCCCTCCTTCCCAGGATTAATCCCAATTCCCTCCCTCCAGCACAGGAGCACAGGGAGGTGGGAATGGGGGTTAAGGGTAGTTCCTTACATCTCACCCCTCTCTTCTCTGTACCCAATTACAGCTGTGCATGAACTTTTTTTGTTGTTGTTGTTCTTTGTTCTGGTTTGAAAGCAAAACCAGTGAAATATTCCAAGTCAGAAATAGAATTTATTAGGAAAAGGGAAAAAAAAACCCCAAAAATACATGCAATAATAGAAAAGAAAAACCACTGACAGAGTCAGAATACAACCTGACACCCTGCTAGTTAGTGTGGTGGTAGCAGTCCAGATAAAATGGTCTTGTTGAAGTGGAGATCCCATAGAAAAGATCTGGTAGCTCTTATCCTCTGGAAACCAGTGGATAAGGGCAGCTTGTTCTGCCCCAAACCCAGATTATATCCAGGTGGGGATGCTTAGCTCCTCCCCCCTGGGTGGAGCATCTCACAATGGGCTGATATCATTCTGTGAGTCGTGCTGTGGGTCCTTGATTGCCCACTAAACAGAAATGGCTCCCAGAGGGAGTTATCTCTGAGCCATGGGCAAGGCAGTGATGGGCCTATTAACAGGAGATAAGACAAAACAATGCCCCTCCTGGTTTCAACAGCTCTTGAGGATGGGAGTACGACTTTATATTGTAACCTAGGACACTCTTAAATCCATTATTCCCTAGGTGTTACCACCTTCTCTGCTGGGCTTGACCTTGACCAGTGGCAGGTCTGCCTGGAGCCTGGGCTGCATTGTCTCTGCTGGACATGGGGGAGGCTTCTGGGAGCTTCTCAAAGAAGCCACCCCTGTAGTCCTCCCTCCACTACCAGAACTTTGCCAGGCAAATCCAATATCTGTATGGTGGATGCTCACCAAGCTGCTCTATCACTCCTCAGCTGGACAGGGTAGAGAAAATGTGATGGAAAACAAGGAGGATGAGAAAAAGCAGTTTATTAAAGCAAAAGCTAAGATTGGATTTGCACAAGCCAAGGGAAAACTACAAAGATTTTATTCTCTACTTTCCATCAGCAAGCAATATCCAAGGGAAGCAGGGCTCCGGTGTGGCTGTGGAAGGCAAACATGGTAAATAATCAATGCTCGCCCTTTTCTTAGGTTTTGTTTGAATCAATGTCACAGGGTCTGGAGTATCCCTTTGGTCAGTTTCAGTCACTGGCCTGGCTGTGTCCCCTGGTGGGACTTTGCCCACCCCCAGCCCACTGCTGGGAGAATGTTGGATGCTGTGCCAGCTCTGCCCAGCAGCCCCATCAAGTCACCTTTAATTGTCTTATTTGTCTTCATTCCCAGCCGGTTTTCCTTTCTGCTTGCTTTAAGAAACAATGCCTTCTGGATTTCTTCATGTCTTGCTTCAACTGTTGGAAGATTGTTTTGAAGATTTGTTTGAAGATTCCAGGTGTTTTCATGCTAGAGAAACAAATGGGCTCACTCTTTAATATGCAGCAGGGATTCTTAGCACACTGATGTTTCAGCTCTTGTTGCTGCCTCTTGACTTCCCTGGGGAAGGTTACCACTTCTCCACATGAATCTTGCTCTCGTCTCTGAGCATATTTTACATCCCTCTTCATTTGAAGAGCCCCTTTTTGACAAGGAGGGAGTTTGGAAGGCAGGCACAGTGCAGATGCCAAGCCTGGTTATGGGCCTTGCTGGGAGGGGTGATGCGGAATTTGGTGCCCACAATGTTGCAGTTTCAAGCTAAAGGCCTGATTAACTGAGAAGTGTTTCCCTAAATGTGATTTTCCTTGAATTCTTTTTTAATCAGTGCTGTGCTTCAAGGTGAGTTTTCTTCTTAGACTGAGAGACATTTCTGTAATTTAGAATGACCTTCCCAGTTACTGTTAATTAACTTGTCATACCAGGAAAATGATTAATTGCATTACTTGATTTGGAAATTCCTTGTTCAAAATGGCCTTCAGAAGCTACTATGCTTAGAGCTTACGAGAATTATGAAATTGCAGGTTTGCCCTTTGGTTTGGCATTTTCAGTACACAATTGAGGTAAAGACAGCAGTTGGGGAGAAAAAGAAGTTATGTCAGAGAAGCATCATGTGAGATTTAGCTAGAAATATACCAGGTTAAGAACAAGACCTCCTTTTAATTAAATTTCTTACTCATGGGATGGTGTTTCTAGTTGATAAGGTTTCTGACCTAGTGTGATGTTCCTTCTCAAAGAAAACACTATGTTTTACCTATGTGTAAATATCAGTCTAATGTAAAATATTTCCTTACTTCTTCAAATTAATTGATGTTTCGATAATTTATTTTCTAAGTGCTTCTTTGAAATAAGGATTATGATCCAAGCTTACTTTCCTTATCAAAGACTATTGAGTTTCTCCCATATTTCTCACAGGACAAGTGGCACAAAACTTGTCCCAAAGAGGGAGGATACTGAGAAATGAAAGTTTTTTGGGAAATGGGATGCAAAAGTAGTGATACAGTCAGGGCAAATCAGCCCTTTTTCAAAGCAAGAATAAGAGAATGTTAATTTGATCCAGTAGCATTTACTATTTATTTACAGCTGATCAATAGAAGTCATTGAAGTAAAAGATGTCCATGCTGATAAGAGCTCTGGAGAAAAGCAGACATTTATATTAGCAATGAAACAATTTATTCCTATGATAATTACATGAAGGTTTTTCATGAATTAATTTTTCTTCCATAACATTTTTAGCCTCGTTAGGGGAATATAGAAGAAATTTATGTCTAAGACAAACTTCTCCTCATGCCCACATATGTGGAACTCAGTTCTGCAGGAAGAAGACTGAACTGACATGGTCTTCTAACCTACTGAACTAGAGTACAGCCATCTGATAGTTCTACCAGTCAGCAGAAAACTAGGATGACAAATAACAAAAGTTCTAGTTATAAGGTGTAATTCTGCCAACCAAAAAGCCCTGTTGCAGTACCATTGATTAGTCTAATGCTTTGAGTCATGTGCACATGGAATATGATGCTATTCTGGCCTTTGAAAACAATGTAAACCACTTTTTGGGCAGATTGCTTCCTTTAATTGGTATGATTACAATTTTCTAAGCTTTTTAGATGCTTATTAGTTGGTCACTATTGTGGCCAGGACAATCAAATTTCTGTACTAGTTCAGAATGGATAAGATGCTAAATAAAAATTAATTATGTCTTTGCATGAAAGACCTTGGATTGGTCAGGCCTTCTTAGGAGGGCTGAGTTTATTTGCTACATTTTGGTGTAACTACAAATACAACCAGATTATGTTCCTGAAGTAGAATTTACTTACAATATATCCAGAAGTTTGTTTGACTTGAGGTTACACTTAGGATCTACAGTAGCTCCATCAGCTGAGGCACTGAGTCCTCAGGAGCCTTTGGAAAAGCCTCTTTTGCCAGTGTTATAGTTCCTGAAAAAGGACAGTAATCCTAGATGGTGATTACATGATAGAAATTATACAAAAACATGCTGTAGTCTGTGCCTAACCTTTTAATTGCTGTTGAAGCCCAGATATTAAAACATAAGGATTCTTGGATAAATGGTTTACCCAATATAAGGATTTGTTTGAAGAGGGAAAAAATAGGACAAGGAGAAAAGAGAGTGACATATGATCTTTGTTGAAATGTCACAAACCAGAGCAATATGTTTAGTAGTGTAGAAAACAGTTTATTACCGAGGAAGCTGAGGAATGGACTGCTGACTTTGATTTTTAGTAAAATTATAATTCAGAAAAAAATTCAAGAATGGAAAGGGTTTTCAGATCTGATCATTTCTAGTCACCATTTTTGCTGGAGGGAATAAATAATGATTTAAGCAGCTGAAAGAAGTAGAACATGAGAAGGAATAGAATCAGATTATCTGGCTACCATTCCTTTACTTGGACAACTCTGTTTCCCATTATGTTGTCATTCAGTTTCTGTCTCATTTATATGAGCTAGAAATTAAATATTTCTATAATTTGCTTCTTAAAATAATAGCTGCCTTTACCCCAGAGTTGTCCAGTGATGTCTCTGTGAGTTGTCATCCCAAGTAAAATGAGGAAGGCAGATCTCAATCCTTCTTTCTCCATATCAGGCCTCTTTATGTGGGGAATTCTGGTTTGTTACCTGTAACTGAAATGGGTTAATATAAAAAGCCTCTCTGCTCTTCACAGACTCTATTAGATTCAGTTCAGTTATATTGAAGGGCAAAGTATTTCACCATTCAATATATTTTGGATGTAGTTTACTGTGCCAAGACACAAAATTGATTATCTGGGCTATGTGACTCCATCTATACTGATAAGTATATTACAATGTGGGCATCAAAGACCTTCTGGTTGGTGAAAAGAAAATGATTGCAGAATGAGCATCTGTGGCAGCTGCCAAAAGGATGAGATTATTAGACAAGAAGCCAAAAGAAGCATTGTTACAATAGGCGTAACATTTTGGGAACAGACCTCAAAATGCCTTGAGATACCAGCATTAAAATAACATTCTGCTTATAAAATTTGCAAGCATGTTGGGCCCTCCCTGCCTTGGATGCTGTAATTTTTTTTGTTGTTGCTTTTTTTTGTTGTTGAGGGTGTTTTTTAATAAGTTTTATGATAAGCTTTCTGTGTTCCCCATTTAAGGGAAATGGCTAAAACTATCTGTGTTGTATGGTAATAAAATTGCTGCTTACTAAATGTAATTAATTTCATGTTGCTAAAATACCGTAAAGAATAGGTCATTAGAAGAATGTGAGAAACTGTTCCCTGTATGAGTAAGGGCTTTTTCCTGTCAACTTTCATGAGGTAATGCATGTAATGTAGTATTATTGCAGAGGAAAAGCAGTTGTTCAGCTAAAATTTCCAGAAACAAAGCATCTGATTTTTAAAATACTTCTTGTTATTTAAAACTCTACATTCTTATTTTGCATCTTTACCTAATTTTGAGCTGTTTTTAACTATCTGAATGTGGAGATTAGATGTGATCCTTCAAAGATATTTAAGCTTGTTATCAGCAAGGATGGTTTAAAGTGATGTTGGTATCCCTGTATCCTTTCACCACAATCTTTCATTAAGTTGAGGTATGTATTTAATATACAGAGGCTTAATTAAATTTTCAGTTCTTTGGGTCAGAGGCTTTGTAAGTGCATCTCAAAAATGCAGTGGCTATCATCTGGCTCCTATCAGAAAGTTGTAATCAACCTGTGACCACCACATCTCAGTTTTACCAGTCCAGAAGCCATCACTGCACATGACTTGAGAGTTGACCATTACTAAATTGGGTGCAGCAGAGTTCCCAAGCCATGCACTCTTCTGTACATAAACTTCATGAAGATCTTTTAAACATCAAGTGACTTTGTATTCTCATAGGTGAAGTTCTTTTTTCCTACTCTGATTGTTTTCCACATGGCTTTTTAAATCAGTGTTTTGTGTTTAAAGCATTAGGTCTACAAACTTGATGTACAGTCCTCAAATCTGTTGTATTCCTCCTTTATGACTGTGACTGCTCTACTGCTCTGAGCATCAGCATCCTTTCTGTAGACTAGAAACAGTGCCATTCCTCCACTTGTCTTTTTTTTTTTCTTTTTTCTTTTCTTTTTTTTTTTTTTTTTTTTTTTCCCATTTGTTGTGACTCCAGAATAATCTGTGAGAAGGAACAGACTGCATGACTGCAGTATTGCTTGCTGGCAAATAGCTTTGCTGGGTTGAATGCTGTACTTTTAGCCTTATTTGCCAAATATTTGGATTTGAGAAGTTCTCTTAGTCTCTAAGGAAAATGGGAAATGCATGTCACTTTTCACTTTCAGAAGAACCATTTCAGAAAATTCTGGCAAAGTGTTCTCTGTGTGTTGCTGTAGTTGTACACCTATTAATGGGAAATGTTTCAGATGGAGGCCACTTTTAGGGATGGAGCTGTTTGGAGCCAAAATATAATGTTGACTGTAGAAGCTGGAACACCCTGGATTATGCTCTATGTGAGGGAGGTAAACCTGCTCACTGAGATGAATATTAAACAACTGTGGCTTCTGTCTGCAGCTGATGCTTCTGGCACATTCCATTTTGCGCAGCTGCACTGCTCAGTGAGGAGAGGGGTGTTTGATGCTTGACCCATGGTAGGCCAAGAATCCGAATTTCTGTGGAATTCTGAACAAGCCTTTGGATGCAGCTCCTCTCACACCCGCCTCTGTGCACGGCATAAAATCTGCAGACACCCCAAGGTGTCTGGGCATAAAATAAGCAGTTTTTACATCTTGTAAAACAGAGGGTGTGAAACAAAGCTTGGGGCCATGTGATGTCACCACCAGCAACACAGCTTTGTTTTACCTGGTTTTTCAGTTCCAAAAATTGCACACTTAAAAAAAGAAAAAAGATAATTGTTGAAAGCCACTTTTCTGTTGCTCTGCATGCTTTTTCTCCTTCTGCTTGGCAACCTCCACACCTGCTGTTCTGACTACTAAAAATTGTCCTTTCTTTTGTGCTGCAGGTATTTCTGCTTAAGAGGAGAGGACAAAGGATTCAGTAGCATTTCTCTTGGTTTCTCTGCCCTGATACTTTCAAAATTAAGCTTTTGTTAACAATCCAGTGTTCTTGGGGTTGAAAATTCTGGGATTTTAATTAGAATAGCTGTGAGCTAGGATGGTTGCAGTAGTATAGTCATGTATTGCCCTTAAATCCAGCTTTTAAAGATATTTATGTGTGCAGCAGTGAAAAATGGCATTTTCTCCTGCAGTGTGAGGCTGGTTGTTCAGTCAGAATGAGGCAAAAGAACAGGTGAAAAGGAAGCAACTCCCACCTTCTATTGTGCATTTTTTTTCTTCCCTTCAGTCCTTGGTTAAGGCTCCCACACAGTTTCCTTTTTCCTTAGTTGGAGTCTGCTTTAAGAACAACCTTCATTTGTGATGTTGCTGAGAAACATTTCAGGATGTGAAACATTTGCAAATGTTTTAAGAGGAGAGGCAAATTCTTTTGAACTTGCTGATGCTTGTGGGTCCTTTTCATCTTGATTCTCTGATTATCTCAGTTTACTCCAGTGGGTGTTTTTCATCATTTTCTTTAACAAGAGGGTGAGAAAGATTTGACCAAAATGTTTGCAGGAATTCAGTTATTTTCTTCTTAAGGGACTAGTATCAGGTATTAAAAATGAAGAAGACCTGCCTTTTGCACATTGAGGTGTTATCCTTAGGAAAGGTGGAATAATGCTGTCAAAATACTTGTAGTGCAAATCCATCTATGTCAGATAAGCTACACTTTGTGTTGGCATGGTTAGATATCCTCATGAGGGGAAAAAAGGTGGGTTTTTTTTTTTTTTGCATTTTGAAATGTTTAATTAGATTGTAAAGGAATGGAGTAATAATTTGTATTCATAAAAGAAAACATCCTCTCTAAAGCTAATGGAAAGAGGAAAAAGCATTTATGAGAATTTTGATTTCCTTTGTATTTCATATGATCAAATTAATGCTTTTCTGAGTTTACTTCAATTTTTGTTTAACTTGCTGCTCCTATTTTTTCATATTTGAACAAAATAACACTTGAAAATGTCTACAGACCCAGAGTGACAGAAGGTTAGAAACCCATCTGATTAAATACAGATGTTGAAGAATTTGAGAATGAAATAAAATTTAGATGGCCCAGACTTTGCAGTGGAAGGTTTATTTTTCAGAAGAGGCCATTTTGAAAGGAAAACATGTCAAAAAATGTTCCCAGAGAGACTGTAGGTAGTTTTTGCTTTCTGTGTATATACAGCTGACAGTATATTGGGGAAACCAAAAATGTGCTCATATTTTTCACTAGATAAACTGCTGATATATTGCTTTTTTCTCAAATGGATATTAAAAATACACTGGCCAGGCTTACTGCCCTTTTTACAGATACACATATTCACAAGTTTTAGAGCTATACTCTAAAGCAGAATGAGGGATTAGATCTGGGAGTTTTATAAAAACTGGCTGTTATAAAACCCATAATCTTATCATCAAAACTAATTTTACTTCTCAGTAACTTACTTAAAATTACTTGGACAAACTGTTTCACATAAACTAGTAGAAATTGTATTATTAATTTAAGACTTGGTAATATTTTAAATTAAAGAACATTTTCTTTGGTTCTGTACTGAAAGTAACTCAAAAAACCCAAGCAGAAGTTTCCCTAGAGAAGAGCCTTGCATTTCTTTAAAAACTGAAACTTGATTAACAGTAGATTTGTAATCTCTTAAAAATGTATCCTATCCCTTTCTTAAACTCTCTTAGAATATTATTACACAATTGTGTATACTTACTTATCATTCCTGCCTCATGGAAGACCAAGACCATTCATAATTTCAGAGTGAAAATTCAGCTTTCTCAGATTGCTTTGTTTCATGCATAGCTTGATTGTCTCACCCTGGCAGATTTATTAATTTATTAGCAAAGCACTCAGTTGAGCTTCCACAGATTGTAGATGTTGGGTTGTCCAAAATCCCCTCTCAGCTGACTCAATAGTCCAAGTGTACATTGGAACTGAGTTATTTCACTAAAAATAAGGGTTCTGGATGACTACAACAAACCTTTATCAGCTGCCTATGCTCAGGCTGATAAAGTACATGCAAATGAGAAAATACAAATATTTTAGTCTCAGTGGCTTCAGAGCATTAGGGAAGGTTGCAGCTCTTGGCTGCAGCATGAATCTTGTTTAATGACAAGTGAGAAAGTTGCCAGTAACTTGTAGCTGAAGTTAGTTATCAGTAAATCATCACAACTGCAGCTGTTATTTTTACAAAGCTGACTGTCTCCACAAAGTAATTTAGGTATTTTTCCCCAAAATGAGGTCTAATGTATACAGTGTGAGGCCAGTTGTAGGACTGACAAGTCTAAGATTTTCTGACCTTTATCAGAAATACATCTAGGAAATTAAACATTTATTCTACCAAATGCAAGCATGTAATGAATCACTTATTTGCACTACAGCTATATTATGGTATTATCTTTAGTATCTTTACGTGTGCTATGGAGACAGTTTAGAATTTGACTGTAAATAAAGAGTTTGTGCTCTCTTCTGGAACTTTCTCATCAGTTAAATTTTGTGATTATAAGGTCTGAATGCACCACTGATTTTAAAATTAATTCTCTTAATAAAGGGACCCTTTAACTTCTGTATGAGACTCTACTGTGCATTGTGCTTACGGTGGGAACTGCAAAAACCTGATTCCAACTTGGATGTTTATGATGTGGCTGTGGGACAGTTCCCAATGACCAACTAAATGTGTTGGTGAAAAGAGCAAAAAGAGAGCTAAAAGGAGAGGAATGAATGGCTTTGACAGGTGACACCTGTGCCACGTGCAGGTTTCTTGGCCCCATCCTGTTAATAAGAGCTTGAAGTTCACAAGCTGGGCTTCAGGCTGTACTTCAGAGCTTTATTTTTTAGGATTCATGAATGTTGTCTCTTCATAACTGTTTGGAGAACAGCTGTGGGAAATAATAAACGGGAAGGTGGAATAAAACAGAGCAGTCTATATTTTCAATTATAAAATTCATAAAATAAGGGGGAAGAATTTTGTGGCCTGGGTAGTGTAATATACATTTGCTCACCTTTAGCAGTACTAAAGCTCTGACTGCAAAGGCTTCATCTGTAGCTGGATACAGACTCACACGTGCTTCACTTCCAGCATATGTGTAGTGAGATGTTTTTAGGGAAGAGGCATTGAGTAATGTTAGTGCTGCATCACAATCCAGAAGGTTTTCTACCAGCAGCTCCTTTTCATAGATTTTTTCGAGTAAGGCAACTGTCAATTGAAACCTAGTATCTGTTTGTCATAAGCATTTTGTTGAGGTTGCTGCAGTGTGAAACCACGTTTTCTTAATAATCAGGTTTTCTTTCAGGCCAGTTATATTGTTTCCTTTGTAATAAGCCTGTAATTTCACTGCAATGGCATTCATGAGCACATACTGGATATATTTTTAAGCCTTCTTTAATGTAAGAAGTGAACAGAGCTAGACTAGGAGTTAGGTTTGGATCACAGCCTTTTCCATTTAATTTTAAACAGCTTTCTCAACCACTGTCATGCTCTGGTCGTGTTACTCATCCTCTTACTGTTGTCACAATGCACCAGCATTGTCTCTCATATAGTCCTGATGCATTTTTACCCATGTGGTTTTGTCTGTGTGTAGATGTGCCTCTCTTCATTTTAGAGGGATTTACCTGTGTGTCCTTGCAGTAACTGAGAATTAGCAGAAGCTCCGTGGCTCTCTGCATCTTGGTAATGCTGTGTTTTTATTTCTCCTGGAAGAACTGGCAGCTCTTGGAATGCTTATTAGGACTTTCAGGGCACTAAGAAAATACAAACCACTGAATACAAAATGATGCTGAAGTTACTTGCACAACCTTGCTATAAAGGATAGAGGCAGATCAAAGAGGGGGCATAGAAGATGTAACAAGGATGTTTTTAAAGGAAAGATTGCAAGAGGTGTAAGCTGATAGACTAAGAAAAAGCTGAGATTATAGCACTTCTTGTATGTATTAATGAAAAGATTGATGCAAAGAGGTGAAAATAGTGTGTCTGTAGGTAAATCATTCTCCAGCTCCACTGCTGATAGGGCTTAAAGCAAAGCAAAGAAGCTGCAAATTTGGCACAGGGAAACCTTTCTAGGGTAGAGAAACACTAGGGAATTGACTGAGAAGGTTAGAAAACCACTGGTGGTGGAAATCCTGTGAACCTCTGCTAAGAATGGTTTAGATGGTCATAATCCTATGGCAGGAAACAGGAATTAAATGATCTCCTGAATTGCCCTATTTTCTGTTCTAGGCAGAGAGAAAGCTTGTGAAGCAGTGCTGATGTGTTTAATAAATTCTCTTGCTCTAGCTCCTTTTGTTCTTCCTAATAACCAAAAAAATGCAAATTGTGCATTGTTTTTCAGACATCTCTTCTAAACATAACTTTTCCTTTCCTTCAAAGTCAGGGGAAAATTCCTTAATCAGAATCTTCCCTTATGAAATGGTTGTTTCTCTTGGCAGCTTTTCTTTGCAGTGATTCACTGATTCCCTTCAAGAAAAGACAGCTAGATAAAACTATGAGGATAACCAAAGCAGTGTAGGTAGGAACAGAGTGAGAGCTAAAATGTCACAGAAAAGTAAAATGTGGCATAATGAGCTCATGCATTTCTATGGTCCCCTTGATCATAACATTACACAGACAGTGGTGCTGTCTTTGGGTCATGCATGGCTACATCTTCTGTGAGAGAAAACAAGATTCTGAGTGAGGACCATTTCTTCTGTTCCAGATTAGATGTGTGTCATGGTTTAACCCCAGACTGCAACTAACTGCCATGCAGCTGCTTGCATCATCATCATCATAATGATAGTAACAAATAGTGAGAGAGGGGAATAAGGACAAGATGTAGACAAACAGTGAAAAAAAGCCTCTAAAAATGTGATTCTTCAGCCATTTCTTTAGTCTGCTTTCTGGGGTAGCTGCAGAGATACTTGTGATTGCCAGCAGAAGGGAGGAGGTGGTACGAGGGTATGAATCTTAAAGGAGGAGGAAAAGGATAGGCATCATCCTTACCTCCACAGTGACTACAAATAAGCTTGGAATGGTGCATTAAAAATGAAAACTGTTGCATTAGACCACCCTTCTAATTGCTGGTTTGCTGAACTAGAAGGAGAACACACAGCCGCCAGGCCCTCAAATTCTACTCAAAAAACGAAAAAAAAGAAACTACACCTAAATCTTCCTTTCCTCCATCCTTCAGATGTAACTCTTGCTTTAAAATGCCATCAATCTTTAATTAGTAACAATAATAAATAATAATTTATTTATCTAGACCACTGCTAATTACCATGTTTCTGCCCTCCCTGTTCTGTGGCCTGACATCAGGAAATACTGTGTATGATTTAAGGTCTTCCTTGCAGCACATCACCCGTTCTGCGCATCTCTTCCAGTGGTTGAGTGGATCTCTAATACCTCAGAGATGTCATTGTGGTACTGTATGAAATACCATGGCTTTAGCTAGTCAGCAGCATGTAAGAAACTCAAAATTGTCAAGGGATGAACACTTACTTGTATTTCTGACCTCCAAAAATGGTTTTATTCCATGTAATGATCACTGAAGTGATGAAATTATTACTTATTAAGTCAAAAAATTGGAGCATTTCCCTACTGCCACAAGCATATACCTAGATGTTTGTATTCACTTACACAGATTCTGTCATTCTGCTAGCTCTTGATGTGCAGCTGTCACTGTCTAGTCCCCCACTCTGATCCTCCCCAGCTGGTACTCTATAAAATAAAAGCATTGCATGAGTTGGATTAAAATGCCAATTTCATTGTTGTCCATTCTGCTGGATATAATTGAATAATTTTTCCCTCCCTGAAAAGATCCTAGATTCGTACCAGCAGTGCTGTTTAAGAAATTAGCACTGAGGCTCTCTACTCACTTACTAACAGGATTGTACTTTCCAAGAGATGAACCTGATTTCCAGACTGAGTTATTCTTCCACAACTGATAACGAGCTTGTTTTCATCATTCTCACTGCTTGCTCAAGTTGCATAAAGTGAGATATTTTACAGGCATCTCCTACATTATAACTATCTTTAAGCTACTTTAGTCAACAGCCCTGAGAGAAATAAAGTTAACTTTGCCATAAGCCCATAGTGATCACATTAATTATATTTATCTCCCTAATTATTTGTTAATTGGAATGCATATTAACCATGTCATTAATTTTTTCTGGATCAACATCACACTCACAAGCTTTTGATTATCTGAATTATCTCATTTACTTCTAAAAATGTTCTTACATTTCTTCAGGTCCTCTGAAACTTGCCATTGTTTTCCAATAAACTGAAAAAATTATATATGTGTCCCCCAGCCAGCTCTGCTGAAATAACTAGGTACAAATTACACAAAAATACAAATATCAAATTGCAAACCTTAGTATCAACTCATTAATGTCTTCCTGAATTATTCTTCATATGGAAATATTAAATAGTCTCAGCTATACCAAACATTTTTGTAATCCCAGATACACAACAGGAGTGCTTATTGATCTCTTTTTAATTAACTGTTATGGAGGCCAAGATTTCCCTTAGTAATGAATCACTACCAGAATTCCTGCAGCTTTGGTTTAGTCAGGAAAATATCAAATTCCTTTTATTCCTATCAATATTGGCAATAGCTTGTTCTTTGTAGCTGTTTTTTGTTATTAAATGCCTACATTCTCAACCTCTGGCTTCTATTCATTATTATTCTTTTTTTTTTTTTAAACAGCTCCAACTCAAAGTCTGCTTAGTTTTCTAATTAATATGATATTCCCTCTGGAAAAGAAGGGAGGCATTTTTTTAAGTATTCATGAGAAATACTCTTACTTAGCATTCCTAGTTTATTGCACTTTTATTTTCTTTTTACAGTGTTAAAGCTTCAAGTTGTTTTCCTCCAGATGAACTGGCTTATTTTAAAGCTAGAAATACAGTGGTTTGGGTGTTAATCATGCTTGCAGCAAACAGTGTAAACTGGTGTGATTTCTTGCACAGATGTGTAGATATATTATACATACAATATATAGGTATTGTATAATGATAGTAATATTTAGTAAATAGTGATATTTATATATAGTTTTTACTTAATAATCAGATCTTCTTGAGGTATAAATTGTGTTGTTCTTTTTTTTGTATTATCTATGTATAATTTGGTCTCTGAGTAAAGACAACCCTATGAATGGGTTTGTCTGTATTCGAGGTAGAATTGATTTAAACTGTTTTCCTTAATAAACCTTTGATATGTACTACTGGGATTTTGTTTTTGTTTACTGTAGGTAGGGGTCGAGATTGGGTAGGGTTTATTTGGTTGGTAGAGTCTCGGGTGTTGATTAATTAGGTGGTTTTTGTTAGATGTTGTTTCTAATTTTTGAAAGATGTTTACTTAGTGTTTTTACGGTGTTTTTGAATAGTCAAATGTATTTCTTTATTTTGTTTGTAGTTGGTGTATGATAGGGAATATAGTGTACTTATTTAAGTTAATGTCATGTTCCCTAGACCAGGTGTTGATAAGGTTGTTTTTGAAACGAGTTCTGTTGTTTGATTTAATCTTTTTTAGGAGTACTGTTTCTAAAGGACTTGTTTTTCAAGGCCTCGGATGGTGTTTCTGCCTGATTTCGAACTGAAACCACCACAAGAAGTTACACTGATTTTTAGGTTTGTGATTCGTATGCTAAGATAGCTCTTGGTGAATCTGCTTTTGCCACACACAGCATTTTGTGTTAGTGAGGAATCATCTGCCTCTCAACACTTCGTAGGTAGCACCGTGTCTTCCCTCCAATGCCCACGTCTGTTACTCAGAATTCAGTTGCTCATGGTGTGTTAATTTTCACCCCCTCCCCCTTTTGTTACATGCAGGTGCAATTGTTTGGGGATTTTCATTTGATTCAGTAGGTTGGAGCAGACACCATCTAGTAAACCATGTAGTATTTATAGGATACAGCATATTCATATCCAGCTTATTTCATAGGCATTTGGCAAAATGTGTCTCTTGAGGTGTCGGGAGCAGTGTAATTTTTACAGAAATTGCCATTCCCTTTCTTTTTTCCCCAAGCTGTTCCATTGTAAACACCGTAGAACAATTTTAGCAGCACAGAAGTTGAATTCCCTACACCAACTTGCTGCAACACCCCCTGGGCCATCCTGTCTGTGGCCCCAGTGCACGCAGGGTTCATGCACAAAGGCAGAATTGACCTCTTCTGTTGTGCCCTGATGTCATTGTGAGTCCAGGATGGTCTCAGTCAGGAAAACCTCTGAGACCCAGAGTTAGTTGGATTTATCAGTGACGGAAGTGACAGGTGCCACCAGTCCTCTTGATGGTGACACCCGGGACAGTCCCTGCTGCAGCTGCTGTTGTTGAATCAAGGCAAAGAGAAGAGGAGTTTGGACTCACCCTGTCTGGGAAACACCAAAGAGGGCTGCCAGTCAGATCAAACAGCATCACTTGTCAGTCCTTAGGAAAACAACAAATAATAATCCTATGAAAGGCTCTGATGTTAATGAAAAGACATTTTTTGAAGTGTTTCCAACCATCTCAGTTGCTTGACCCACTTTCTGAGCAACTGCACCCTCTAATGGGGTAAAACAAATTGACTTTCAAAGCAGCCAGTTTATTTTTCTATTGTTTATTCCTTTCTGGCCCTTACACATATAATACAACAGCCTGTTCTTGTGACAGTAAATCAAACACAGTTCTGCTGGATGTGGATTACAGGGGACATATGAATATTCAGTAAAAACTTCATATGATTCATCTCTACTCTGGGTCAATGAAAAGTACATAAACAGCTGTATATCTCCATGGTGAAATGAGAAAAGAATTTTAATCATAGAAAGGAGAATTTCCCTTTAAAAAAGTGGGGGAAAAATTTCCAGAAAAATAATTGATTTTTTTTCCCCTACTGTACGAAGCCATCTCATTTTACCAAAGCTTTTTGGGGAAGTGAAATTGGAAAAATTAATGGAGATGAAATAGACATTTAATCATGATGTTGCATCTTGTCCAACAGGTAATTCTCTAATGGACCAATGAAAGCCAACGATGACAAGTTGTGGTCAACAGTCCTTGAATGTGCTGATGGTTCTGCTCTCATTACTCTTGTCAGAAGGTAACTTTTATCTTTTACTGATGTGTGCCACAGCAAAAAAATAATCACAATTTAATACTGAGTTCCTACAAAATAAACAAGTCTAAATGATTTTTAATTGCCTAATAAATAAGTCATAGAATCATAGAATGGTTAAGGCTGGAAGGGACCTTCAAGATCATCTAAGTCCAATATAAATGAAGCCTCTTTGTATTTAAGAACTGGAAACTGGAATGTGAAATGGAATTGAAAATTCACTTTAAGAACAAAGCAGACTGGAAAGTTGAAAGAGTAGCTTTATTTCTTTGGATATGCTATTTTTTCAGCTCACCTGAAAGAAAAGAGTAATTTCTATTCCACCATAAAACACATCCATTTTGCTAAATAACTATTCTCTGGAAACAGCTAGTCAGGTTCCAGGTGTGTGTTTTTCTGTGTGCACACCAGAGAATGTACAGCACCTGAAGGATTGAACTTGGAAGCTGTGTAATTTTCCTGAATCTAAAGAATTAACTGGACCAGAGATGTTTCTTCTGATGTGGAGGGCTCTGATTATTGTTTGCATTTGTTCATCAGAAGTAATTTATGGCATTAGGGGTTTTTTATAATCATGAGTGAATATTTAAAATAAAATTTTAAAAGGCTGTCAGTCCAAATAGATTTGATCTTACATGTTTTTCAGTATCTTTTGTCCTTCAGTCTTGAGGCAGTTTTTAATACAAAAAGACCTTTTTTTTCTACCACTGCTTCTTATTCTCTTGTAGTACATCATATCCCCAGTCACCAGAGTTAAAATTTTACCAGGCGCCATGTTTCTTAAAGTATCCTTGTCCTCCAGTCAAAATTGTTACCACTGAGTCTGTGTCTTTAACACTCATAAAATATTAATACTCATATCTTTGCCAGTCACTTCAAGCATGTGTTTTGTTGCCCACAGTCTCATTGCTTGTTTGCAGTGCTCAAGTTGATTATTGCTAATGATAGTTCATTATTTAGCTCTGGCACAGCCCTTTTGCTAACAATGTTGTAGTGTTATCAATTAGACAACTCTTCTGCTCGTGTTAAATCACCATTTTCCTTTAGAGCCCTTCCCCGGGAATCCCCATGTATGGAACTTCCTAGTTGTGGAACTGTCCTATTCCTGTGATGGACTGGAATCAGGCACAGGGGCTGGAGCTGCTTCTTTGTCTTCCTCTACTAAAGAAATGAAAAAAAAATCTACTCCTCTGGTGTAGCAATGAACTTGGTTGTCAAGAAGTCTACAATGAAGTGATCAAACAGGGATCAAACATCACAAAATTGTTGCAGCTGCACCAGGCTCTTCTGTCAATTTTTAAGTTTTTTATACCTTTGCCATTCTTCATAGGGGATTTCTACTAGAGCTGTCCTGAGATGCCACTCCTCCAACTCATTTCCTCAAGTTGATACAAATTCCTGTGTTGAAGTTGAGTGGGACATTGTGTATGCAAATAGCTGTATTCAGCCACTGGTGTATTCCATCAAACCATCATTCCCTCAAACCCAGACATTTTTTTTTCCCCCTCTCTTAAAAGTACTGCCTATGAAGTGCAATGTTTTTATTTGAAACTAATTGCACACAGCTTTTATTTCTTACATAATCTATCTATTATCCTTCATAATTATTGGCTTTGTAAATGTGTTTCTTTTCATTTTGTTCCTCCTCGGCTTATTGGTGTTTTATTATCTCATGTCCTATATATTAGCATGTAGAGTCCAGGCTTAATTTGAAATCATCACGAGTCTTTCATGACATTCAAACTGCTCCTGCCTTGTGGAATTTTGCCACTGCCATCTGTAGGAAGGGGTTTAGGTCATTAGTAACTCACAACACATTTTACAGGAAGAAATTTATTATTATTTTTCAGCCAGAAATAAATGTAATTTATTTTTTGTCCAAGACAGATCAGTTTCCATAAAGGAAAACTACTGGCTTTATGCAGTGAATAATAGGGGGTGTGGGGGAGAAATTATGCTACTCTCACTGGAATATAAACCTCATTTTTAACCTGAGCTGAAATGAAAATCTAATGGCAAGATTCCCTTTGAGTGCCCTAGATTTACAGACTTCCATCTGTAAGATACTGCTTTACTTCCAAGTCTTTGGTATGCTAAGATTAACAATCTCAGTAATCAGTTTCTGGGTTGAAAATACTGAAACCTGAGGTATTTTATTTCAGTGCTAGCAAGATCACAGTGATGTTTTAGGGGTGGTGAACACTCACTGGTTTTACTGGGCACACCAGGAATGTATAATAAAGGGAGGAGCACCATGCAGTCATGCTGGAAGGATGACTTCCGGACCACTAGCTCTTAGATTGGGTTTGCAAATCTAAACCTTTTCATTTATATGATTGAAATACATTTACAAGATCAGTGCTGATAGCAAGGCTTATATTAACAAGCAAAAATCATCAGCTTATTTGCACATTACAGTATTTTTTCTTTGAAGTAGGAAATGAACATCCACACAGCAAGTTAACATGTGGTAAAATGCATGCATATGAATATTTCTGTGGTTCCATATGGAAAGCTGATAAACACCAGCCATCCAGAGAGTCTTGAGGTTTTAAAAATATAGTATCTAAATTAGAAATGTACATTAGGCAGATCTCTAGCTGTGACCAGATAGAGAAGTAACAGTTTGACATGTGCTGGCTGTTTATTTTTTAAGGTAAAGTAGGTAAGTCTTGTCATGATGAAGCATGACAGACTATTCTCTTGAAATCAGTTGGAAAGAGAGAGGATCATCTGTGGCAACTGTTCAGTAACTGTTTTCAAAAATAGCCTGAGAATTTGCACTCATGACTCCAGACACAGCTGCACCTTTGCAACAGACAACTTAAGGCCTTTACAGGTACAATGCAATAATATCTGAAGTATTTCCATAGAAAGAAGGTCCTTTAAACCTGGGGATTTAAGTGATTTTCAGAAAAAAAAACTTGGAAGAAAATAAATCCCACTTTGTTTATTGTCTCTCTGATCCACAGAGAAGCAAAGACAGCAACTGGAATTGCAGAGATTACAATAAACTGAGGAAGTGTTTTCTCTGTGTGCTAGGTCTGGCTGGGGTGGGGTCAAGGCTGTGTTTTAGGCTGGTGACCAAAGCAGTGCTGGTATCACAGAGCTGTTGTGGCTGGTGACAGGCTGGCACTGCTGACCTAGACTGGCCAAGGTCATTTCCATTCCACAGGATGGATGCTCAGCAATGAAATTGGGGTGGGACTTTACTCAAAAATTGCTCAGGGACTGGCTGGACATCTGCTGGTAGTGAGTGATTACTTTAGCATCACTTGTGCTTTGTTTTTTGTTGTTGATGGTGTTGTGTTGTATACAGTGTTTATCTCAAGCCATGAGTTTTCTCTTTGCTTCCTGATTCCCTGGCCTATCCCACTGAGAGGGGGAAGCGAGCAAGCAGCTGTGTGGTGTTCAGCTGCCCAGTAGGGGTAACCCACCCCACACTGACTGCCCAGCTCAGAATGGCATTCAGTCATCACATCATGCCTTTATTTAATCACGGACACATTTTGCTATTTAAGGATTTGCTTAGGAATGTTTTATTGAAGACATCCCTCCTCCGAGGACCTGATGTTCTCTTATTTCTCCCTTCCTTCTGTAATCATGCTTTCCTCAGTTTTCATTCTCAGAGAAGTTTGGGGATCCTTTTCTTTTTAAAACATGCAAAGGAGCCATGTAGGGATCAGGAGACACTTCCAGATGTGCAGTTAAACCAAACACTTGGCAGTGACAAGCAGGCTTAACCTCTGAGTGGTAGGGACAGGACCAGAGGACATGGGCACAAACTGCAACCAGAGGCTCCCTCCGAGTGTCAATAAATGCTTTTTCTCTGTGAGGGGAACTGATCAATGCCACAGGTTGCTTGTGGAGGATGTGGAGTCTCCATCCTTGGCGATACTCAAAAGCCATTTGGAAGCGGTTCTGGGTACCAGGGTGGCCCTGCCCGAGCAGAGGATTTGCATGAGATGGCCTCCAGAGGTCCCTTCCAGCTGCAAACACTGAGGTTTTTCACAACATAATCTATCCTGGCACACTTTTATTACTGCTAACGTTAATTAAGGACAAGTGTGCAACAAAGTACTTGTTCAAACAAACCCATTCCCGTGCAATTACATGCTGTGTGGATTTTATGACAGAATTTGAACATGCAGATTTGTTACAAGAGTTACAGAGGGTGTTGAAAACTTAAGTCTAAAGAAAGTTTCTTTTACTGATGATAGCATCCTCACAGTTGGAACACATATTTGTTTCCCAGATAGGGCAAGAACAGGTAGGTAATTAGTTTTGTCAATATCTGTATTCATTTAGAAATTACTTTCTTCCAGCACTTTCAGCTCCTCATTGAATTAATCTACAAATATAATTTCTTCTTTCATGCAAGTAATGATGCCAGGTATATGTGTGCATACATAAATATTTGGAGTGAGCTTTCTTGACTCTGACCGCAGTACAAGATTATCTTGTCATCAGCCTAGTACTCTGCTTTTTGTTCTAGACTTCCTCTGTCTTACACACAAATAAAGTGATCTCCACTGTCACAATCCTTAAAATTTGTCTTGAAATTAATATATTTTATAAAGTTGACAAACCAAAGTGTTAGGAATAGGATTTTTTTTAAAATCAAAGTTAAAAAAAAGAGAATTAGACAGGTAAGGTGCACAGATGCAATTGTAGATCAAGAGGGGCTCTGTGCAGAGGGGTACAGTGCAGTTCAGCTAAGTCCATGCAAGTCATTATGTGTAACCTCTTGTACTGGTAAACTGCAGAAAACTTATGCACCAAATTACATGAGTTAATTCTGTCAGTCCAAAGTGAATACATAATTTATTAATTGATGTAACTTTATGAACTGCAGCTGCCCACAGTATTGCTGAGCCTCAGTTCTCCAAAGTACCAAACATTTCACTGCTAAGAGGATGCAGACTTGGCTTCCACATTTCACACTCGTAAGAGGTTAAGCCCTTTGAGGTGTCTGTGGGGTACACGTACTCTTAAATGATGGTGTAAGACCTACCATAATACAAACTGTGAATGTGGAACCAAACATTGACTCCTAAAAGTCTTTCAGGAAGCTGCATATGGTTGCTTATGACCATTTTGGAAGGAATCTCTACCCTGCCCCCTGCACAATCGAAAAACTCAGAAACTCAGGGAAACTAAGATGAGAAGAGGCTATCAGTGGACAGCTTCTTTTTTCCCCCAGTAAAAGTGATGGTGAAATCAGTGTGACACAGAACTGCAAAAAAGAAAAATGTTCTCAAAGCTGTAATAAACACTTTACATGAGAACTTGTTAAAGGAGAAATGTAAGAACTCCCAGGAACACCTGTATTTTATTAGTTCTGTCTATTTGCAAATTCAAAGTTGCTCGGATTTCTTATAGTGTTTGTAATGACTGTTTCTGATAGACTATTCATTATCAAAGATTGACCTTTAGAGAAGAAGAAAAGAAATCAGAAACAGTAAACCAAGTGCCATCAAACTTTCATTGCAGTTTCTACACAGACTTTTTGTTTTTATTAAGTCGTCCCTGGAGAATCAAGCATGAACATTGTTGGGTGTTATGGATATCCCTATAACTAGAACAGTAGTATGAAAAAATTTCTCTAAATAATTTTGTGTCTCTTAACATGGAGGGCATTACTCCCTTCCCTTAAAACAAACAATTGTAATCAGAAACATAGAAGCAACAAAACTCAAAATACAACAGAAGTCTGAACATTGTTACCTTTAAGTACTAAATGTTAAAACATTGAAAGTTCTGAACTACTGACGTTTTTCAGAATTAACCAACAGTTGTTTAGCCTTGAAAAATGAGAGTTGATAAGATGCAGATAACAGAAGTGACTGACAAAGCCAATGTTGTTTTTGTTTTCCAGTGTTGTCCGCGCATTTTCGGGTCTGCGAACCATACACGGACTACAAAGGTCGCTACCACTTTGGTTTTCACTGCCCCCGTCTTTCTGACAATAAATCTTACATCTTTTGCTGTCACCATAACAATACAGTGTTTAAATATTGCTGCAATGAGACAGAATTTCAGACTGTTATGCAGATGAACTTAACAGGGAATGCAGATGGATATATGCATAAGTAAGTAAATGAGTTTTAAAGTACTTTTCACCAAACTGTTCCTGGTCTAATAACAGAGTCTGAGGTGCACTTAATGATGGAAGTAATTAGAATAATTACATGTACAGAAATCCATTACTAAAAGGGATTTTGTTGTTGCAGAGCTCCTAAAAGAAAGAATATTTCAGCTTTGCTTTCTTTTCTTTGACAGGGGCTATAAACATTGCAAGGAGAGTAAAAGTTGCATATAAATGTGACAAATAAAAAGTTACATATAAAAGTTAGAAAAGTCTTTTCCCTGACCCTAATTTGATCCAAACTATGTTTAAATGTGCATCAGTAAAAATAAACCCCAAAGCTGTTCACAGGTGAGAGAGGAAGTGAGTTGACATTTTCCATATCAACCCAAATGCCCTATTTGGAATCCCTGATGTTTTTGAATCTTAATCTCTTGTAACAAATCACTAGCCTTGGGGAACAGAATGTATTTGCTTTTATACCAACATTGTATGGTCTCCTTGCCTCTTACCTGGGATACTTCCATGTTCTGCTGAGGGCTGTCCCCCAGAATAAATGTCAGTAAGTTTTTTTATTTATAAAGAAGTAGGAAGTAGCAAATAGATCTTTGTTACTGAATACCTATTTATAGGAACATAATATTCCCTTGTGGTCAGTTTCCTGTTTAGTATTGACATTCTGGCCATACTGATCTCCTGTGATTTCCCTTGGTGTAATCCCCAAGATCGAATTCTGATCAATCTGCTTTCCCTGCCATTTTATTCTGGTATTCAGCCCCTGCAGGACAAGAAAGGGGCAGATTAAAGACAAGTGGAATCACAGTGTATGGATTGCTGTTTACAAGAGGATTTTGGTGTTTTCTGTGGTGCCAGTCAATTGGTGTGTTGTAGTCACCCCAATGGGAGCAGGTGCAGGGCGGTTAGGAGATGATGGTGCTGGAATACAGTTGCTGGCTGGTCTAACTTACTGTGTGCAGCTGTGCTCTGCTTGAGGAGCCAGCAAAGCATTCCCTTCCTTAACACCCACTCCTCACACAGACCTGCCCAGACAAATTTCAGTCTTGCATAGACGTAGAAGTTGCATTCTCTAAATTTACTGGTTGTTAACGTGTCAATCACCTGCAAAGACAGACAAAAATAGACTCTACCCATATAAGATATCTTTAAATCAATGTGGATCTATACTGTTGTGTTACTTTATGTGCAGTTACATCCTTCAGGTGAAATTTTCTTGCCTTGGCTTTGTAGTGCTTCTGGGATCATGAAAACAGATCACACAGAACACTGGGAAGATACTGTAGTACCAAGCCTGTTAAAGACCATCCACTTTCTCCATCTTTTGTGCAGCCCAGACAATCCAGCAACTTCTGCCTGGAGCTCCCCAAATCTAGAAACATAAATAGTCCCAGGCAACCAGGTGGAGTTTATAGCCCCAGTGCTCCCATATAGTGTGTGCTCTACACATGCTAAAAAAAGAGGATGTGCTGCCCCTTTGTGTACTGGGGTGGCCCTGCTCCCTCAGCCCTGGATGTCAGAGGGGTCCTCACAGGACTCTCAGAACAGAAGGGCTCTGAAGGTAGTCACAGACAGAACCAGAATCTACTGCACACTTAGAGTGGTAAAATGAGCCTCAAGAATGGGCTCGTGAGGCGGTTGCCCCCAGGCTTTTCCAGGTCTTTGTCCTGTACACAGCAAATTTGTTTTATTTCTTGCTGTGCTGTTCTGTAAACCCTGCATCAGTACTGCTGATCACCCTGTCTCTCAGAGGTCAGGATGTTACCATCAAAGGCAGTTCTGACAAGTACTAAGCCAATGCTTCAGGCTTTTCCCAGTGTCTCAGCAGCTTCTCTGTGTAGTCATGGCCAGAAGTTACTCAGCTAAGGCTCTTCTGCCCTTCCTTTCACCAGCAACCTGGAATGTAGAGGGCAATCAGCCTTTCCAAGGCAGAGGAACAGGTCCAGGCTGATTGCAAAAGATGCCCTGGGACACAGAGCATTTCTCTGCCTCCAGCGGTGTTTGCCCACTCACATCTGCACACGTGCACACACCCCTGGAGAAATAAATCCAGGGGTCTTCACATCACAGGGCTGTTGTGTATGCAAGCAGTTTGGAAAAAAATGTGAGTTTGGTATTCTGTGAACTACAGCATTCACTTTGATAAAAATATTAAGAGCAAAAAGTATTATATTAGTTTTCATGTAAAGCTATTTTTTAAAAGTCACCTTGTTCAATTGTGATGGAGAAAGAGGTACCTGCGTAGTTTTTGTTGATAAGATTTGTGGTTGAGAACTACCTGCAGAATATTTACCATCCAATCCAGGACTTCCTAGGGGCATCAGATGTGCATGAACTTTTGCGAAGGTATGTGACATCCTAGTGGATACATCCTAGTAAAAAGCCTCTGGAGTTGTAGTGTAGAGAAGTGCCGGAATTGGTGTTGCCTTGTTCCTCAAACATCATTTCTGATAAATCTGTCAGGAGCAGGAAAATGAAGAGATGATGCTTCCTACGTAAAACTCCACCCTTGGAGTAAGACAGACAGGAAAGATCTCCTCACCCTGAGCTGAGTGATATTGGTAGAAAACTCCCTGGTATTTTTAGAAGGAGCAGAAAGAAGAGAACTGTGTGTGCCTACATTAAAAACATTGCAAAAAGCTTCTTAAGTAATACTCTGACTTTATCTATCGTTCACAATAATTTGGTTTCGAATGCTTCCAGGCTTCAGTTTACAGTGACAAAGTCAGCTCTTTGTTTAGATCTAATTTCACACACCACTGAAAAAAAATCTGATGAAACCTATTGTACTGTGGCAAGGGAGAATAATTTAAGATATGGGAAAAGCAATGAACTTAAAAAAAAAAGGATTATAGTTTTCAGGGAAGAGTGATTCAACATTATTGCTTGGTTTATTTCAATTATATTATTTTGTTTATTTTTCCCCTTAGCCATTCTTGTGATTACCAAAACAAATTTTTTGTTTTATAATACAGTTGAGGGAAAAAGTTAATGAAATGACTTGTGACTTCTTTGATATGGCACAGCTCAAAGGGCACATTTGTCTTCACCAGTCCCACAATGCAACTATAGCCACTTCAGTTTACGTTTTTCCATTACTGTAACACAATATTTATATGTTTTTTTTTTATAAGAGGAAAATATGGGAGTATTGTATCTTTGCAATCATGCAAATTAATCTATTATGTTTTTGAATATGAATAATTCATTTGATATTAAATATAGAAATAAAAATTATGTCCAACAGACAGGAAAAGCTCTGTAATCCAAAGTGTTTTCCCTTAGAACCATCTAAGAAATTGTTTAGCTATTCTTAAAAATAGTATTCATTTGAACCTAGTTTGTCCAGTTTTCATAGTCAGGTTTTTCTGTTCTGCCCATTTTGGTGGATTATCAGTAGCACTGCTATGACAGGGGTCCTTAATCTGCTACTGGAGCAATGGTCTGGCAGTCTGTAGTGTATCCATGGTTTTGATTATCTCTTAGTCTGGTTTGTCTGAGTGGAATGGCTTTTGCACACCTCATTCCAACACTGGCACCCAAAGCAGTGTGAGAACAGAATAGCACCATCTTTCTCCAAGTACTGAGTGTCCCCTGCAGAAATGGTATTTGCTTAAGTAGCACTCAGTCATATTTACAAGAAAGGAAAAAAAAATCATCAATGCCACAACCAGCTGTTGCAAAAATATGTAATTTGGCAGGGAAGACCTCTCAGGTACAGCAGGAACAGATTCCTCAGGAAAACCCAGGACTGGACAAAGGCCTGGAGATAATTATAAAAGAAAAATGGGGAGGGAAATCTCATTTAAAGCATAGAAGCAAAAGCTGCACTGGTTTCCTTACACCAAGGCTGCAATCTTGCATTTCCTAGGAACGGCCCCTTTTAAGTAGAACAGAACTATTTCCATGACCATCTGCCCACATTTAAATCCTGCAGCTGTATAATTCAGCCTGCAATTTTTCAGATTTGTTGTTTTTTTCAAAACTGAATTCACAAATGCATTATTTTTTGTTCATGTGCTGCACTACTAGAAGAAAAGAAAAGAAAATCTACTAAAAAGATATAGGCTAGTCATAACCAGCTTGTTATCTGTCTCAAAAAGTGAATGAATGAGACGGATGCAACTTGATACACTCTGTAATGGAACAAACCCTATAATTTGAATCTCAGCAAATTTAGAATCTGTCCACACTTCAGTTTTAGTAAAAATTAAACTTCTGCCCAAAAGAACAGGAAAACCAGATTGCAAGAATAAACTGGCAATTAATTCATTCAGGCCAGAAAAATGAGAGCAAGTCCTAGAAGTTCTTGGATTCTGAGTTCTTTTCTATGTTTCTGGCCTTACTGTAATTTAGTGTAAATAAAATTATTTATTTTCTAATGAGGACATCTTCTTGATATGCAGGGCAGTTTTAATTTTTATTAGTAGCCATCAGAAAAATTACCATTTTCTACCACCTTAATAGCTGGAGAAACAGAAGATATCAATGTATGGAATATCCTTCTGCATACTAAACATGCTACTTACTATTTTTACTTGTGATTTTTCACAAGGCCCTTTTGATAGTGCTGTTTTCCCATTGTATGTTAATTAATATAAAGCAGTCTTTCATTTTTTGTACTTGTGAGAAACAGATTTTTTTAGGAGGAGCACATGAATAGCTTACATATTGGCATGATTATCAAAGTGCTGCTTTAAATTGGAAACACTCAAAATAGCTCTAATTTTCACTAGTCAAAATTTTGGTGGATGAAATTAAGTACCTAAAATACAAAAAAAATTTTTGAGTTAACTAGAAAGAATGTTTTTGCATCTCAACTTGTTGCCAAAACAAATATGTTCTGATTGTGGGTCAAATGCAGCTCATCTGTATGCAAAATGGATCCTATTGGCAATAATGAAGAGCAAGAATGGGATTTGTCCAAGTGCATTTCTTCCTGACTTTTTCAGCTTTTGCTTGCCTTTTATTTATGTTAACAGAAAATAGAAGAATTTACCTCAATAGGACTAAATCTACCGGAAGTCAAGAACAGCACTGCTGAGAAGCCTGGATTAACCAGATCCTGTTTTACTTTCAAGGGCCTGAACTGCAGATTTTACTGCATTACTAAGATCTATCCTCTGTTAGTCTTGCATGTGTAAGTCTTTAGCAGAGTCTTTGCCTCTGCTAAGTTAAGGGTTTTCAGAACATTAAACTTTACCTACTTCTAATCCTTCTGGAAATGTTCTGATTTTTTTTTTCTTTTTTTTTTTTTTTTTTAATTTTAACTCTAGGCTTGTGTAGTCCTAAAGTTATGCAGGAAGGGAGCCATTAACAGCTTGGACCTTCCTCTTGTTACTTAGATATTTAAAATGGAACCTCATTTAATCTAAGGGCTTTATAGCTGTGCAGTGGAAAAATCATTCCCTGAAGAATGAGTCTCTTGAAGTGCTGACAGACAGCAACACAGACAGTAAAATTCTGATTTTTTGTTTCAAATCCTGATTTTCTTAAAAGTATAAAATGGAAGAATCATACAATAGTTTAAATAGAAATGAAAGTTCAAAGCAGAGACTTGAAATCTTTTGATCCAGAAAGGCTGGAGGACATGTTTTTAAAATACCAAAATATCCTTCTGGTTTGCACATATAATATATTTTCTCATCCTTTTTTTTCTTCTTGCCACATTTCCATTTTGATAATTGTCTTAAAAAAAATATGATTTCCTCCAAGTTTCTCTGACTGCCTATGAAAGGAGAGCATGGTTGACTGTGTGTTCAGTTTTGAGTTCAGCTCCATGCAGATGTGGGTTGCCCACCTATGACTTGGATATAATTTTTCTGAGACTGCCTTCCTAATGACATTTTTTACTAACATCCCTTCAGCTTCCTCTTGGTTTTACAGTCTCCAGTACATGTACTTCCACATGAGCTCATGGGTCTAGATCAGCCTTTCTTTTGCTATCTACCTAACAATCTCATTTTTATACATTTCTTTCCATCTCAGTTCTGATCTCATTCTCCCCACTCACACAGTTTCCAATCCAAACTGCATTTACACCTGACAGTCATTTTTCTTTTAATAATACTTCATCTTCAGCAGGGCATTAGCACTTCTTCCCCTTTTTGATCTCCACATTTTTGACCCCTTACAATTTTTCCTCCTGTTTCTCCCCCCTTTCTTTTAATACCATGAGTCATCTGTCACAGCTTTACAACTCTCTGCACCATATAATTGCCATGGCCTTTATCTATATATACACATTATAAATACACCAACATATACATGTCAATGTTGTACATATTTTCCTTCCTGTGAAGTGCATTGTCTAACATGATTTTGCCAATGTTCTTCCTACCTAAAATTTATTACCAGCCATATTAAGAGGTCTTTAGCAGCCACTCTGGAAAGCCTACGGACAGATGAGAAGGACAAAAATTTTTGTAAGACAGGTGACTTTAGTTTCTAAAAACCATGCTTATAGCAGTATTCATATTGAAAAAAATAGCTAATTTTTAAAGATATGTGCTTTTGAACAATATTTTGTTTCAGCCATCAATAAATAATTAATGAAACAAACAACCTTGATGAACTAACACAGTGACCACTACTGAGAGATAACTTTCTTTGTTGTCCCTTCCTTTCACAGCAACTACAGTGCACTGTTGGGAGTGTGGATCTATGGCTTTTTTGTGGTGATCTTACTGATACTGGACCTTTTATATTACTCTTCAATGAACTATGATATTTGCAAATTTTACCTGGCCCGCTGGGGAATCCATGGAAAGTGGATGACACCGGGACAGAGCCGATGGATTAACCCTGCTCAGGACCCAAGACAGACACAGCCTCAGCCAGAGACACAGCCTCAAACTCAGCTCCAGCCTCGAACATCACAGACAGTACACACCTTAAAAGGAGATGCATTAAACCCACCCCTGGTGTCTTTTCAGAGTACATCTGCCTGGTAAGTAAGCTAAGCCATATTGAGATAAATTCTTTTGCTGTTTTGAAGTGTGAACAATCCCCTGTGTCTGGAAGTGCCTGTGAATTCAGGCTGAACAGCACCACTTCTAGCACATAATTATTTATATCATGACCTGTCTTATTGAATTACTGCTTAGGAGTAATATCTTACTCTGAAATATATTAAGTCATCTTTTAATCCTTTTCTTGGAGAAACAGATGCTGCCATCTTTCAGTGCTGAGCAGTTTTACTACTGTGTCGTGCAAACAAACTACAAATCTGCATCAACTATAAAAGTAGTTTTAATCTGGTCTCAAAGACTAATTGCTATGTGTATCTGTTGCTCTTGTTTTAAAAGATTCTATAAATAGTGACGTTGGGATAGCTTCAATGTGAGATGTCACAAATCCTCTCTATCTGTGGCATGAAACACAGAAACAACATAAAAGCCAGGTTAGTTTTTCATATGCACAGCCAAAAAAGCTTTGCTTGATCTCATTTGACAAAGTAACACAAGTAGGCTACTGTAAGGTTAAATGCTATGAAACCAAGACAAAACCTCCAACAAAACTCCTCAGACCAAAAGGGAGGCAGATCTATGGGAGCAAGCAGAACTTGCAGTATAAATAGAAAAACTAAACATAGCCACAGGACAAAATGACGTTGAATTATTTTGGACTGGTTTTGCAAGAAAATGAAAGCAAAGGGACGGAGCTGAGTAAAACATTTCTCTGAAAAAGGTGTCAAGAAAGGCAGGGACTTTTTTCCTTACCAAGAAAGCATTAGTACTTGGAAGAATGCAGAGAGAGTACCGAGTCACCACTGTATTTTAGAAGAGTTCCAGAAGGCTGAGTTGTTGAGTTTTGGCAAAATAAAGTGATCTAAGAATGTGCAGGATGAAAAAGATGACAGCAGTTCCTGGAGCTGTGGAGCCCATGAAGCCTCAGCAGTGATGCCGGTCTGAAACCTTTGGGTATCGCTGGGTTGCAGATGGGATGGTAAATCCTATTATTTCATTGTTTGCTCCTTAATTTTAAGTGTAAATAGAGAGCAAATAGAGCTAAAGGTTTGTTGCAATAGGGAAAGAAGTGATGGTTAATTCAGTGATAGAGGAGGTTGCTTGGCACTGGATGTATCCAGTGCAGATCTGACTGAAGGACCATTCCAGCAGTGCTTGCCCAAACAGAAGAGTCTGAGGCTGCTACTGAAGAGAGAAAATTGCTTGTGCTTTGTTGTGAGCATTCTCCTTTTCACTTCTTCTTTCCTTTTTCCTTGCTCTAATTCTTCCAGCTTTTTTGCAAATTGATTTTACATTCTCCAGTTAAAATTACCATGTATGTTAAGAACTACATTTGTAGTACAGTAATGGTATCCTGGTTTAATATGTGTGTGTAAATGTACAAAAATTATGGCATCTGCAAATTTATGTACTATTAGTTTGCTCTAACATTATAAATTGAAACCATTCAATATTCTTGAAGGCTTGATTCCTGGTCACCTCTCATGACTGACTCCTGTTCTGTTTCTTTACTTTTCCCAAAGCGTTAAGCAGGCCATGTATGTTAGGATCAGGTGAGCACATCCCATATGCTCCTTGTCCTGTGATGGCAGGAGATGAGCATTGATAAGCCACTCCAGTAACACTCATTTCTTCCCCAGTGCTCCCCTCAGCTCCCACAAAATTATTCTTTTCCCCTAGTCCTTTCCTTGCTTGGAAGGAAGAGGAAGAAATAAATAGATGCTTCCTTATCAAAACCCTATTTATCCCCTGTATTTCAGCATGTAAAACACTACACTAGCTTCTGTATTTTCATTCTTGTAACCTGCAACTTTTGGAACTTGGAGCCTCTGAACCAAGAGCACAGATGATTCAGTCTGAGCTGGATACAGAAAAAATAGCAATAGGCACTGGTGATCAGAGGCAAGATGTTTAGCATGCAAAAGAGGATTTTGAGTAAACAGCTCCCTCAGAAAATGACAGATTTGTGTACTACAGCAATTGCTAAAACAGTGGGGAGTGGGTTGCCTGGCTATTTATTTCTCTGTTAGATAATCTGCAGGTTATATAGATGAAAGTATGATAATTTTGCCCTACAGAAATTAAGCTTAGTTTCAGAGTCTGATTTTCTTCTGCAGTCCATATTTGATGAATGACCTCAGGACACTGTCTTCTCAAAATGTAACCATACTATTACTGAAGAAGTGAACACTTACTGGATTTGTGATTTCCATCCCATTTTTAAAATCACTGAGTCTATTAAAAGACCTGTTTTAAATTTTCTACCTGAATTTCCATTATTCTAGATTATGACACCTGCTTTGGTAACACACCAGGTTTCCAGTCTAAAAAAATCAACTTTTCAGTTTATGTTGCCATTTTAATGTGTCCTAAACTTATCCCAGATTTTCTGTCTGCAGAGAAAACAAGCATTTTTCTTTAGCACCTCACAAACACACTATGTGTGTGTGTGTGTGTGTGTGATATCATACCATAAGAACAGTTCCTGTGTACAGATGAGCATTTTGAAAATGCAGAATAGCTCTTTGAATCCTGACAGGTATGGATTTATCCCCAGGCATAAAAAAACTAAAATACCATTAAAAACATTTTCCAGTTTTTAGGTTTTTGTGATGACAGATATTGCTCAAGTTGTTAACTTCCTGTACTACATTCATCTGAGCACAGCTAAAAATATGCCCATTCTAGAAGACACTACATGATGATAATAGGAAAGTGATTCTTGCAAATCCCTCGAGTACTGCAGAGAAATGACATTGTAAGGAACCGTCCCAAGAAGGATGTCAGGATTAGCCTATAGCTTGTAAAGTAGTTTTCAGAACTTCCTGGATTAAAAAAATGATGTAACTGGTTTTTATTTCAGCATTTATTTCATTGCCCTAGTTTAAGTGCTATGAATTGGCAATGAATTGGGTGTGTCAGAGGGAAAAATCAAGCAAGTTATAGTATAGAGTGGGTAGAACCATCCCTATGATGTTTAAATATTTGTCACAGTGGATCACTTCGTTGTTTACTTGAGACAAAGAGAACCATGTATAGCCATAATATTATTATAAGTAAAGAGGTCTGGAATCCATTAGGGAAGCCGCTGGCTGCTCTTGCAGTGTTGTGCCAGGATAGGAAGAAAAATCATTAATCTCAGGAGCATCCAACCCCATTTGGACTAACAAATGGGTTTGCTTCATCCTGTAGCATGTGGATTTTGCAGCCCAACTAATGCTGATTTCTTCTTTAGTATGAAAACCACCTGAGAGCTGCCCAAGGCCTGTGTGGGCAGAAAGTCATGGTGGATGCACCTTCTGCAACCCCAGCGCCGGCACAGCGCGCAGTGACTGAGCTCACACAGCCATACTTTCTCTCATGATGATCCTTCAGAGCATGATCTGGGCCCTCCACACTTCCTGGCCCAAGAGAGAACCTGCAGTCTGGTTACCTGGGCAAGCTTTTACACCTGGAGATGGAACTGCAACAAGCAGCAGGCAAATTATTTCTACTGCTCAGCAAAGTAAAAGCCAGGGAGGCAATAAAATGGAACATTGCCAGCTGGGGAATCAAAATCCTGACTGCTGAAACAACTTGTTCTCACAACTGTGGGAATATTGTTAATTAATAGTAATTAAAACAGTCAGACTAAAGAGGAAGATCACATTAAGAAGTGTGGGCCAGGGCAGCCTGGCAGAATTCCTCCAGGTCCTCTGTGGCTGTGTTGTGTTCTGGATGTGAGAGGGAGACTTGATCCCTCAGCCTTGATCTGCTGATGTTAAACTCCTCCTCAACTCCATCAAGGATGCAAATCACAGGAAATAAATACTGTCCTAAAGTCCAACATTTGCTTCTGTGTTCTTTGCCTTTCTGCATGACAGCAGGCAGAGGCACTATCTGTGATCACACACCTGCTCTGTGACTCTCAGTTTCAGAAACCGTCTGCTTGGCTAGAATCAGGAAAGGAGCAGCCCAGCAGGGTTAGCCCCTGTTATTTCCTTCACACAGCTGGAATGTATTAGGCAAAGGCAAGTCTATTTTACTTTCTCTTATTAAATGCTAGAATCTGCTTTTGCTGTGAATTCCTCTGGGGCACTTTGTCTTTTGGACAACAAATAGAATAGTTTCTAGCCTGCTACTGTTCACCTGCTACTTGACACCTCTTCAGATGACTATCAAAGCACTAGAGAGAATAAAGCCTATAAAAATACTGGCAGAGTTTAGGAGCCAGCAGGTAACTGAGCATGTCCTCAGCAACTGTACAAAACCACATGACTATTTTGCTGGTGGCTAAAAAGACCATGTGAAAGAATTTGTTTTGATAGCAGATTTTTAAACAGGAGGTAGGCTATCACTGTAGTGCTTCCTTCAGCGACTTGTAGGAGCTGCAATCTTGCCTTTGTTATGGGACATTCGTGCTGCAGTGTGTCACTGTGCACACAGCGCACCAAAATCACAAGCCATTGTGGTGACAGAGGAGTTTGTGCAGAGGCTGCTCTTGATACAGTTATTTACAGTAAACAAGGGAAAATATTGGCTCCATCCATTTTAGGTAAATAATATCTCAACTTCACATTTGCAGAATTACTTCACTGAACAGCAACAGGATGATGCTGTTTTAAAGATGCAGAATTTTGCACCATAGGGCCAAGCATAGTTTTTATTTACAGCCCCTACCTAGACTTTTATATTAGACTAAATATGGCAAGTCAGGGCACGAGTAATTTAGGTTTTTTAAAAAGAAGAAAAAAATTAATACTTACATTGTGCTTTTTTGAAAGAACTCTCTGGGAGTTGACATCAGATAGAAAATCTGTTTGGTTACAAAGATTAGGTAAGTGTGTAAGCCTACATCTACCATTATCTGTGGGCCTCCAATGCCTTTGGAATATATTGGGTTAGAATAACAGATAATGCTGAATGTATTTTCTTCTAAATATTCTTACCTTTCTTGCTGGGAACTGCATGACTGTTAAAATAGAAATTAGCTCTACCACAGCCCACACCAGCACATCAGGGCAGGAAGTCAACAGCACAAACACACAGTGGGCTTGGAACCAAATACCTCTAAATCTGCAGTGCTCCGAGTCTTGTTTGCTTCCTCGATACATCATGCAACAAATTGGGAGATTTTGGTTCTATCATTTGCATTTAAATAATTCAAGTTACTGAGTGCCTGCTTCCTTTCTTACTTGTGTTTAGAAATTCACTGTTAGCATGTGAAGTTAAGCCAATATGCAAGGCCTTTGTCCAGTTCAATCTAAATCTTTGTGTACCTATATCAAACTGCATCTTTTGTTGATACATATGTAGTACACATTGTCTATTTCGTGCTGTATTCTCATTTTCCTCTAGCTCTGTAAATTACAGACCCCATATTGATTTCTCTACATTCACAACTTCATAATTCATGGCCTGTGGGCTGATTGATATTCCCTTTTTCAGCTGTTTGTCAGCCTTTTCATTGAGTTGGGACTGTTGCATTCATCAGCTTCAAGAAAATCTTTCTTTTAAAGGGACTGTACAGTTGAAGCAGTTTAACCTAAATATGATGATGAACTGTGAGAAAATAGTAATTAATAACTTATTCAAAAGTGAGTAGTTAAAAGGCTATCTGAGTACTATTGCTGAATGAACTCTTCATGCTGAGAAATGAAATCTAGTAAAATTACTAGAAACCAGAGCTGAACATCTTCCATTTAAATTTTCTCATCTATTCTGGATAGAATTTTTTGCAGTGAGATCATTACTTCATTCCCCATCATACAGATATGGAATGACACTACTGAAGTAGCAGATAGAAGCATAAAATTTATGTGAAATCAGAACACTCCAATTAAGCCCACAATTTTACTGCATAATGTCACAACACTGTAGCATCACAAAGGAAGGAGTCTGACATCCCAAACTGTATCAGCAAGTTCCATCTCCTCTGTCACAATAGGAACCAGTAAACTTTAAAAGACTCTATAAATATTTTGGTAGTTACAGAAGTCCTACCCTTGGCATCCTCTTAGGTGCTAGATGCTCAATAGTAATTGAGTAATGTTTTACACATTTTAAATAACATGCACAGAAAAATAACATCCTCACTTGGGTTGTGAAGTATGACAGAGAAACTTTAGCACCAGCCAAATATATTTCCAGGGATAGAAAGAATAAAAGGGGAGATGTGGAGGAACTGGAGTTAATAATTTAAACAGACAATCCTTACCTTATGCAAAGTGGCAACAGGATTTCTAAGGAGGAGATTTAGTGTAATTCATTGTTCTGAACTGAAAGAAAGTACTTTTCAAAAATAAAAAAGAAAAAATATATAGACAGGGTATTGCCCATCTTCAGTAGTTTATGCTGTAAAAAACTATTAAAATACCTGCAGAACAACTACCTATGTACACTTGGTGCTTTTAACAGAAGTGAGAAGGAAGAAGAACAAACAAGGTAAGTGTCTGAAGTAAGATGCCACTGCTTTCACCTTGGAAAAGGAGCTCCCAATGTATAATCTGGATGTCAAAAAACAAGTTACTCCCTAGCAACTCCCTAGTAACTCCCTAGATTCAAGGAGTACTGAAGATCCTCTGTTGACCTATTTATTATTTTCAGAGTTATTATTAAGCAAAAAGCCATATGTAATAAATAATCCTTCTATGGGGTAGTAGAAGATCTTTTAAGTAAGCTAAAATTTCTGTGTGAAATGATGGTGTATTAGGGGATACCAGACATTAATGGAATAATCAGAAACTTAAATGATAATGCTGAAGGCAGGACTGTAAATGGTAACAATGTCAGACAATTGTTTTCAGTGAGACCTGAGGTCAGGAATCTACCACATCATTACTTTTATTGTTCCTGTCCCCTGATGAGATCATAATGAAAACAACCACAGTAGTCATTTTATCAGAGAAGTGCTAAAACATGTATGCATGCCCTTGTTTTTATGTGTCACTGAACACTTCAAAAAAAGAACTTAAAAGAAAATAACTAGAAATTAGACACAGATTTTCATTATTAGCAAGGTAACAGATATATCTTGGCTGTTTAAGTCTCAGAAGCAAAATAGATCAAGAAGCACTGAAATCTGTGTCATTATACTCTTCATTGAGACATGAGAGTGCTGATGTCAATCAGCAAACAATTTTCAGACGCTTGAAAGCTTTTGGGGAAGTTACGTGATCAACACTGTCATAAATAAATATGCACAGACACCTACAATTCACTGCAGGAAAAAAAACATACCTCTGAGGAGTTTGAAATCCACATAGAAAGTTTCTTGGAAATTTGCAATGCTGATGAGTTAAAACCAGCTTAAGACATGAAATGGCAGGAATATGACATGTCACTGAAACACAGTTAGAAACACTGCTAATGTTAGTCCCACCTCAGGTAACAACATGATCCCAAAACAGAACAAGTGAAGCACATTGCTTCAAACAACTTGGAGATGAGTTTAATCAGCACAACACTATGTAGCCTGCACACAGAAGCAGCAGAGGAATAATTGGTTGGAACTTGGTGCTCAACATAATATATAGGAAAGTAAAAAAGATGTGTAAAAAGTGGTTATGTGTGAGGTTATCACTTCACTTCCCAAGAGGGTTATCTGTTTCCTGGTGTTTCTGCATAGAGGGAGCCTTTACTTAGGCTCCAGAGAATCTGAGTGACAGAATGACTTAGGAGACAGAGCTATTGACAGTAAATGTTAAAGGCAGAGATGGAAAGGTGTCTGCACACTGGCTCACACCAGAAAAATGACTGTGGGGCTCAAATCTGGAAGGCAGCAAGCTCTACCCAAAATTTTCCTTCTGGAAGAACTGATGCTCTGGTGCATCAGGAAGGAGTTTATGCACAAAGGAGATGTCCTAGTTACAGGAATTGTGTGTATTAATGAGCTGATCATATCCCTGAGCTGAGCTCTGCTGAACCCACACCACACAGGCTGCTTCCTGTCTGCTGGAAATCACTGCTGGCTGTCAAATGGAAAAGGAACTGCAGCGAGCTTCATCAGGAATTACGGTAAATTAATTAAACAGTCATTAACTATATTCTGCATTGATTAACGTTACCGATCTTGGTCATTCACACAGTGGATGGAGGCAAAGTAATTTCCAGTTACAATCACAGTCTTTGGAAAGTGGTGAATCACAGGGAGCTGTTGAAGCCAGCACCTGTTACCTGCTCATTCCCAGCACGGCTTCACCAAAAATGTTCTGAAGAAATTGTGAGTGGAAGGCAGCCAGAGATCAGCCTTGCACTCACCAAAAACCTCCCAAACTTCTCTCATGCTGTTGAAGTTAACAGCAGCCAGAACACCTGCCTGATTTGCATTTTAAGGCATTTTAAAGAAAATTGCATGATGGACTGAGAGTTGACTCAATTTATTTTTTAAAATATTCACTGAAACCTCTTAGACCATAACAAAAATAGGCATCCCAATTAAAAAGAGCCCCAGTGTTTGCATGAACAACAAAAAGAAGAAAAAATTGGGAATGCATTTTTGTGGGTATTGTGGGATGATGGCCAAACAAGCAAATTTGGAATTCTGGAGTTCATAGAGAGGAGATGACAATTAGAAATAGGCAACTGTTGTCTCACGAGTAGTATGAGATTGCTAGAGGGAAACACCTCCTTCCCTAGAGCCTGCAGCAGAAAAAATCCTAGTGACAGATGGGAAAGCATTCAGGAAGAGCTGCAGAATTTACCTGAATTCTGGAAAGTTTGTCAGACTATGGAGTTGAAGAAGCTCAAGGCTAAAAGAACATAAAAAGCAAATTTGAGCTCAGTCTGTAAATTCTTCATGGCCAGGAGATTTCAGCTAGTAGAGGACTGTACAAAGAGAAAAATATCCATTATCTGGAAGGTCTAATTATACAAATCCTTTCTGGTGATAAAGAGCAGGATTAAACTTAGTCAGTTTAGCTATCTAAAAGTCCTGTATCTACTAGTTATCCTCACTAACACGTTGAAAGAGGCATTTCCAGGGGGTTACTCATTCCACCTAAGATGGATGAAATTGCTTGGAAGCCTGGCTTGATTAATTTTTTTGACATTATGCTGGAAGATGAGTTTATAGAAGTCATTTATCCAGTTGAAATTTGCCAGTGGGATTAATCTCCTCCAAAAGTGCATTTCTTTTAAAGTTGGCAGTTGATCAAGGAAATGTCTTGAGATGCAGCAGAACACCCATTACTTGTGATTTTAACACTGGCAAGGGAGCTTGTGGAACATAAGCAACAGTGGGAAGAATGGGAAGTTAGGTCTGCACAGCTGGCCAAACAGAGGACCCTAAGAGAACAAAAATCTTCAAAAATCTGATTTACCTAGGGAATGGGTGAGGCTGCAGTCCCAGAAGATTCACACCAACATCAGTTTTCTTAGAATCATTAGGCTGGAAAAGACCCTTAAGGTCATTGAGTCCAATCATTCTACCAGCACTGTTAACCCATCCACACAGCTTTGAAATCCTTCCAGGGATGGAGACTTCACCACTGCACTGGGTACCTTTGGCCAGTACTTGGCAGCTCTTTCAGTGAAGAGATGTCTCCAATATCCAAGAATCCAATATCCTTGAGGCTGCTTCTCTTACCCTATTGCTTGTTACCTGGGAGAAGAAATTGACCCCTACGTGTTTTCAGTCTCTTTCCAGATAGTGATAAAGAGCAACAAGGTCCCCCCAGAGCCTCTTTTACTGCAGGCTGAACCCCACCAGCTTCCTCAGCCCCTCCTGCTGCTCCAGCCCCTTCATGTCTGTCTTGTGAGGACCAGAACTGGACACAAGATACAAGTTGTGGCCTCAGCAGTGCCAGCCCAGGGGACAGTCACTGCCCTGGCCCTGCTGCCACACCAGGGCTGCCACAGCCCAGGTGCCATTGGCCTCCTTCCCCCCTGGGCACACCTGGGCTCCTGTCCAGTGCTGTCCCCAGCACCCCCAGGGCCTTTCCCAGCTTTCCAGCCCCTCTGCCCCAGCCTGGAGCTGCAGGGGGTTGGTGTGACCCAATCACATTTTCACAGCATGGAAATCTCATCATGTTCACTGAGCAGTCAGAAAACACAAACCAACAGCTGCACATCAAAACTCTCATGATGCTTTTCTCCAGTTGTATCACCCTCTGCCATTCAGGACTGCAGGGGACAAACATGTGGCCATATTCCTTCCCTACCTCTTCCAATAAATGCCTGATTAAGCAGCTGCTGCATAATAGCTGCTGATGTCAGTGGAACTGTGCAGTGATTGCATAATCATTTCAGAGAATGGGAATCTCTGGGCAAAACCTCATCCCAGCACCACCTGCCCAGTCCTCATCTCTCAGGTTCTGTGGGCTCAGAGAGCCAGTGGTGGCAGCAGCACTGAAGAGGTGAAGATTATTTTAGTATGTAACAGGCTTCTGACTTTTCATGTGAAAGTGCTGTGAGATTATAGTGGACAAGAGAGCATCCAGCAATGAACTCTGTTACAGAGTGTGCATGTAAAAACTGTTGTGGAATTAATCATCCTGAATTCTTACAGCCTTTCTGCTTCTCCTCTAATGTTAAGGTGCACACATGATAGCTGCAGCACTGGGCAGCTCTAAGAAGCTTAAATTTCTGAATTTCTGTCACAAAAAATGAGCATATAGTAGATCCACAATATGAAATGTGCATACAGATGCAAAAAAAAAAAAAAGAAAAAAAAAAAAAAAAAAAAAAAGGCAAATAATGAAAAGATGAAAAGTAACCTAGAACAAAATGAGATTAACCCACCAACTGGCAGTCATAATGGTACACAACAAAAAATAAAAAAATTTCCACGCTTTGTAAATTATCATTCAAACCATGCCATACCAAGTGGAATTCCTCAGTCCTGTGACACCAACCAAGCACTGGTTTTCTTTCTCTGTGACTCAAGAAATGCTGCTCCACAGGGATCATACACTGCCACTGAGCCATGCACAAAGTTTCTGTTGCAGCCAAAGGACATTTGATGCCCCTGCATACCCATATCTAGATGCAGCTGTGAGAGAATTTAAAAATAATAAACCAGACACAGTTCCAGCACTGGCATCAAAATATGTTTCTATGTAAAACCAGCCATACAGCTCAGATAACCACAGAAGAAAAATTGTTTTCTTGCCTTTTGCACTCTGCTAAAATTGCCCAGGGTCCTTGGCCTCTTCTCTTTCCACATCACAGCACACCTCAATTTCTCCCATAACTTTTTTACATGGGAAAGGTGGGGAAGAAAGAAGAAGAAGCATTTCTGCATAAAATTGCCTTTCTAACACTGCTTCCAGTGTGTAGTGCTGTAACCAATGATGGCGTTGCGGGTGTTGCCCTTCTCCTCCTAACTGAAAGAAATGAAGTTAAAAGTTATTTATTGCTTGGATGGTTATGTGCAAGGAAACATACACAGGATCTACAACAGGAAGCTAAACAGGAACTTAAAAAATTAAATTTCAAAACCTTTATTACTCCTATTGATTTTAGCTGTTGATACTTTTGTTAAAAAAGCAGTTCTGTGTTGTTTATTGAAGTATCTTCAGAAACTTATTTTAAAAGAAATAGTTTAAATTTTCCTGCTGCTAGAAAAGCCACACAAATTCAGTTGTGAAAAGAAAAACATACACAGAAAGAACCGTTGCAAGAAACATGACTGGTTTCATCCTACAATGAAAGCTCTCAACACAGTAATTACTCCATATTTTCTCTTGAGCTCTGACTCAGAAGACTAGCCCTCTTAATACTGAAAAGCGAGAGCAGAAAATAAAGCTCTTGGTAAAAGCAATAACTATTTCAAAAAATACTTTTTCTCCCATGTCATTAATATGCATTTTATTTCCAGAAATGACAGAATCTCCTGTATTGTATGGAGGTAACTAAAAAAGCTAATTTAACTTGGACTAAATATGCAGCTCTGAGCTAAACCGTAGGTTTTGTGCTCAAAACTCAAGTGCTGAAACAGATTACTCCCTCCTAAATAGATGGTTGTGCAGCTGGAGCAATTTGAACCTCTGGCGAAGCAGAGGGAAGCAGCACATGCATCTTGTCCCAGAAGATTGTTCATGCTCAGGAGAGAGAAATGGAGATGGAAGAAAGAAAGGGGAAGTAGCTTCCTGAGCCAAATGAAGTGCAGAGGCTGAGGAGCTGTTCCAGCACCCAGAGGGGCTCTCTGGTTGTTGAAGGCCAGCACAGGAATTGGGCACCTTCTTCCTCCTCCACTGTTCTGCCCCTTTCTATGCAGCACTCACCCTGCTAGCAGGGGAACAAGAGCCTGGAGTATTTCTTAGTGATCCAGCTGGGATCTGCAATATACTCATTTGATCTGCTTTGTAAACCAGCATTGCCACATTCTTTCAAACAGAATCTGGGACAAACTCTTGTCCTGCTTCTAACTTAAGTCCCCTAAAATCTCAGTGGCTTTCAGTTTTCTTGACTTCTGTGGGCCTTGGAAAAAGTCAGCTCCTCAAAGCTCTGTAAATGATACCAGAACATTCCAATCTAATGTTTGTTTGACCCCTTTTCCCTTGCAGCACGTTTCAGCAGTTCAATTTCCATGCAAGTGGCTGGGTCTTAGCCTCTGCTGGACATCAGGACATGCTAGGCAGCAATTTTAAGAGACTGAATTTTGCTGATGCCAAGATGTTAGGGCAAAAAGAGCAGGATATTCACCTGATGTAGGCTGGCCTGAGCTGTTGTTTAGGTCAGTGGTTTATTCTTGAATTTACACAGAAACAAAGTTACACCTATATAAAAAAATGTCAGAGATTATATACAGGAACTGTGGGCCAGATAGATACATAAATAAACACATGTATTCCTTACATCTGGCCACATTTCTCCTCTACTCACTAATGTTTCTGTTCAATTAATGCCAAGGTACAAACCACATTGTCCTGTATAACTGAGCTGCATTTACCCTCAGATGTAACATGCAAAACCCTGTTACAACACTTAGAATTGACCATCCCCATAGGTAAAGGTAGATACTGTGAGCTATACTGAGTATAGCCTTCACAGACAGCCTTTTAAATTGTTCTTCATTTATAAATAAATAGATTAAAAAAATTAAAAGTTGCCAGACTGCTCTATAAGTGCTCTTCTTTCTGAATCAAGCAATACTGTTGAACCAAAGTTTTGGTGCTTGTGGGTGTTTAAAAATCCCTGTCAGTATTTTCAGTGCATTAGGAGACTGTGTAAGTGGGGAAAGGTAGTCCCCTAATAAGCTACATCATAAATCACATGCCAAGTTTTACTGGTTTTTTTTTTTTTTTTTTTAAACCTTACTTTCTAGAGGATCTGTTAAATTCAAATTGTCAGTCAGCATGAAAGGAGTTTTTTTTCTCCTATCATGTACCTGAATTTTAACACAGGAAGGCATGCTGTTATAAAGACTCCTGTACCTTCCACTGTGCTCTCCTGGATCTAAGATGAATGGTTTGGCACTGCTGTATAAGAGCTCAGCACACATGAAGAATATTTGAGTGTCTGAGGGATGTCAGAGCCACTCTCTAGGAACAGATTTTGAAAGCTGGTGGCATCAGCTTTTGGGAAATTGGGATGAGCTGAAATCAGAGATTTCAGTCCTTACCACTGATGCAGAAATAGCTCAAGTTCACGGATTTTTTTAAAGAGCTTTTACAGCAGTACCAAGAATAAATTGAGGATCAAGCCCTGCTCCAGACAGTGCCCATCTATTACCCCACCCACAGGAACATGCAGCATCACTTGGCATGTCATGAGCCTCAGGGATTCACCTTTCCTGCCACTGAGTTTGTGAGATGGGGGGGGGAATCTAGGACTGCGCATGCAGATGTGGGATAATAATTTGCTTCCCTTTTCAGAGGTAGCTGTATTTGAGGAAATACCTACAGGCCTTGGGTTTTCCATCAGAATCTTTCAGGATGTTACTGGTCTGTTATATGTGTTCATCAAATCTGGTCGTGAATATACTTGAGGGAAGAAGTTTTCTAACCAGAACAGGGAGACTACCAAAATCCTTCCACTTAGTGGCACTGGATTGTAAAACAGACTTTCATGTATTTACATATTAATTTGTATATTTGCACGTGGCAGTGTGAGAGTGAAGATGGTGTTAAGAGAAATCTGTACTACTGCTGCACATTTTTATAATTCAGTTTTTGGGGCCAGTGGGGCTTCTGATTTCCTAAGTTAGGTTTGGGACTCTGAGGTTCCTGCACTATCAGTTTCTTTTGGAGCGTGTCTGAGGAGGAATAGAGTAGCTCTGCAGGTGCAGAGTAGCTCTGCAGAGTTGCCTTCTGTTGACAATAAAGGACCCTGAGGTGATTCTCTAGAAATTAACTCATTTTACCATTCTGATGTCTGCATTTAAATGGGATTAAGCCTGCTTGGAGTATCTATGCCATTACATTATACTACACACAGCAATAAGTCTCCTTTCCAAAGCAACACACTTGGACCTTAAAGAAGCTGACAAAAAATACTCTCTTGCCTCTAGCAATAGTTCCTCTGTTTTTAGATATCTTCCTCTATGACAGGAGTGCAATTAAAGCCAATTGGTCACTCCAGTTACTTGAAAAAAATGTGAAAATGAGCACAGTCTCATTTTGGAATAAAAAGTGGAATAAAAAGTCTGGAGTTCCTCACATGATACCCACATTCAGCTTGGCATTATGATGTCTTGGGGTCTTGAAAAAAACTTGAAAGCAGCTCAAACTGTTTACATAGCAAAACCAGGGTTGGGGTTTTTTTTGAATCATACAAAGAAATTTTGGTTCAGGTGTATCAGCTGTTTAAGGACTGCCACATATTAGCAGGAAAATTCATCAACAATCAACCAGATGAATTTCAGCCTCAGGCCACACATCTGTTTCAGGCAGCCTGGTAGTGACACAAGGGTTTCATAAATATCTGGAGAATTTGTAAGTCAAACTAATTTTCAGTTTTACTTGTAATGGACCATCCACTCTTTTAAGACATTTTGGAAGACCTGGGGTGTTTTGAGTATTTTTCTGAATAACCTTAAGAGGACGAGGAAAACATTTCAGATCATGAAAAGTCAGACTGCAGCTCTTCAGTGAGGAAAAACAGCTTTTCAGTGATCATCTTTCAGTTTATGTGCTCAAACCTTCATCTGTTCCTCCATTCAAAACTTGTAAATCAAACTTTGAATGCTTCATATTTCCATTTAAAATAAAAACAAACCTCAGAAATTCTCCTGGAGGTTTTTACTTTCCAGAACAGCGTTCACGAGTATCAACCAATTCAGGAACTACCGAATGAAAAACACTGCTACTAACTGAAAAATACTTGACTTTCAGAAGCATAGGATTACTTCAGAAACCATTATTTACAGTAAGTAATGTTTATGTTAGCAACCCAATTGCTTTCACATCACTGCTCTTTGCAAGTGAATATTGTAAAATATGGCCATTAGTAAATCAATAGAGAAAATTGTATCCTGTGTGGTTTCATTCCTCTCCCACACAACCCAGCTGATGGGACAAAAAATATATTTAATTTGTACAATTATAGATATTCCAGAGACTCTACAGGAAACCAGTTTTCCCTGTTAGCTTTGCTCTGTTGGCCCAGCAGCCATATTCATGACAGAAGTTAAGCCAGCTGCTGTTTTAACACCCGCAGTTCAGCGGAAAGAGCTGGACGAGGCCAGTCCTTGCCTGCTGCAGCTCTCCAGGCTCACTGCAAGTGCCAAACCTCCTCCTGCATCCATTTGTAGGACAGGCCCTGGATCCAAGCAGATCCTAAGCCTCACTTCCCAAAAGACCAGCCAGATCTTTGGTAGTGTGACCATAGTGCTGTAACAAAGCCAGTTCCTGACTGGTTGCAATTTGTTTCCCAGCTCTCTGGCTTCCAAATCACAGCACTGCCCTAGGCACAAGTCCAAACCAGTGAGTCTACCAGTGTGAAGTCCAAACATATTCTATAGGCAAAGTGTTCCTCTGAAAACCATCTCTGAACTCAATACTAGCAGCAAAAAGTCACAGAATCAAATTTAAAAGTAAAGAGGCAAAGAAAGCCCCTCCACTGGTGTGCTATCCCAATCTCATGGGTGAGTGCACACCAGCTGGGGATACACAGCTGTTGGTAATTAGAAGGTGTTAGAATTGTTTTCAGATTTATCTGAAAGATAAGCAGCAGTGGACTTTAAATCTTTCAAGTCCTTGTCTGCCCCTCTGACACAGAGAGCAGCCCTGCACCTCTCCTGACCCACCAACCTTCCTCTGCAGGACAGCAGCACAACCTGGCCAGCAGGCACCTGCCTGGAATCTGCCAGCAGCTCTCTCTGCCCAAGCCAGCCTGTCCCTTGGGAACATGAGAGCTTCCCAGAGTCTTTAAAGTTCCTCCAAAACCAGGGAGCAGCTCTCAGATATGATGCCATGTGCAGTTCAGGTTATATCCCCTGAGCCCTTATGGGAGTTGCACAAGCTTAGACTGGCTCTACATGTAAGAGGTGATATTATTAAGAAATGTGGTTGTAGGAAATGGAAAGATAGAAACTTCCACAGATACTGAAGGTTTGATTTACAGCCTTGGAAGAAGCTTGGATTGATGTTAAAAAAAAAAAAGAAAAAGTACACAGACATTAAGCAGAAAAATTATAAACTTATGTTTCTCTAGTTGTAAGTAAGAATATACCTTAAGTAAGTAAGAAATGGTATTGGGTAAGATGGTGAAGGGCTTTATAGTGTAGTAATGTAATTGTACAGAGTAAGCTAAGAGTTTAGAGGTTATCATAGAAGTATATGTGTAATAATAGCCCATTGGATAAAAGTATCTGCAATGCAGCAGAATTAAGTAAAGGTGATAAGTAACAAAAACAAAATAAAATTTTTTTGCAATTTTCTATTGGATTAGAATGGTATATATTGCCTTGTAAGAAAAAACATGTGACAACCTTGAGCTATGGCCAACTACTTATCCCTATAAAATCTCATGGCCTTTGAGGCTGATGTTTATCTGAGTGGTAAATCTTTTTTAGCCCATCAGGAATCCCATCCCTTCAAGTAAGGCATCAATAATAATAGTGGTGAGCAATTTAAAAAGCAGACTTACAAGAACTCATAACAAACTATTCAGATGGAAACATCTTTAAAATAGCTTCACAAGTTGGTTTTTTTTTTTCTAGCAAGCCTTTCTAGTAAACCATTGTAAACAGTCAATGCTGGGACGTCTGAGACAGCTGACAGCAATCACCTTTTTACACATGATGCCCCTGGTGATAATTAGCTTCCATTACACAGACAAGTGATTCAGCTGTGAAAGAGCAGTGGAAGTAAGTACATGCCTGATTCCTACCTGCATTTCCTAGGTGGAAGGGAGAACAGCCTGACAGGTGACATTGACACCTTGTGTCTGAGCTCACAGACACTGTGCTAATGTTAGCTCATTGTAGCATGAGCAAGCAAACTGCTGTAAGTATAATGCAAGGGAAATTTAAATAATCCAAATGCTTTCTTCCCACCTTCAAAGCAACATTGCTTAACTCTGGTGAATCAGGCATGTATTGCACATTTATTCCATTTAAACTTTAACACCATCCTGAGGTATTTGTTTTCAAACATATTTTGACATTTCTCTTAATTTCTGCAGAATTGTCAGCTGTGGTAGGAACAGCACTTGAGTTGAAATTTCAGGCTGTTTTTCAAGTTGGACATGTCCAGTGCCTGACTTTTGTGTAAACTCTTAAGCACCAGATGTCTGTCTTCCCTGAGCCAGCTATTATTTAGAAATATTAGCAGAAGCTGTCAGTGATGGTGGTCTTTTTTAGCAGTGGCTGTGACAAAATTGATTTTCCACCACTTAAGGTCCTCCTCCCATCTGAACCTCAGGCAGATGCTGGGATGCATTTCACAGCTAGACCAGAGGAGAATTTGTGATCCATCAAAAGTGAGGTAATTCAGCCTGGGGATGAAAATAGAGGCAAATCCAATAGCCCTTTATGGCAAGAAGGCAGCACCCAGGACCACTGCTTAATGCTGAGTTGTTCCTTGTCAGTTCAAAAAATCCTGAACATTCAATCTCTTTGGCCAACCTGAAGCAATTTTTTCTTGTTGTTGAAGTTTCCTCTGCATTGGAAAAACCTGAATCATTCAGCTATTTTGATGTTCTCCCAAGGAAAAAAAAAAAAAAAAAAGATGAGGAGCCCCACATAAAACATCTGAGACTTTCCACTTTCTTTCACGCAAACAAGATGGCCAAATTGAGATTGAACGAGCAGCATTCACTGTGGAATTTTGTAACTTTCAAGAATTTAGTATTGGTAACCCAAGCAACCTTTCAGTATATACTTTGGATATAATGTTACATGCTCTGTATAACATAGCCATAGGAGTCTACGGATGCCAAATGATGAACATTATTTCCCTGCTCTTTGGCAGACTCCACAGGCAGAGGGATTAGATAATATTCTCTTTCTTTCTAGTTTGAAATATATTTAGACAACTGAATGGCTTTTCATTTAGTGCTTGCCCTGCAATTAATTTCTCATGTCCTCTCTTTCAATCTGGTGAGGCTTTTACAAAGTCTTGTGCATTGTGCTTTTTGTCCTCCCTCATCCTTCCATTTCTGGGCAAGGAGGGCACATTCCTATTTCCTGTAACAATAGGTGTAGCCACCAAAGGCTTCCTGTTGCAGAAAGCTGTTTGTTAGCCTAGCATCCCAGCTCTGCCTGTGCCCAGAGACAGCATAAGATTTTCTCCCAGTCCCACTGAGCAGGTTGGAAGGCAGATGCAGATCGCTGGAGGCCTGCTCAGATCAGTGTAGTGCCATTTTATTCCAGAGTAAAACCTGAACAATTGCAGAGACTGGTTGCATTCATGTGAACTGTGAGCTACAACTCATATAGGTCATGTGTTGAGGTGAACTCTCCGTGTGTGGAGACATGAGGCTTGACTCCATTTCAGAAGGCTGATTTATTATGTTAAATATTATATTAAAATACTACATTAAACCTGTACTAGAGAACAGAGAGATCAGAAGGCTCAACAAGAACAGAACAGAATAGAATAACAAAATCCAGTGACTGCTCACAGCCTTGGCACAGGTGGCTGTGATTGGTCATCAATGGAAAACAATCCACATGGACCAATCACAGATGCACCTGTTGCATTCCACAGCAGCAGAGAGTAATTGTTTACCTTTCTCTCCTGAGGCTCCTCAGCTTCTCAGGAGAGGAAAAATCCCAGCAAAGGATTTTTCATAATATCATGGCTACAGTCATGGATCCAGGGTGCATCTGAGGCCTGAAGGGACTGTGGTGATCCATGGCACTTTTATGTCAACACCAACTTAACCAGAGGCCTTGAAATGGTGAATTTGGCAACTGTTTATCTCGTTTGTTAGAAAAATGGCATAAATCTCTGGAAAAACTTGCCTCCAGAGGCTCTGAATCATTCCTTCATTACTAATGGATGGCATTTCATTCCAGCAGAACTGAGCCACCAAGCAATTACTGCTGTCAAAGAGAAGGCAATCTTTTAGTTGGCTGCTGCCTTGTCAAGCAATGAAAATCAAGAATCACAGAATGATTTGGGTTGCAAGAGACCTTAGAGCTTATCTAGTTTCACCCCCTGCATGGGCAGGGACACCTTCCACTAGACCAGACTGATCCACACCCCATCCAACCTGGCCTTGGACACTTCCAGGGATGGGGCAGCCACAGCTTCTCTGGGCAACCTGTGCCAGGGCCTCACACCCTCATGGTAAAGAATTCTTCCCAATATCTGATCTGAAGCTCCCCCCTGCTGATGTGGCCTGCCTGGGTGCTGTTCACTGAGCAGCCTGGGGTGCTGTACAGTGACAATAACCTCTGCCAGGGAAAAGGAGCAACCTGAGCTACCTCCAGAGCACAGGCTTCAGCTCTAAGTGCATTAAAACCCTGTAGAAGTGACCAGAAGTTACAAACACAGGGTTTCTGTTGCCAAGCACGCTGTGGTGGAGGACTGGAATATAACACTCTTGCACATTGAAATTAGCATTCATATACGTTAGGAAAATGCAGGTATTTTTATGGAATCCTGCTATTGCAAAATTACGTGAAGCAGTACCTCTCAACCTTACTGGTCCAGCCCCCAGTTAATCAATCAATCAATCAATCAATCACACACCCCACTTAATTTTTTATAGGGGAAGAGGACCTTTTAGCTTAGCAACTGTCCTGTCAGGGTTTGGTTTCAGGGAGAAGCTGTGGATTTGGCTCAGACTCATCCAGCTTGGAAAATGCAGGGTGAATACTCCCAATGTGCTGTAAGAGGCTTCCAGAGCTGAGTGGGGCCTGGCTCTGCTGTCCACATCCTCCCACTCATTCTCCCATAGCTTTAGACAGAGGAGAAGAATTGGCAGGAAATCCAAGCTACTCACAAGAGTGGTATTATAGCTTCTGTGCTGCAGACAAATATTCATGAACTTTGCTATGGTCTTTGGGTCCAGGAACTCCAGTAACTCTCACTTTGGTGACACTCTTGATTTTACCTTAACCTGAAGGAGGAGCTGGCCAGCAGCAACTTGGGGACACTGAGGTAGAGGAAAAGAGAGACTGGCTGATAGGTCTGATACGTTTAAAATTGTACTCTGTCCTGGGACACACAAATGCCTGCTCTATCTGCTTCATCTCTAAACATTTATTTAAAAGCAAAGATAGATAAATAAAAGACACTGTATCCTGTCAAACAATCTAGTGATTTAAATTATGTAGATAGCAGATTAGTAAAGCATTTCACAGGAGGGGAAGCACATGTGGGAATCTACAAAAGAGTGAGATGAAACAACTGAAGGTGCCGTGAAGGACAGAGGTGTCTGCAAGCCATGATATGCACTCATAGTCTGCATTTTCTTTCTCCCCAGTTTGTTTTTTTTTTTTTTTTTTTTTTTAATTAGTTATAGCTAAGTGTCCTGAGACTCTCTTCTAGACATGAACAACTCATTTTAAACTTCATCTGTGTGCAGACCTTACCAGAACCAGGTTTGCATGTTGTGTTAATATGCATTTCAACCTATATCAAAAAAGGACAGTGACAGAACAAAACATTTTTTTTTTTCTAACATGAAAAAGGCTGTGTAGGCTATTTGATTATTAGAAAGGAATTAGCTGTCAAACCTTGGGAGGTCTCATGAGACTGAGTTTTGGGTAAAGGCTTAAACCCTCAGAGTGGTAAGAAAATCTTGTATTTCTGTCTGGAGGTCCTCCCTGGCTGAAAGTACTATGAAAAATGCCTCAATCTGAATTAAGGTAACACTGTTGTGCTATGGCTCAGGTGGCTGCATACCCAACCTTGCAGTGCCCAGCATTTTGCACTTGTTACCTGTTTGAGCAAACAGATGTATTTCTTTAATTTGTTACTATGATTAGTGACCTCAGTCTGCCTCAAAACATTCCCTAGCTGGACCTTCAGCCCAGCCCCCTGCACTCTGCCATAGTTGTCTGTGGATGGATCCCACAGCCAGTTGCACACTCTGCACAAGATTTAAACCAGCAGATTTAAAGCAGCTGCAATGTCCAGAAAGTGCTGCAAGCAAAAAGCTTAGTAATACTTACAACACTTCTGTAAGGAAAACACATAAATATATTATGTACCCATGTATATGTGTGGAAACAGAAGCACATTTTCTCATCATAGGAAAGGAATAGGAATCAGAGTAAGCAGCCAGGACCAGTTTAATATGAACAGGGAGAAATAAGCTTAGCCTCCCACTCTGGCTATGCAGAATCAAACAAGAGAAGGAGAATGCAGCCATCCATAGCACACACAAGGTCATACCAGACCAAACAGAGCTAACAAAGGGAGGTAGAAGCCTCTTAACACCTCCTTTATCTTCCTCATGCTTTTCCTTCTTCTTTCTTACCTCCCCAGATTAAATCTGCAGCTGGGAATACTACAAGGTTTTCTTTACAGGAAATACTTTTGTGTTGGGCATTCCTGAAACATTATGGAAACGATTTGTGCTTTATGTCTTCCAGAAAATTATATTGATGTGCCTCAAAATGGGAGAGGTAAGACCAGACTTCAAAGAGCAGCTTTCAAGAAAATCAACTAAATTACAAGAGCTGAAAAAATTATGGATAAGCAGGAGAGAGAAAGACTACAAGAGGAAGATTCAGCAAGTCACCTGAAGACAGACACCATTCAAACAACTTCTACAGGCAAATGATATAGAAAGAGGCTCCAGAAGAAAGTAGTCTGTAAGCAATATTTTAGTTCTAGACTGACACTATTATCTCTGAAATGAAGCATCATATTTGTGAAAATGCTCAGTAGGAAGAAAATCACATTGCTCTGGCAAATCCACGCAAAGGTGGAAAACGAACTCAAGACAAACCTTTGGTAGATAACTTTTCTTTGCCTCCCCATCCATCAATTGCCATTTGAGCCTAATCTCAGCCTAAGTGTCAGAATCCTGAATGTGAGTTTTTCCAAAGTTCTCTGGTGAACATTTTGTAACGATAGGGTAGATGCTGGTAATTCACATCGCTGTTAATCATATTGTTCTATGCATTGCAAAGGTAAGCAGAGCCCTTTCATTGAGTCAGACTGCAGGGCAACTTCAACCATAATGCACATTTTTAGATCACTGGCAATGACTCTGCTAAGATTATCCGAGCCCATCTTAAATTCAGGTTCTTGAAGAGGGCAGCTTTATTAGGATGCAACACCATTCCACCCCCATACTCCTTGAAGCTAAAAGAGAAACAGAAAAAACCCCAGCAAACTGTATATTTCAAAAGCAATAATACCGTTGTCCCTCTGCTTTCCAAGGCAATAGTCATATTTCCTCAGCCACTGTCTGGCTGCAGAGTTTAGCCCACACAAATCTCAGAATCCATTTGTAAGCCAGAAAGGCAATGACTTTGCCACAGAGGTATGTGGAGCACTTGATCACTGGGTTGCACTAGGTTGACTTAACTTTCCACATGGCAGGGATATTTTAAAATTATACAGTACCAATTACATGAGCAAATCCTGTGAAATTCAGTTATTTAAGATATTTTCATGGAGAACCTGTCAGTGACAAGCAAACAGAGGAGTTCATCTGGAAATCATAACACAAAGCCATGATAATGCCAGTTTAATCCTTCATGCCTAATATTTTGTCCTGCAAATCTCAGTAACTTTAAAATAATCTTACATTTTACCAATTAACCACAACATGAGGAATATCTTGTTAATGAATAATCAAGTATTCCTTTTGTACCTCTTTGGCTGAATGAATTTTAGTTTTCTGTTGAACTTAAAGGGGACACTCTTCTCAGTGATTTGAGTTAGTTCATGGCTACTGGAGTTCAGGATGGTATGTGACTAAAACCATGAAGGAATAAATAGTGTTGGAGGGCCCAATAGGGCTGGACACCACAGGAGTGGAAGACCAGTCTTCAAATAAAGACCAGTCTGAGTAGGATGCCAACATACACATGCCCCTTTTCTTTGTAAACCATCAACTAAACATGCCAGGTATCACTGAGTAAGGGCAGGCAGTGCCTAAAAGAACAAATTCACAGGTGGGAGTGCCACCCTGTAGGCATGAAACTCCATCCTGTCCCAGGACTCTCACTCATCACACTCCCCCAGGTTGTAGAGACCTAAGGGAGCTGCCACAGTGCACATGGGGTGTTACACCTGTGTTACACCTTAGGAACTCTCCAAGAAAAGCAAAGCAAACTGAGTAGCTGGAGATGATGCCATCCATGCCAACATCATGCTCCTCCACACTTCCTCGTTGGCTCCAAGATCCATAACCCCTGCAGACACCCAAAAAAGTATCCACAGTAACCAGTGTGGCACTCTGCAGTAACTGCTTGGTCCTTTTACCTTCTCCCAGCACCTACTTTCATTGTGAGGTGATGACTGCCACAGAGAGCTTTGGAAAAAGCTTATGTTCATAAAGGAATTTGTATTAGATACTGGTTTGTGTGACTTACTGTATTTTGTAAGGGTTCTTTTCCCTTTGGGAATTGTGTGTTATTAATGAGCAGTTTTATGCTTTACTTCTAGTACATGTATACCTTGTAATGGATGTGCTTTTTGTTTATTTGTTTTCTTTTATTCTCTATAAAAAGCCAGTAAATATAAGGTAGATAGTCTCTGGCTGAAATTCTGATTTTGCCTACCAATTAATTTATGGATAAATCCATGTCATAGCTGGCGAACAATTTTTCATCAATTGTGTTATAATCACCTGATAGTCTCTCTAATTTAGCAGAATAAAAGATACTGAATAAGACTAATGCCAGTTGGGCCTTAAATTAAAGGGAAATAGTGCACTACATATTTCCCTACCATCATTTCTATCAGTCCTTCTTCCTTGCTGTTGGGACACTGGAGAAGAATACTGGCTACACAGTCACCTGAACACCTCATCCACCTCTGTAGCTGTGCTGTGACATCCACATGCATTTACTTGATCAAAACTATGGTGGACCAGATAAACTGCAATGAATTTTTCAGTTATTTCTGCAGAGAGATTGGTTCAAATGAAATCCTTCTCTAAAAGAAATTATCTGGACTAAAATAATTGTATTTTTCTCTATGTTCATTCCGATATGTTTGGAAAAATAAGGGATCTGAAATTAACACTTAAAAAAGTGCATACTTTATACCTCCCATGTGATAATGGCAGCTGTCTATCTCAGTGGCTCTTAGGGACCTTCCTGCTCCAGAAGCCCCTTCCCCTGCCCAAATCATTTCCTCTCTCCTGTTTCACTGAAAACTGTGTCCAACTTCTTAGTAATTGCTGTGTATAATGTAGAACATAAAAAGATATGTTATAAAGCTTGTGCAGGACTTGGTGTTGTAATTTAACCATCTTTCGTGCCTGGTTATGGATTTTACAAAAAACAGAGTGAAAATAATCTGGCCTCTTAATGTATAATTCAGCATATTGTAGCAGCTATTTTAGACACCTGTTTTTTTATAGTTTTACTACAGCTGTAATTTCTGTATGAGCACTGTCCACTTGAAGAAGTGGTGAAGTTAACATGTCAAAATGATTTTTTAAAGTCAGGTCTATTCCACCACCTGTGACTGTGTATGAAAAGTAAAGCAACAAAAACAAAACCTCAACCACTTCTGGGAATAAACACCTTTTCTCACCTTCAAAAGTTCTCTTCTGTAAGACAGGCATTTCTTCTAGTCCTTCTTTTACAAAAGTAGTAAATTACTAAGATAATATATATACAGTACAATAGTCTATTTTGATAGTCAGCAGACTATTTTAGGCTAATTAAGCTAACTAGACATTGTAGGGTTGCAGTGATTTATCTTTATTAATACATTGATGATAATACTGTTTCCATAACACTTGGTGTTTGAAATCAACATGTGCCAGTGTCCAGTGATTTGCTAATCTAGTTTCTGGTCTAATCCTGTCCTATTTTTTGCAGCATTCCCTGACTTCATATTTGAATCATGTTGTCTTTCCAAAGTGATTGCCAAGCAAACCAAAAATGTGTTTTACACTGCTATTGCACTGCTCTCGTCTTTATATATGGTAGTTTTTATAAAGATGTCCTTAGGTTTTAATAAATGACTGTAACGCAAACTAATCTATGTAATAAAACTTGCTTTAGTGTTTCAAAGGCTGTCTGGAATAGTTGTAGAGATTTGAGCTTCTGAGTATTTCAATAGCTTCAAAATTCATGGCTTCCTTTCCCTCTGCAGGAAATCCCCAGATTCCAGAACGCCATAGTCTGTACAAAGGTAAAATGAAGAGAGTGTATTTAACCCAAAGAATGGACTTAGAGATGGGGGGGAAGGGGCCCAAAAAAGCCAAACAACACCACCAAAAAACCACTAAGGCCATTGCATTAATCAATATGTGTTCCATTTAGTCTGCTTCACATTTCCAGCAGTTGCTGATACTAGATATTTAAGAGGGAAGTGTGGGACACTGGAGATAGATTGATAAGAAATAAACATAATCTTTCCACTACTTGAGGCAAGCTGAGAAGGCCAAACTGCAACTGAGCAGAAAGAAAGCAATATTTTGACTTTCACACATAAAGTACTCTGTCCCACATGGCTCACCTCTCCTGCTGAGGCAAACACAGTTTTAGTTTGCTCTGTACAAAAAGGCAGGACCAACAATTCTCAGGGAAAAGAGATTTAATTTGGTCTTTGCTTCCAGGCTGAAGGATTTTAGCAGTTTTCCCAGAAAGTTTTAGCTTTTCTAATCACTCTCTCAAGTCTCTTTGTCACCTGCTGTTTGTCACATCATTGCCAATGTTCCCAAAATACCGAGAGCTTTGATCTGAAATTTCAACTCTCCCATTAGTAAAAGGGAGTATTTTTGACAACATTGCCTCTTGGGACAGATGGCTTCCTTTTACAGAAAGAGTTCTTGCTCTGTCCTGCTGCCCCCAAGCTTTAGTTTTCCTCAGCTCTTTTCCTGTCCGGCACTTGCTGTCCTCCTTGGCCCATCCCAAATCCTTGATATCCGAAGTCCTGGCATTTATACACAGCAAGTACCTTTTCCGGTTAGAAATTATCCTTTCAGCATCAGATCACTAGCCTCAGATGAGAGACTGTGCTGTGGGAATATACCTAAACCCTCAAAAATAGATTTTAAAGCCAAATTTTAAAGGAAGGATGAGAAATCCTTTGTAATGTCACTTACTTCATGTGCCAGAGTGCATTTCTGGAGCTTCTATAACAAAGCACATGAGTTCTAAAGTAGAAAAGGATCATTTTCATTAAAGCAACACTTCAGTAATTCTTAGGGATTTTGCAGCTGTAAGAGACTACAATTGCACTCCTCTGTGCTAGAATTTATGGAAGGTATTGCAGAAAGAAAGAGGACAAAAAGCAGCTTTAAAAATACATAATTGTGTGAAATTACAAATAATTGCAACCCAGTCCCCTTCTCAAACTGCACCTGCAATTGTGAAACAGTTAAATATATGAGACAAAGGAAATAAATCAATGGATTTGGTATGTTATAGCTCCCTCACCAAGTTTCAACAATTTTTATTATGTGCTTCCAGTAATTGAGTAAGGGTTATATTCAGTACATTATGTTCACCAGGAACAGCTTTTATATACCAAGGAGCAAATTAAATACCTCTGGAATTTCCATGGGATATGTTAAAATGCTGATATTGACTTACAGACTGCCATTATCACCAAGTCAAAAACAAACAGGAGCATCACAGCCAGTTCCTTTAAACTGTTTATTCTACTAGAAAGCAGAGACTTCATTGACTTGCTGGTTGGTCACACATACAGAAGGGCAAGGAGAGAAAAGAGAGCTAAGATTTGATTTTTATTTCCAAGAAAACACAACTCTGTCACTCACCCAAACTATTCCAAACAATAAATTTAATTTGGAAAATGAAAAAACATTACTTGGGGGGGGGGTGGTTAAAGATACGAATACATTAGGTATGAGTAGCTACTGCTGCTGCTTTGCTGTAGTGAGAATTAGCAGTGACAATTGGGTTTAAATATCCTTGGAATTGACAACACACAAACAAAAAAAGCTTGATCTAGGTAACATTTGAGAATACTCTCCCCTTAGCCAGCTGCAGAGATGTAATTTAAGGCATTGTTGTGAGTTACATGGGTTTTGTTTGTTTTGACTGCCTCATAGTTACTGCTCTAAAATGCTGTTTTTCAGGTAGGGCTACTGAAAACAGCCAAAACCTTTGAAACATCTGAAAAGCTGTGTTCAATTTTACCTCAAGGCTTTTGCTCCCCAGCATAAGGCCTATCTCCTCTACCCTCCAGTATTTGCTGTCCTGAGAATTAAGAATATTGCATCATTACTACTATTACTATGCAGTATCAAACTGTTTCCTGCAAAGTCACCTTCCTCAAGCATGCCTGGCTTTTGTTTGAAGAATTTATGTTGTGAAATGCTGCTGTGGTGGGTGAGAGCACAGTAGAAAGTGTTGCCTTCAGTGAGCTAGTGATAGCTGTTGTTCACTGTATAAACTCCATTATCATTTTAACCGCACAGTACACCTCCTATTTGCCTGAGTGAATGAGCCCCCAGCAGCCACCAGAAAAAGTCAGGTGGGAATTTATCTAGCAAGGAGACACAGCATCCTTGTGCTGGATCTGCTGTTATAATGCAGATAGAGCAGCTCAAAGACATTTCACAACCTCTCCCTCTTTTTTTTGCTAGCTGTATGAATGTTTGTTAAAGAAATCATCTCCAGCTAATAAAAATATTTTGGGGCTTAAAAGCCCCAAAGCCTAAGGAAAGAAATCATGCAATACTGTGATTCTCAACAGATTTTGGTTTTTTATACTACCCACAAACATAAATAAAATAAATAAAAGGCACTGCTTAAGCCCCAGATGCATTTTTATGGAGTTTCTAGGCTGTAACTCAGTGGCACAGGATGTGACTTCTGTTTGTGCTCTGCACTCATCATTCCCCCTTTCACATCTTCTCCCCACACTGCCCATAAACAAGGAGCACTCTAAGCATGGCAGTCAATGCTTCTGCACTATTGGAGGTGGTCCCACCCTCCCTCAGACCCAGCCATGCCTCACAGCCCTCAGGAAGCAAAGACTTCGTTGCAAGGACCAACAGCTTCACCTTCTAAAGCATTGCCCTCCCAGTCTGTGTAGGGAGCTCTCTGCTCACCCAAGGCATCTCTGACTGCTGCCTTTGGCTGGGGTCCTGCTCCTCTGCCTCAGGTCCTTCAGCATTACACTGACAAAAGGGGAACAACAAACATTTGGAAAAAGTGCCCAGAAGTGGAACTGATTCAGGACAGAAGTAAAACAGGAATGCTTGGACTACTTGAACACACTTTCAACTTCTCCTCCCAATCTCCAGTGTTCAGACAACAGGAAAACAGGCCATAGGAGAACCACTGGTATTAAGAAATCTCATTTCTTCTCAGCTGTAGGATTGTAGACACTAAGACTTCCAGCAGCCTTTTGCAGAGACACACATTCCTTGCTGGCAGGAATGGACAATTTGGGCAAATCGAGTTTTCTGTTTCACTTCTCCTTCACAACACTTAAAGGAAGAATATTTTGGCTGGAATGTGCTCTTTCCTAACCAGCTACAAAATGCCATTCCCTGCTGCATCCCAAACCTGTGTAGTCACTAGAGGCTCCCAAATGCAATTTTAACACCAGCCCACATTGGAAGTCCAGCGTTCTCTGGATCAAGCCTTGTTCCTGAAAGAGACTCTGTCAGAGCTATGTAAAACTTGCAACCTGATGCTATGGGCAGATTGTTACATAGCCACTTCCCACAGTTTGACCCAGGGTCTCTTGTGCTATCCTCTTCTCCAGGGTACAATCCCTGGAACACTGCCCTTCCCTTTGCCACGTCTCCCCATGTTGCAGGAGTGGTTTACCAATCCCAGCACTCTCTGTCTCACTCCATCACCAGGCAATGAGGCAGTTCCCTCTGTTTTTTAGGGAGCCAGGAACATCTGCATGCCCTAGGGGAAGGAAGCAGTTTTTAAAAACACGTTTAAGTGTGAGCTTTGCATCTGTGAATCAAACCCACACTCTGCTGCCCCAGTGCTACCCAGTCTGCACCACAGGGTTGGACTTCGGCTTTGCTGCTGAGGTGAATTGAGGAGACAAACTTCCAGGAGCTGGCAAGCAGCAAATAAATTTGGAGCACAGTAGGGTAAAAATAGCAGGGTCTGAAGAAGGCCAAGCTGTGTGCCTGGTTACTGTGAGGCCCTAAGCCAGAGGGAACCCCAGCCCCCTATTGGTACATACCCAAGCAGCAGCCTCATACCTCAGCCAGGCTCCTTTCCCAGGCAAAGTCAAACATCCAGAGATCACCTCAGATCAAAGGGAGCCGCCACTTGCCCAGGGCATGTGAGCACATACCAAGGATGTGTCTGCAAGCATGAAGAATGGTCTGGCCCAGACCCAGAAAGTTTCAGCCTGCTTGGCTGAGAGACTCTGGCTGTCCTCCTCTGTGCAATGTCCCAGCTCGAGCCACTGGCTTGGCCATTCCCTTCAAGCCTCTCTAACTTACATCATTAATTCCTCCAGTGCCGCTACAGGAAAATGAGCGCTACAAATGACTACTCACGGAAAGTCACACAGAAGACTTCATAACAAACAGGAAAATATAAAACTGGGTGGCAGGGGACCTCTACAAAAACATGAAGCTTTTGCCAAAGCAACTGCAGGATTTTTTTTGGGGGGATTTTTTTTCTCATTTCAGCCAAAAGTTTCTCATCCAAGAAAACCTACCTTGGCATACCCAAAGCCATTGGTTTCAGCTGAACTACTCATGGGTTTCCATGTGCTCTGTAGCTCCAAGGTATGGATCAGAGAGGCTGAGTGGGATACATATGGTGGCAGCCAGGTCTTAGCAGTTCACTATCACACCTGGAGCTTGTAGGGAATTCAGGGAAGAAGGTATGAAGCAAAAGGTTGGGCTATTTCTCACCATAGACTGTATCAAAGAGAGGACACCAAGAAAATTGCCCTTCCTGCAGAATATTGCACAGTCTTCCCTTCAGGCCCTCCTAGTAGGGACTTCTTGGGTGTAAATACAAGGAGTTTCTTCTGATCTCCACATCAGTCTTCATCTGATCTCCACATCAAGACACGTACATAACAGACAAGCAAATTCAAGTCTTCAGGGAAAGCTTTATGAAAACTGCTGTGGCTGATGCATTCCCAGCATCTGCTGCTTTAATCCTCTCTTGTTGGAAAAGAAAGGAGCTCAGCAACAGGCTGGTAATTAATTCTGCAACAATACTCAATAAGGAAAAGTTTGGTTTCAATAAACAGAACAGAACTGGTGATTTAACTCAAACATATTCAGTTAGAAGGACATCTCAAAAATATTTATATTAGAAGCAAGAACAAAGCAATAACAACCACACTCTACAGGAAGTATTTATTGCTGTCTGGTGATTAATAAATCCCAGGAAAGATTAAAATGGATGGTCTAAATTTTTCTTTTCTGTTTCTCATAAACTGAAACACACAAAGGAAATAAATGCCTATGGTGAAACCAAAGCCAAAATTTTGCTGTGAACTTATGTTATTACAGGAATGTCTTGAGATGGCCCTTGAGATGCCCCTCCCCAAGGAGCTCAAGTGATTTCTTATAACGGTGATAGAGGAACAATGGGGAAGACTTCTAAAACAGTGGACACTTATCCAGTTTTCATAAACTGTCTGTCAAGCAGAGAAAGATTTTCTCCCATGCCAGTCTCTGTGGCCACAGCTCCAGCAGAAAGCAGTGGGAGCTCAGACACATTCACCTCAGTTAGCAGCAGCAGTTAGTCCCTACCAAAACATGCTAAAGAATGTGCTAAAATTCAATTGCAATATTTCTCCCTAAAACATTTAGCTCAACAGGAAATACAATGTCATATGGGCAGTAAAAGTTTTAATTTCTTTTCATTATCCTTTGTATTTCAATAAAATGTTGGAAAACAAGCTACAGAATACCTCTGGATGTTCATCTTGGAATTCTTCTTTTACCTAAAATATCCTCTCTCCAAATCTGCCTGTCAGTATGTTCTGAGGAATCAATCTGTCATCGAGAATGCGGCAGAGACATGTTATCACCTTAACGCCAGACCACAGCTGGAGGTCATGTGGGTTTTTGGCTGCCAGAAGCTTTCTCTGAGCCCTTGGGCTGCACAGTTCAGTTCTCACCATCTCAGGTCCTGTTGTGGTCTAGCCCCAACCAGCAACCAAACACCACGGAGTCAATCCCACTTGTGGGATCAGTGAGAGAATAGGAAGGATAAAAGCCAGGATAATTGTGGATGGAAATAAAGGCAGTTTAATAGGGAAAGCAAGAGCCAGTCGCAAAAGCCACTCACAAAAGCAAAGCAAAACAAGGAGTTAATTCCCTGCTTCCCATGGGCATGCACCTCCAGGAAAGCAGGGCCCTGTCCCATGGAATGACTTGGGAAGACAAACACACTCCAAATGTCCCCGCCCTTCCTCCCTCTTCCTCCCCCTATACATACTAGGCATGATGTCACGGGGTCTGGAGCATCCCTTGGGTCAGTCAGGGTCACCTGTCCTGGTTGTGTCTCCTCCCAAACTCTCAGGCACACCCAGCCCCTCCCCAGCGTGGCCTTTGTGTGGCAGGAAAGGCCTTGGCCCTGTGCAATTCCTGCTCAGCAATAACAACACCTCTTTGTTATCAGCCCTGTGTGCAGCACAGATCCAAACCACAGCCCCATTCCAACCCCGGGAAGGAAACTAACTCCAGCACAGGTCGCTAAAAAGAGGCATATGTCCAAGCCTGACATTGCAATGAAACAACCTGGAAACCTTTATGAAGTTTTCAAGTGCTCTGATGAAGATGACAGAGAAAGACAGAGAACATATGGATTTGCAGTCAGACACTGGTTTAAAATCAAACAGAAATATTACAGTAATTTAAATATGCTTGTCCAGACCTCTCTCCCACACACTATGGATACAAATCTGTCCCTTGAACCACATCAGGAAGTTTTGAAAGGAGTCATTAAGTCACCTCTGTATTTGATGTGCCCTTTTCGAGTGTCAGCTTCCTTTCCACAGGCAAAATCCCCCAAGCCCAGCTATGACATTCCTGTGCTGCATCCATCAGTCATTGTGGACACTGCTCCTTGCTTGCACCACAGTGGCTGAAACATGGAATCATCAGTTGGCATGTGAAAACTACTTTTTCTAGACAGCTGGAATTGCTATAGCAGTGTCCTCTGCAACGAAGTTGTCTGTAGTGTAGAAGTCACAAATATATGAAAGAGGAAGTGGAAACATTCAGGATTAAAGCAATGGGCAGAGGGGTTTTTTTTGCTTTTAAGTTCAGAGTTGGGGGTGTCCTTGGGGTTTTGCTTTGTTTTGCTTTGGTTTTTGAGCAGCACAAGGACAGTGGGATCTGTCTGATGTGGTTCAAAGGCAAAAGAGTTGGCAAAGGTGCCAAGTGCCAGGAGAGGGGGAGGTCGGAACACGTGGCAGTCATGGCAGAGCTGCAAACTCCCTTGTGCCCATGGTTTTTACTCAAAAAAGTCATTCACCTGTCCCACACAGGGCTCTGCTTATTATTAGCCCTGGCCATGCTGCAAGTTTCAGTGCCAGAGTCAGCAGTGTGAAATGCCCAAAGGATTTGTGCCCAAAGTAGCTCCTTTGTGGCAGAGGAGCTACTGGCACACCTGCACAACACCAAGAGAGCAAAAGACTGTTCTGAGTCCAAGATGAAAAGGTTTTTTATACACTTTACTCTTCCTGTTTTCAGTTTCTGCCTCAAAAATGAAACTCTGACTCTCTATTTCTCGATCTTTAGCTGCTGGATGCTCAGTAGTTACCCCTCATATCTCCATAAGGGCTTTGGCTGTGCTCCAGGACCAAACAGTAATAGATCAAAACTACAGGACACAACAAGAACATTGGGTGGCACAAACACCAAACTATATAAACATCCCCCACTCCTTGATTTTAGTCTTAGGTCTAATGAATTCCCAGCAAATTTGCCATAAACAGATAAAATCCCTAAGAAATCAGAGCTATCAATGGTAGTCCAGGAGGGGGACAGGGCAATATATTTCATCAATTCGACAGAAATAGAGATATACAGTCAATTACTTTCACAACACTTATAAAGGCAAGTCTGAAAAAAGACAGGAGGAGATAATTTTGCAATTCTTAGTGTGAATCCCCAAAATAAAGAGATTTATTGTTTGAAATAAAAAAGCAATCATTTATTCCAGTTGTGTTCCCATCCTTTTTGCCTTCCAGGGTTAATCTGCTGAAAAGCTTTTAGCTAAGATTAATGTATATCCAGCTGTCTCTGGATTTTTCTGTTGTATCCAAAAATTAACACGCAGAAAACAAACATATATTGGCAATAACATATTAGCAAGAAAAGGAACATTCAAATTCAAACACAATTCCCACAACATTGCCTTTCACTCTGGAAGAATTGAATTTGTTTTCTAACAGGAAAAAAAATTAAGATGGGGTGAAAACAGGTACTCTGCTAATTTATAGCATTGCTCAGAAGACAAGGAGATTAAAGGGTTTAAGGGCTGGGAGTATAAAATTGTGAGTTGCCTGCATGGTACGTGTAGAGATACTGCCAGTGGGGAAACTGGGGCTACCAATGACACAATGGTTTTACCTCATACCAGCAAACTCCTTAAAACCTTCTGCAGGAGAACACAATCTTCACTTCAATGTGCTCCATCACCCCTTGTTGCCCCAGCCAATTCCTATACTCCTGCATAGGATGTTAATTAAGCAACAGTTTGCCCTCACCTAGCTGTTAAGATCCAGTTATTACAATTTTTAGAAATGCCTCTGCCTGAATTAGTGTAAATGAGACCATATGCCAAAGTCAATAGTACAGATTTTATTTAACAGTAAACCTGAAAGAGAGAAATAGAAAAGAATAGGGTGAGAGAGAGATAGTAACAGAGTGAAATTAAGCAGAAAATATCACCACTTTGTGGATCCCAAGAGCGTCCCATTGATTGCCTCCATCTTGTCTTCTTAGTGACGAGGGTCCCCGAAAAAAACATAAAGTTCATGGATTAATATACATTTGGGTCAGGTGGGAACACCCAGATACCTCCCCTGGGGGGTCAGGTTTGACACTGTCTTGCAAGACCCTGGATCTGTTGCATCATTTTGCACCATGTTCAGTCTCCTGCTGCAAGGCCTCAGGAATCAGTCTGGGGGGTCCTTTGGGGGTCTGTGATGGATTATGACCCCCTTAGCAGCTAATTCTGCTACAGATGTTCTTCACCAAAACACCACAGAACAAAATTAAAAAAAAAAAAAAAAAAAAATCATGGAACTGTACCTGTCAAAGCTGAGAAGTTCAGCATGAACATCTGTAACCAGAGCAGAGAGAAAAAGCTGACCAAGACTGCACCAATGAACATACCTTGATCTGGCCTCAACATGCCAGTTCTCAAGGTATCTTTCAAGTCCTGGTGGACTCCTTGATACACTATCAAATACAGCCTGTGTGTATTTGGCTTAATATTTTTTACTTGTAGCTTTCCATTTACTTAGTCTCCATATGGAATTTTTTCAGGGCACAAGTTGCTGTCCTTTCACAGCTGACATTGTAAGTATCAGTTACCAAAAAAAAAAAAAAATAGTGTGCTTTTTAAAGCACTGTTATTGTTGCTCTATGTTTAATTAATCACCAACAACAGGCCCCGTGATGTTTTTCTTTCTGAGATTATGAAGGACTCATTTCCAGCTCTTTGGAAAAAACACAACCAGAGGCAAGGTTAACTTTAACTAACTTTTAGAAGCATGACAGAATAGTGGAGAAAGTCTGTGGTGTGGTGGGAGGTTAAATGAAGGCTGTGCAGAAATACCAGCCAGCCTGAGTAGTAGGGATAAGGTCAAGCCCATAGAGACCAAAGAGAATTCAACTCTTTAACTGAGTTTTTTTCAGACAAAAAGACTGCTTCAATTCTACCAAAATTGGAAGGAAAAAATCTCATGAAAATGAAGCTGGACCTCATTCTATCACAAATGTTTCAGAAAGACACATTCCAAAATGTATTTTTTAAAAAAACTCCAATCTTTCAGGCCATATGTACCACATTAAATTTTCCTCTAGAGCTTAAAATGGAAACAAAATAGATTCTTGCACACAATCTCTGCAAATACTGAACTTGGTGTGAGGAGCAGGAGCTCTCCCCAGATCTCAGCTTTTTTCAGAGTAAACCAAGCTGTTCTCTGATCAGGACTGCAAGTGGATATATAACTTTAGATATTACTCAAGTCCTTGTCTTTGGTGATCCACAGAAAATGTGCATCTGTTGCAGCAAAAGGGAAGTTTAATTGGAGCTGAAGAAACTCTAGTTTTCAGGCTGGTGTTCCTCATGTCAGTAGGTAGTGCAAGAACCAGGATGGATGAGTGTTTTCCACCACCTTCCTTTGTGAGGACGTAAAAAGATCAGTCTTAAATGTTATCACACACAAAACTCTTACTAGTGGTTTTTCTAAATAAATATTGATTTTTTTTTTTCGACATCAACTTACAAGAAAATTCTTCAGGATGATCAATTCTAAAGAAGTGTAAAGGCTGACAAGGAACAGGAAATTCAAACTTCATAGAAGCTGTGGAAATATTCCCCTCATGTGTAAAAACAATTATAAGAGGAACCCTAAAATATGAATCTGTTTACTTTTTTGGGGGGGCTGGTGGTGTTTTCCTGTGAAAGTACAAGCCTTGCCAAATCCAAAGCAATCAGCCCTAAGGAACAGTTGAAAAATGGCACACAAGGAGGGAAACATTCCCAAATGTGCCAGGACACTGCAATATCCAAGCACCTCCAAATGGCCTGGTGAAGGTACCAGGGCTAAGTGATAACAGATGTGTTTTAGACTGTACCAAAAAATCCAATTAAAAAAGAGAAAACAACTGAGTGAAGGACTTTAATATGTAAATGTCTTGGACAAAATAACATGTCAACATAGTCAAAACTAGTAATGACATGATATTGTTTGAATTTCAGTGCAGGTACAGTGCATGTGGAAAGCAGCAAGTCACCTTTAAATAGCATTTCCCTTCTATAGGGAAATAAATATAAGAACAAAAAGCAAATAGAAAAAGCCCCTTCTCACAGACACCCAGGTAGAAAAGAGGCTCAGATATTGGTGCTATTCCTGGATCACTGCTACAATACCACTTCTACCTCCTCCTTTTCTGCTCATTAATAGTTGCTGTTGCTTTTTCTTGAGTGCAGCAATTCAGCAACATCTGATGTGTATCCAAAAACCTGAGGGTTTAAGATGGATTAATCATTGAATGTCCTCTCAGTAATGCCAAAGTCTGGCCAAGTATCAGTACACCACTAAAAAAATGGGTATTCATGGTCTTCTAGTCTTCCTCAAGACACCGCTCCCAAATCTTTCAAGGCTCTTCTTCTACCCTCTGAAGCGCTGTAAAATTTGTCCTCAGGAAGGATTCCAGGCTGAAGGTTCATCTTTTCTTACTTCCAGAAATCTGAGCTGTTGGGTTGTGCTTTTAACCAGTTCTAGTTGCATTAAGTTGTACTTTGTAAATTGGTATGTTCTATTCTCCCCTCATGTTAGTAGCGGTTCTGCCCAGTTGCCTCCTCCCTTGAATCCCTGTCAGTTTCCTTATCTCCTCCCCAGTTGCCCTAACAACCATTGTATCCCTTTGTTCTGTCCCTCCCTGGTCCCATGTCTGTCAGTCGGCGACCCAGCCCTTTAATCTAGAAGCTTCTCTCTAGGGCATCGAGTGATTGGCTCAGGGGCCAGGGCCCCTCCCCAGGTTACCTCTGATTGGTTGAGCAGTGTTGTCCGTATCCCTTTACCCACTCCCCCCCATCCTCTACTGGCTGGAGGGCAGGCTCCACCTTTGTACCCACCTCCCTTTATAAGCTGCTGTTGCTTGTGTTGGTTTTTGTCTTGGTTTGTTGGGTTTTTTCAACTTTTCGTATCCCTGCTCCTCAGTAAACCCAGTTTATTCCAGAAGACAGAGTCCACCTTTTCATTGCTCCTGTCACAGCTAGTCCAGGGTTTGAGAAGGCTTCCTGTCCTTAGGTGCACTCCCTGCCACCCGCAAAGCGGGGAGAGTGCTCCCATCGCTGCAGGTTTTGTGCCTTTGAGCTTGCCGGGGCCGCCCTGAACGAGGGCTTCTGGATGCACGTGGCTGCACTGAGCTGCAACTGGTCTACTTCTCACAACATATTCTAACAATTCTGTTTCCACAGGTTTTCTGCAAGGAAGCAGACTGCGAGAAGTAGACTTGTTCTCCCAAAATACATGAATGTAAGAAAACAGTTGGAGTTATTTGAGTTCAAAAAAATACTCCTCAGCTGTTTTTCTTTGGATGGAAAACTCAATAACTGGCTTATCTAAAAAGCCAGAGTGCAGATGTTCAGGTATTGCTACAAAAATTCAGTTTCTGCTGTTTCTCAGCGTTGGGTGCACATGTGACCTCATGGCAACACACACATGCAGCTAAGGCTCCAGGAGCTTTACAGGTCAAAATAAACACAATAAGCTACTGAAAATTCAGTATGTGCTGCACAAGATATTAATCTTTTTTTCAAGGAAGACTGTATTTAACAGATTTTTTTCTTTATTATTTATGATAGCATTTGTGTCATTTTGTTAGGCTTTTTTCCCAGCAACATGCAGAGCTTTCTGTGGCTTACTTGCACAGTTAAAACAACAAATAATGAAAATGAGAGGCTAGCAAGCAAGCAAGGGGTTGAGACTGTCCACATCCGCAGAGCTGGTAGGGTATGGTTCCGTCATGTCTTACTATGCGCTTACTGGTACCATGAAAGTATGCTGGAATTACTTTGGGTGGGAAGCAGCACCCCAGATCAATGGGATTCCCAAAGCCTGGGAGAGATGCAGAGATGCTCTGCACTGTGCTGCTGTCCAACATGCTTCTTGTGGCTCCAGGATTTCCATTTGCTGCAGGCTCATTATCATGGCCGCCTTCTTAGCTTCTTCATCTTTTCATACCAGGTTGCTGACAGCATTAGAAAGTGGTGATGTCTATTTGTTACCCTAGTCATTTTTCATTTTGGTTTATTTTCGCTTAGTCTTTTCTTGTTCCTCCTTTTATTTCCTTTTTTTCTCAGTTGTGTAATTGCATCAATATTTAAAACTCTTCAAAGATTTGATTATCCGTATAAAGAAAAACGAGGCAGTAGGCTAAAGATACATCGAGTATTGTTGCTTCATGGTAACAGTAATGACAAAATACAGATGAGCTGCAGCTTCTAAAACATTTAGCCAAAAAACGTGGGTTTTCCCTTTACCAGCATTAAAGGAGAATTTCATGTCTCCATTGTAGCCTGTTTGCTTTCTTCCATTTCCACTGTAACACAGAGCCTGACAACGTTGTGTGCCTAAAGGGCCACAGACAAAACCCCCTGCTCTGTCTCTCTGTACATCCACTATGCATGCCCACATTACCTGGAGCATTAATGAGTTCTCAGCTCAGGACCTGCTGAAATAGCATAACTTTATGAGGGCTATGGAGGAATTTATTAAATACAGCTTGAAGTCAAACACTTTTCTGCCTATACTTCCCAAAATTTTAATGTAGGTATGGTACATGTGGAAAATAGCACATCTCCTTTAAATAGCATTTCATTTCCAAAGGGAAATAAATACAAGAACAAAAAAAGCAAACAAAAAAAAAAAAAACCAACAAAAAAACTTTTTCTTACTAACAGTTTTGCACCAGTGTATAGAAAGTAAAATGGAACAGATGAAGCCAGTTCCTTGGACTGAAATACTTACCATGCAGCAGACAAGCTGAAGTGTAAATGCAGGCAGTTCCAGAGGCACAGTGCTGGCAGGAACCTTGGTGGGTCACCTCATCTATCCCCAGGGACATGACAGGACCAGGGCTAGCCCAACAGACTCGCCTGACCTGCACAGACCAAACCCCAGTCAGAGAGAAGCCTCCATCTCCCAAGGGCAGCTGCTCCTGTGCTCCCCCAGCCCAGCACACACTGCCCAGGGGTGTTCTTTAGAGCCTGCGAGATTCTTCAGAACGTCATTGATCACTGCTCAGCTTTGTACCTGGGATAAGAAAGGATGGCTAACTGATTCCTTTTTTATATAACATCACTCTGCTGATCCCTGTGCTAGCTGGGGATGATACAATCCCACTGCCTCACACTTCACCATCAAGGAGCTGGTTGTGTTTTCACTCCGTATGTTCACAGGGCTCATGCAGAAAAAAGAGAGTAATAGTCTACATGTATTAGATATTATATATGTAATATTGTTCTTTTTGTAGTCTCACTAAACAGCTTTTAAACATCACTGAGCGGCCAGGACCAACCAGGACTCACAAGAAACAAAATCCTGCCAGATCCCATCTTTCCATCCCACTTAATCCCTGTGCCCAGGTGCAGAGAGTCCACCCACCCATCCATGTCTATCAGCTAGTCACAAAACAGGAAACAGGAGGAAAACATTCAGCATAGGGGATGGAAGTTTTCCCCAGCAGACACCAAACAACATCTGTGCCAAGCCATATAATCAATGGACTGGTTGAGAAATGTCATCCCGTAGTGATTTTGTTTAGAATTATAAATTCACATTAAAGAGGAGCCTCAAATCAAATGCCCTGCTATTTTCAGAAAACCCGTTTGTGTTTGCAGGTGGCTGATGCTGTCTCTGCCAACCCACTCTTCCCGACAGCTCTCCACTCCTCATATCCCTACTGTGCTGCCCAGATCTGGTGCTGTCCATCAATTCTCATTACAGGGTGGGAGGATGCCTCTTGAAAGTCACTGTCACAGAAGAGACAGCCACAAAGCTGAAACATAAGTGAGAATGGACAAGCTATACACAATTTTTTTTCGAAGGTGCAAAACTAGGAAACTGGGAATAAGTTACCTGAAAGCTAAGTCTAATCTGAAGTTTGAAGACAAAAAAGGGTCAAATGCCAGTGAGAAAATTTCTTGAAGGCTTCTCATAAGGGCCTTTGCACCACTTTGGTCACAGCCTGGTGCCTCCTTGGGACCACCTGCAGCTACAATGACAAGTCAGTGTTTTCCCAATGCTGTGTTACAAAATACCGTCACACAAGATTCCGAGCAGCCATGGGGCATCAGACAGCTGTAGAGGCAAAGGAAGACGGCAAGGAACAGAAATTCACAACAGATACAGGATGATTGCTGCATTTCAATGAGCTGACCAAAACAAAGATTCTTTGTTAGAATGAAATTACTGATGTCGCTAACAGAGGTAAAATACAATTGGTAGGAAGGAAAGTCCTCTCCAGACAGGATTTTCAGTGTTTTTGAGGTTAAAAGAAACGGGAAGGCAAAAAAGAGGTTTAAAATTCTAAAGATCAATGTGTTCAGTATACTTATAAATTCAGTTGGGAAGGCTTTGTAGCTCTGTGTCCTGGAATTCATCGTTACTGGAAAAGAAATTTAAAAAGGAGCTTTTTACAGCTAAAATATGGGATCTAAATCAGCAATGCAGCCAGCCACAGATGCAAAAAATTGGAAGACAATGGAACATCAGTGTATTTTGGTTTACCTGCCACAGCAGCTTGGGGGAAGAGATGTCTCTGTAGCTTCTTGCCCCCGGGGTTTCACAAAGGGTACATTTAAGCTTTTTTGCCCTAACCTCTAATTTAAAAGAAAATCTACACTGCAGCCTCCAGCCTTCCAGAGGTCTTGATGGAAAAAAGGCCACTGAGTTTGCCAGTCTTCCCGAGGATTTGCTCCTGACAGCTTGGAAGCTGCAGGTTTTTGTGCCTGGTTTGCACTACAGCACAAGGAGCCAAGTGCAAGGGTCATGCTCTGCAGATGATGCCAGATGGATGCCAGACAAACTCTTCATTTTACTGTCCAGGACAGCCTCTAAGCTTTTTCTTCCTGGTCAAACTTGCAAAGCATCCAACAAGAGCAATTTACCAACTAGAGGGATGTGTTTTTCCAGTGCAAAATCAGGTCTTAAGTTTGCTTATTCTCCTCACGTAGCACAACTGGCAGAAGTAACAGAGCGAGATCAAAAGGAAAAGAAACTACATGAGAAAAGATGAAGTATGAAATAATGCTGGTAACAGACAAGCTGCACTTCATGATCAAAGGAATGAATCTAGCCCCAACTATATAAATAAAGAAGTATCTTCCCCCATTTCTGAAAGGAGAAAATCATTGTTTGCCCTCATATCACACAATCCTTTCAAGTGTAGATACACTTAGGTAGCTGAAAGGAAAAAAATGCAACAGAGCGCCTCAAATTCTGCCTATTTTGCTTTATTTATCTTGAAAGAGGGCTCTCCTGGGATCTCACTGCTTTCCCATTCATGTTATGTATAATCCACAAAATAAATAATCAAACCCCAGAGCATTTTCCATTCCACTTAAACAAGGTGAGTGTCAAAACAAGGTCTCCTGACCATTACCAGTTCAAAGCAAAGAGTCCTCAGCAGCAGGATCAGCACTGCATGCCCCACACATTTCCCCTCCACAGTTACAGAGTGGGTTTGTGAGACAGATGTGTCCCACCACCATCTTCCAGGGAAGGCAGAACCCAACCCATGGGGCTTCCTGGTCCCTTGAATTCAGCTGGAGCAAGAGACTCAGAGAGGGTTTGATGAGGAAGTGGTGGAAGCACATGGAAAGAAATGATTTTCCACCCATACAAACTGACCTCAAAGCCTGAGAAAGGAAAAGTGCCTCAAGCCTCTCACCCTCTGGCACATGATCAGCTCTGCATTGAGAAAGCTGCTTTCAGGTCTGCTGCTTATGCTCAGGTGAGAAAAAGAGATCCCCCTACTGAAGTCCTGCAGCACCTCTACCTAGGAATGGACTTTTGGGCCCCAGGGAAAGGAAATCTTTTCACTGCTAAAAATGAAAAAAAAGGGGATGTGTTACTATTCAGACAAAGACAAATCAAAAGGAATACCTAGAAATTTTCACTTCAACTTTCAAAGTCTCAAACACCATTTGCCTACCATCTTTATATTAAGGCCACACAATGCTGTGGAGACTGCTGTGCCAAAGACCAGGAAGCAGCAGAGTTTCTGTGACACATGCTGATTTTCCCCTCTCCCTCTACCCCATGCCAGAAATGGGTACAGGCCCATCTCGCCACTTCAGGAGGGATTGATGCCAGAAGCTGCACCAGCACTGCCTTCCTCGTTGCGTGCAGATGTCTTGTGCAGTCAGAAGAATGTTACAGCATTTCCTCCTGAAATGGATAGCCTCCCAGCACACCTGAGCAGGGAGATTTTGCACAGAGAAATGCATCAGCCTGACATCAGCAATGACTGATGGGCACTCTGCAAAGCTGAACAGTCAAAGCCTTTGTGTTCTCATGAGAAGGACCAATCTTTGCAAGACCTGGGCTTGTACTTTTGTTTTACCAGCAACCCAATATGCAGAAAACTTTCAAAATCAAAGAGAAAAGGTGGAAGATTTTAGATTCTATTTTGGTTTTCAGTGTCAGTCTTTTGTTGAGGACTCCCCATGTGTGGAGACACGAGGCCTGACTCCATTTCAGAAGGCTGATTTATTATCTTACATCTATAATATGAAAATACTACATAAAAACTATCCTAAAAGAACAGAGAGAAATGATCATCAGAAGGCTTGAAAGAGCAAAAATAGAATAGGATAACAAAATCTTGTGACTGCTCACAGCCTTGGCATAGGTGGCTGTGATTGGTCATCAAGTGAAAACAATCCACCACATGGACCAATGGAAGATGCACCTGTTGCACTCCACAGCAGCAGATAGTTATTGTTTACATTCCTTTCCTGGGGCTCCTCAGCTTCCCAGGAGGAGGGAAGAATACTAGGAAAGGATTTTTCATAAAATACCATCGCTACAAGCTTTGAAATACACAGAATGTCCTTGTGGAACAGAAATTTCTATGTCATTTGATAGTTGCATGCCAAGAGTTTTTGGTGTGATTGTTCCTGAAGAAAAGGTGAATATTAGGAAGCACATTAAAGGGAACTGTACCAGAACCATTGGAATTAGATCTTCTGTTCCTGCTGACAATGGCCAAGGCACCACCACAGAAACCTGAACTTCTTGATGCTGCACCTCCAGAGAGAAAACAGCTCCTCTGACAATCTCTGCTGTGCTACCAGATCAAAAAGTTCATTTTAGCTCTTCTTCTCTCATATATTATCTCTTACCCATTTAAAGAAACCACTCTGAGGCATCTGCTAGTTTTTGAGGTTGTACTTGACTTCAGAGGGGAGCTCCCACCTCCATACAAGCCCCTTGCTAATTATTGTCACGTCAGTCATTGCAGCATAAATTTGGACTGGATATATTTTCTTACACACTTCTTTTATGTACAGTGGTCCTGATTATTACATTATTGTACCTGATAATAATTGGCAAGCAACAAATTACTCCTGGTACCCAGGCTGGTGGTTCTCAGGTTTGGGGTTTGTTTCCTATGGCAGACTGCATTTATTTAAAAAATCATTTCATACTTGATAGGATTGAAGAGAAAATACTCTTCAAGCTCAGGCAGAGAGAAGACATTGTGAGATGGGACAGGGTTTATGCTGGAGAAAGGACAATATGGAGGCAGAAGGTGGGAAATGGAGTAAAGAAAAAATAGAGTCCCCATTTTTTTCCTTTCTGTGTGCTGAAATACAAGACACTAATTTTTCCTTTAACAATAAATTTTTGTACTTCACAGCATGTTCTTCTGCTAATGAACATTTTTAAACTAAACACTCTGATTTATTGAAAAGGTTTTTGTTCTTATCTAGGTTTTTTTTTTTTTTTTGTCAGTTTTTCTTTAAAACAGAGAATACCACCAAAAATAGGTATCTAGAGAAACAATCAGTGTTTGATTATTGAGGCCCTTCTGTTAGAGCATTTGCACACTTCAATAATTCCCTCCCAACTCATGTAAAATATTGATAAGAGACATTATTTAAAAAATTATCCTAGACTATTGGATTTTACCAATATTACAAATGGGACTGCCTTGGTCTGTCTGGCCTCGGCTGCTGACCAAACAGCGGCACCTGTGGTGTTTTCTCCCCAGAGTCGCTGTTCAGTGCCTGTGCTCGCAGCTGGGCACGTGGGGATGAGTCCGGGCATGCCCCGAGCCCCAGTGCTTGTGGGCTGGAGCTGGCTGTTGGAGGGGTCACTCTCCTGGCCTTCCTGAGCTGGAGAAACCTTTAAGGTGAGGTGAAGGAAGGAGTGGGTCCCGATGGAGAGTTTTTAATCCAGAGTTTTTATTAGGTGGTACAGTCTCTGAATCTTGCAGGAACTCTCTGCCAGAACCCCACTGTGTTGTCTGCTCGCCCTTTTACCTGGGCAGAGGGCCAGGGGAGGGGACCCAGGGAGCACCAACCAGGTACAGGGGGAGGGGGGGGTCTCAGGTGAGAGGGACAGCTGGGTGGGCCAATGGCCCCCCAGGGGGTGGAGAGCATCCTTTGAACCTGCCAATTGCTTGACGCTCTCCTTGGAATTTCTGGGTTGATAGACAGTACCCAGCTGGGGTCAAGGGTGGGGAAAGAAGAGTGATTGACAACCCACCTGGGGAAGGAGATTTCAGGGACAACCCAGGGGGAACTGAGGCAAATCATGACATCACACTGCAACACTAGACACAACTTTGTTTCATTCAACATGAGTTTAATGTGCTTTCTCTAAGAAGCAGCAAAAGAGAGTGATTTTTATTCATGGTCTTGTCTCTTTCCCTGCTGCTATTAAAAGTCCATGAGTGTGAATGTTGGTGCCACTGGTTTTAAGGAAAAAAAAAAACACAAAACCAAAAGAAAACAAAGCTTCACAGAAACCCAAAACAAAAACTGAGCCACTTTTTATTGCTGACAGCAATCTGAGCAGACCTGCAGCCCCCACCCAGCAGCCAATTTGACCTGTGCAACGAACTCTTGAGAGACCCGAGACACTTATCCTTCTGAAATGCCACAATTCCCCTTAACCTGGCATTTGACAGCATTATAGCATTTATAATTCTCCAGTTTTATATCTGCCTGCCTGCTCTAAGACATTGGAGATACAAGCTTATAATACAAGATTATAATCCTTGTTGCAAAACTAAATTCTTTGAAACTTCCTGCACTAAAATGGTCCAACCTCAATTAGTAATTCATTTGCCCAATGAAGGAATAATATTTGCTTAGAGTGTGAGTTTGGAGGTGATTTTTTGGGACCTGGAACATCTAAAGAAGTACTCATAAAATTGCAAAATGTAAACCATGTCCTGGCAGGCTAATTTTAGAAAACTAGATTATCAAGTTTATTAGGCAGAGACACAAAAATGTCACCATTTAAAATTTATTAAATATTCGCTCTTTAAAGTAAAATTGTACTTTTGCAATCTCTGCATTCAAAGAGTTTGGAGAAATACTCATGCACACATCTGAATCACTTCCTTTTGCTGTGTGTCCCATTTGCTTTTTCTGTATTATTCACTGTCACAGAGACACAGTGATTTAACATTAATTTAATTTACATATATTAAATGTGCTTAGAGCATTTGCACAGCTTGACTAGAACTATGGGACCAGCTTTCCAAATTCAGATAAAATTTCCAAATTCATGGCAAAGCCCACAGAATGCAGTTATTTTGCTATGCTGGCTGTGGGACAGAGTCACTTTTTAACTGCTCAAATTTAACTATTCATGGAGAGTTAATTACTTCTGTTCTGCATATCAGCAACAGCTGACAAGCCTTATGCATTAGCATATTTTTCCTTTGTCAGACCCTTGCTCTACATCTGTGTCTGCCTCAAAGCTTTTCAGAAAGTTTCTGTATTGATCAGTAGAGTTTTTCTTTTTAAAATCATACAGTTGGGTGATTATAAAAAAAGATCATCATGTTTTGAGAGCAGAGAGAATCTGGACTTTCACAGTCACATTTCTGCTGTTTGCACAAATCTTCTGTGTAAGTCTAGATCTGTAATGCAAAGTATCCCATTCCTTGTCTCCTGGCACCACTGGGAGAGGAGGTAGAGCTGGGAAGGAGGGAGGGGTGGGGAAAAGGTGTTTCTAAGGTTTTATTTTATTTCTCATTATTCTGCTCCGATTGTGTTGGTGTAACAAATTCAATTAACATCTCTACTTCAAGCCTGTTTTGCTGAGACTGTATTTGATGAGAGATCTCTCTCCAGTTCTTATCTCAAATTATGAGCCCTTGGTTGTATTTCCTTTCCCCTGCCCAGGTGTGGAGGGCAGTGAGAGAGGAGCTTTGGTGGGTGCTGGAATCCAGCCAGGGCCAGCCCACCACACCACAATAGCATCCCCCAGTGCCTGGCAGCCAACAGCAAGCTTTAGTGGAAGGTTAAATCCACCAGTCTATAAGGAATGGATGTTAGGGGTTTTGCCAGAGTCCTGAGTGTCTATAATAGTAGGAACATGTTTAATTTAATGCACAGAACAACCTAGACTAGCCCCAGTCCATTTTAGTGCAGAAAGCCAGAAGGGAATTGGTGTAGTTTTTGCCAGTCTCACCTGAGGAAACTGGTTTTGGTCTCCAAATGAGGTGATGTCTTTCACTCTGAGTCAGTGTGAGTAGGACACACAAGCACCGTTATCTCCTGGGTTAAGTTACAGCCCAAAGAAAAATTAATTCCTTTTTAGTTTCATCAAGCAATCAGCTGGAGCCCAAGGCATGGATTAGTACAACATCAATATGATGCAAACAGCAAACCAGTCTGCTTCTGCAGCTCCTCAAGAATACTTACCTATGATACATGGGTAATACGTGATACTGAATGCATGCACCACAAGTTCTATTTTCTATTTACATGGATTATTCTGTTGTGTTATAAAATCCATCCTATAAATTGGTGAAGTTCTATCATAGATTTCAAGTCCTTTCCCTCAGCAATTTGCAGGGTTGTGTGTTGTGTCCCCCAACTCCCTTGAACTTCATCTTTGAGATGGCTGGAAACTTCTACTCTGCAAATTGGTGGTGTATGAATTGAACCAGTTTATTCTGTGCCAGTGGACCCCCTTCAGTTGTTACTTTAAATTCAGTAGCCTGTAGTAATCTTAAAATTCCAGATGAGTGGTGGCCAGCCTCTGTCACCTCTGCCAGTGAAGAAAACTGGAACAAGCAGCAAAATCCCAAGTACAGCCACTCCCTAAACTAAAGCACATCAAAACCACTTGGTCATGGGGATCAAAATAAAGTGGTACAAGTACCATAAGAGGCAAGTACAGCTACAAAACGGTATGACTCATTGACTGACTACTGCAAATAGCAGAAATTTAACCAATAGCCTACTAAGGAGCCAAAAGCCTTAAAAGTCAGCTGCAAATGTTTAAAAAAAAAAAAAAAAGTGTAATTTGAAATTCCTATAATAACCCCAGAAACTGAAATATCCCTGTTGAGAACTGTGTTCTCAACACAGTTTCCAGCAGAAATCTAAAATAAAGGCCCATACTAGCTACTATGAAGAATAACTTTATCCCAGGAAAAAAAAAAAAAAAAAAAACAAACAACCCAGCTCAGTCCTGAAGGAGAATGCCAACATTTTTCCCCATTCCCTTATCTTTTTCAGTAGAATCAACTACATCAACCTCTGGTGAGCCAATACACTCAGATGCACCATCCTATCATCTTTTTAAATGAAACTATTCATAAAGCAAGCAAGAAACTGTCACCCATTGTGCTGTGTAGGTATCAGAGAGGCTCAGGAAATTCCATACATCCTCTTACGGCTGGCTTAGGAAGCAAACCTTTGGGGCTGTGAATTTGCCCAGAGGAAGGGCTGCAAAGGCAGGGACACACAGCTGGTTGTGCACTGCTCCTGCCAGGGTAGAGAAACTTGGCAGGGGGAGACAAGCTCTTCAGGAAAAGGGCATGCATGTGAAAGGGGAAGAACGGCATACTTTAAAAGGAAACTGAGGGTGAATAGGAAAGGCACAAGAACTGGCAGACAAGCACCAAGAGGAATTGCTAATTAGCCATCAGCTGCTGCCAAGGTGAGTGGTGGGGGAAGCACGGCACCCCGAATTGTTACCATCGCCTCAGCAGAGCTTACTTCTCCCAAACTTATTCTCTTCATCTCCCCTCCATCAAGAGAGTACTGAGGAACTGCAAAGCACAAAGCTTGGCAGCCAGGCAAGCCTGTCAGTGAAGCACTGACAGCTCAGAGATGACATCTCCCATGAAAGCTTGGGAGACTTGCATTCCAGCATGAAGCTGAGCTCAGTTTTTGGTTGCCTACATGGGCACCATCTTTCAGTCAAGCCAGCCTGAAGCCTGGCAGATATTCTTCTTCACTAAGGCTTTCTCTCTATTCAAGCTTTTTTTTCTCATGTCAAGCTGGATATGCAGGAGAAACCTCAAATGAGAAATCTGTTTATTAAACTGTGTTAATAAAAATTACTGTGTCACGTGTCATCTGTGTTTGTCTACTGAAAGCAAACGGTGGAAGAATTAAATTGATGTTCTGTAATGCTAGTTTGTGCTAAATAATACTCCATGGTAAAGGTGTTACTTAAAAAATGATTGGAAAATCTAGTGCTAAAGCAGCTGATCAAATTTTGCGTGAGGACCAGTTAAAAATTAGGAAATGAATGTATGATTTCAAATATATTTATAAAATTATTTCGTCTGTACTTTAGCCCATACTTGGGATGAAGAGCACTCTTGAAATTTGAAATTACTGTGTGCTAAAAAGCATTAGTCTCATTAGAATTTTATCTAAGCATTTTTTAGGTCAGAGTGATCACTTTTTTACAGCAAAATAGATCTAATTTCCCTTTTACAAAGCCCAATCCCTGCTTGATTTGCAGTCCAGATTTTGCAGCGTTGTGCTAATTCATGAGAAGAGAAAGATAAAAACACTAGAAACAAAAGGAAAACCAGTTTTGTTCCACTGTGTTAGGAGCGGGAAAGACACATAATTAACAGGAGAAATGGGAAAGGCAGGGCAAAGAGAGAACAGAAATTTCCCCTGGCTCCCTGTTTTTCAATGGCTATGAACAGCCCCTCCTGTCTGTACAAAAACACTGTGGAGAGACTCCTGGGTCCCACAGGACATCAGCTGTGCAAAGATGAGGCATGAACACACAGTGAGTGACTGTCTTCATGGACTCAAACAGCTTCCATGTCCACTCCACTTCCCAGGCTCTGCAGGGCTGCATCCTAGGCCCCTAGAGCACAGCTCTAGACTTTCTGGCAACCCTCTTCTTCACCTGCCCTAAATTTAGGCAGGAACTTGGAGCAGAGCCTGCTGGATTACCGCTCAGTCCCTTTAAGGAAGAGAAAAACCATTGATCACCACCAGCTGCAGGAGAGGATTGCAGGTGGGTTTTTTTTAAACAAAATAATGGCTCCGTTTCCCACTGAGTGGTATTACTCCTCTGTCTCCTGGGAATGTGTGCACAAAACAAAAAGCACCCCAATTTCACTCTACAATTTCCATCTCATTGATGATGCCAGCCCCCCTCTTACTTCTGTGATGAGACTCCTTACTTCCTCAGTGATTCCGGAATTGCTACTACTTCTATGATGCCAGACTCTTTTCCTCTTCTATGATGCCACACTGCCTTGAACATCCAGGATGGCCTGGAAACCCTCTTAACTCTGTGGGGACAGAATCCTTTCTCCCTTCCTCAACAATGCCAGACTGCCTCTGTCCTCTTTGATTACCTCCACCCTCTATGAAGCCATATTCCATCTTTCCTCTGTGATGTGAGATTGCCTTCAAGCTCTGTGATTCCAGACTCCTTTCTTCTGCTATAGTGCCACATTCCCTCCATCATTTGTGATTGCAGAACTCCCTCCTTTTTCATACCAGATTACCTCCACCCTCTGTGATATCAGACTCTATCTATTTCCAAAACTATTAAAAAGCTAAATGTTGTTTATCCTCATTCAGAAGGCTTGGATAAAGTTGAGGATTAATTTTAGCTAAGTAATATCCCATGGTTAAGTCCTTGTGGACGTGCAGAGAACCAGGAAAGAACGATACAGGAGCATTGTGTTGTCAGGGAAGGGGCAAAATTTCTTCAATAGTTTCTCTCTGTTTGTAACTCCTGTAATTATCTTGTAATGAAAATAACCTCCAGGATGTCTGAGTCAATGACAGCCATGTTCAACCACAGCTTTTTCAGATCAGTTTTGTCATGTAAAATATTTATCAGACATATTTTGTCCTATTCTTCCCTATCTGTCTGGTGACAAAAAAGGTCACCAATATGCAAGTTCAGTGCAGCTCTAGTGACAGCAATTAGATTATGAACTTTGTTCATAAACAAGTAGGATGTTGGTGGGTACAAAAATTAATCTGTTGGAGATCTGAGCACTGACTTTCAGGAAGTTATTACACAGCCAAGCGCCACTTTATAAGCTCTTCTGCTCCCTATAACCCCACTCAACGGTACCAGGACTGGAGGCTGAGTCTGAGTATCCAAACAGCATTAAAAGGTGTCCCTACAGAGCCCTTGGCACAGGGACTGTTGGGACGAAAGCGTGACAACACATTTCCCAGGACAGGGAAGAAGCTTCAAGGACAGCACCTTCACAGCTTCAGAATGAGAACAGCCTGCAGGTATTGTCTGGTGGGCAACACCAAATGGTCTGTGGGGGTCCAAGGATTAACTTCCTCAGCTTTGCTTCTTAAGCCTTCAAGTTCAACCATGCCTTGTGAACAGCAAGAAAAGACTTTTGCTTTGTTTTCAACATAAGAACTTCCCTATGGTTGTCGCCCTGATTTTGTAAGACTTTGTTAAGCCTTCTGATGTTTGCATTCTTTCAACAAACTTTCTCACACACAGTTCTGTAAATAACCTATGTTTTGCATTCTTTCATGGAGGTGGAGAGAATTGATGGACCCTTGGTCTGTCCAGTGGCATTGGAGAGGTGGCACTGTCACCCTCCAATCCACTGTCACCTTTGGAAAACTATAAATGTTGGAGTCAGAAAATAAAGTTCTTCTTCTTCTTCTTCCTTTTTGTTCCCCTCGAGAGCAGCAGTGTCTGTGTCATCATTTCATGCCGTATCACAACATATGGTAGCATCTGGATTTTATCACAGCACTACACCTTGCCACCTTGGATCCTACAGCTCTTCAGACTTCACCCCTGGGCCAAGTGTTTTACTCAGGGACGCCCTGTCAGAGTATTTCTGTGCTGGGCAGCAGCATTTTTTTTTTTTTTTTTTAGCACCTGTCTAGTGAAACTGAAGAAAACTTTTTTTTCTGTCAGGATTACACAGCCATTCTGTGTGAGGCAGCATTAGTCTGCTGCTCAGTGCCAAAGCAACAAATGGCAGTGTCTCTCCTGAGGGCCACAGCCAAGCTTAATCTATTTTGTCACTCCCCTAACCCTTACCAAGCACTGTGGGTTTATAATTTATCCTTTTATCATTCCTTTAGGTGTCCCAATAGACAGCTGCTTTTCTTTCCTCATAGGGCTGTCTATTCTCAGCAGCCCCAGCCTTTGTGTAAGTTCTGTTTACTGTACGGAGCAGCTGCTCCATTCCCTTTCCTTTCTCCTGTCTTGGCTCTCCAGGTGATGACATCTCTTGCACCATACTGTCACTAGACAAGTATGTAAACTTTCCTGCAGAAATATTTCTTTTCCAGCGAAAGCAAGTACTCTTCTGCTTGAACGTTCTGGATGTACTTAAGTTCTTTTTAAAGATAGACTTTAGCACAACCTTTGTAGAAGAAAGGGAAAGAGATCAATAAATACAATGAATAAATCATAAAGGCATCTTTTCCACAGTAAAAGGGATGAAGGGGAAAGGGTACCAAGGAGGTCACGGGGTTATTTGTGCACTTCTAAAACATTCCAGAAACAGGCACCAAAATTGGGGAACACTGTATTGTAGGATGCAGAGGAACACTATATTATAGGATGCAGAGGTCAGGAATGCTGCTCAAAGGCTCAGCTCCTGGCCTCATAGGAATATATTGAAATTTTAATATCTTAGAATAAAGAAAGGTCAAACAAGAAAACTCTTGTTGCTGGGAAAACTGCACATGTTAAAATATGCTCCAAGGAGACACAGAACATAACTATTAGGAGGTAGAAAACCTAGAGCTTTGCTTCTCAAATAAGGTCTTTTAGCCAGCGGGCAACTTTTTAGCCTCAAGGGCAGAGAGGTCCTGCAGAGAGCCCTGGACAAATGATGGGGCTGGGCAGTTCCCACCCTTTGAGGTTCCACAGGGAATTCTGCCCCTGGGATGGGGCACCCCTGGCTGTATGGACAGATTGGGAATGAGAGGCTGCAGAGCAGCTGCAGGAAGGGACCTGGGGGTTCCAGGCTGTCGCCAGTTGGACATGGGCCAGCAGTGCCCTGGAGCCAGGAGGGACAGCCCTGTCCTGGGGCACCAGACCCAGCACGGCCAGCCAGGCCAGGGAGGGGATTGTCCCACTCTGCTCTGGGCTGGGGCAGCCTCACCTCCAGTCCTGGGGGCAGTTTTGGGTGCCGCAACATAAAAATGATAAAAAACACATGAAGTTGTTGAAGAGTGTCCAAAGGAGGCCAGAAGGATGGGGCAGAGTCTGGAGGGCAGCCTTATGAGGAGTGGCTGAGGGCACTTGGTCTGTTCAGCTGGAGAAGAGCTCACTGTGCTCTTCAACACCCTTGTGAGGGAAAGCATTGGTCTCTTCACCCTCCTGACCAGGGACAGGACCTGAAGGAACAGCTGGAGCTGTGTCAGGAAAGGGTTAGGTTGGAGTTTAGGAAATTTTCTTCCCACGGAGGGTGGCAGGGCACTGAACAGGCTGCTCAGGGAATGGTCATGGCCCCAAGACTGGCAGAGCTCCGGGAGAGTTTGGACAATGCTCTCAGTCATAGGGTGGGATTGTTGGGGTATCTGTGCAGGGCCAGGATTTGAACTTGATAATCCTGGCAGGTGCCTTCCAACTCAGCATATTCTGTGATTCTTTGAAATTTGGCCCATGATACTGGATGTTGAATACTTTTCTCTTTTGCAGACATGTAAGTGACCTTGAAATTTGTTTATGCTCACCCAGATTTTTTCCCTTACATGTTCTGTATTTGAATAAATTACTCCCCTCAGTGACTATCTCACATGGTGTGTTTTCCATGAAAACAGGCCAGCAAATGCTTAGACCCTTTCCAATCATGGAAACCAGGCAGGGGTGGAACAGAACCCCTTGGACTGTACAGCTGCAGCGTATTCCAGGATAACATAAAAATGAAGATGGTTACAAATAAGGAAGTGGCCTCCTTTGCCCAAGCAGGATTCAATCATGGAGTGGTTAAATTTAACCATTGTTACCTTGTTCCAACACCCTGCCATGGGCAGGGGCACCTTCCACTATCCCAGGTTGCTCCAAGCCCTGTCCAATTAGACCTTTCTAAACACTCTGTTATGACACTTGCAGGATTTAGTATTTCCTAAGTATGGAAAATTGAGGCTTTTTTTTTGAAAAATATAAGAAAAGCCAGTCCTCAGAAAAAAGCACACAGGGTTAATCTTTAACTGTAGGAGTCCATGAGAAACCAGATGCTGAAATCAGGTGGATGCAAGTAGAAATGATGTGAAACTGCTCACATTCAACGGACCCATATAGAGGTTTTCAGAAAGAGTCAGCATTTCTAAATCCTGGCCTGCAATCACCAGAGGGGGGGAAAAAAAAATCCCTCTGGTATAGGCAGCAGTGATAGGGAATTGTTTTGTACAAGACAGAAACATCAAGATCCTGTCTTCATGTGGTAGTTAAGATCCCCTGGCAACCTTCTTAAAACAGGACTATCCAGCTTTCTGCTTTGCCTCTAATTTGACTTTTTCCTCCCTCCACTGCCCCTTGGGAATCACTTTATACAATTTCAGTTTGGAAAGCCACCTTTGCTCCATGTCTTTATTTTCCTGTAGCATTTCAGCATGTTGGCATGTATCACATCTCCTTGATTCCAGGTATTCAGGTACTGCACATGCAGGTGGGAAAAATGCACTCAAAAAGTATCATGACATAAGGAACCATAACCAGATTCAGGCTCATTTCTCCAACAGCAAAAAAAGGATCAATTTGTCACATTGCTTTGATTTTGAAAAGCACATTTTTCAAAGGGCATTTCTATTCATGCCTCCTAATTATAAGAACCATTATTGGGCACAAACAAGAAAGTTCAACAGCCAGCTAAATGGTCTGCACACAGAGTTCCTTATAGATGCAGAGTTCACGTGGGGAAAACGTATTCACCATACTCATGATTCCTCTTCGAAAATGTCAAGCTACTGCCCTAAAGGTCCAGAGATAAACCTCAGCCAGTGCACAGCACCGGTTCTGAAATGAGCCCATGAGGACTTTTTGAGTCAACAACTCTGTTCACATTAACAATTCCCAACTTAAAATCACAAGTCACAAAATAAAGACAAGGTTTTACAATGCAATGCTTTTAGTTCAGAACATCCTAATACATGAGTAAGGAGGTTCCCCTTCCCAGACATGCCCTTTCTTTGTAAAATTCAGTATAAAATGCATGCAAAGCTGTAGTACCTTTACCCTATAAAGCATAATTTTCCCCATAATTATTTATCATTCTGCTCCTGAATTGTAAGGGATAGGTTCTTCATGAGAATTTTTAGTATGCCATTGTCCTCCCCAAAGTTCTGGCACTTTATAACAGAGCAGAAAACTTAGCCATTCACAAATGCAATTTTAGAAAAAGACTTACTGAAAATGCCTCCCAAGTTCAAGGCCTAGGAAATCATACTTGCATGACAAAATATTAGAAGAGGGTAGCTCTGTTTCCTAGCCATCTTCTGAATTTCCCTATTATCCTGCAAAATATTTCTACAACAGAATTACAGTGGTGAGTGAGCCAACAGCTGTAATGATGGAAATGAGATGGAATTTGTTAAGTCACAGAACCCTGACATCCTTTAGGTTATGAAAAATGCAGAACAGCACAGTCAGATGCAGTTAGCCTAGCCTTCCCTGGAAGGAACTCAATGCTGTGAGGTGGGAAAAAACATTTTGAGTGCAAGTAAGCAGTCAGAAGGCACAAATTCCATGCCTCCCTCATGTGGCTGGGAGCCACGCTTGGTGCTCAGCAGCACTGGTGGAACCCGCATACGGCCCATGGGCAGCCCCAGGTTTCTCACACAGGAGAAGTGCCAGCAGCAGTGGGCAGAGATACAGAGGAAGGGCTGAAATGTTTGAGTAAGTCTGGGAGCTGTGTAGTTAGACAGAAACAAGGCATCTGTAGATTTTGGTAGTTGTGCAAAGGGCGTTTGCCAATTGAAAAGCTGAAAGATTTACTGGGGGGCAATAGCGCTGCCAGGAGAGTCCTCCTGCTAAGGAGAAAAAGTAATAAAACAGGTGCTAGAAATGCAAATGCCATTTAATTAAAATCAAGAGCTCTGGGGACTATTTAGAATTAGCTGCACAGGTTCCTTCAGACCAAATATCCAGCTTAACATAAGTGTGTACATTCAGCCTCTAACAATTTCATAATGTTTTATAACAGAAGCCTTTTTGTACTTCTTTCTTTTTGAAAAATAAGCCATACTCTTATAAGATGAGAGTATTGAAAACCATTTCAAAGTTGAATAGCATGAAACTCTAAGTGACCCCTGTGATGATCTATTGCCCCTCCCTGAGAGGCATCATTTCTCAGCAGCCTCATGCTGATCCACCTTTTGGATACCACTGCCTGCCCAAAGCTCACTAAAAGGTCATTCTTGGCCTGTAAGGATGCAATTTAAAATTTAGCTCTAGAAATAACCTTTCATCTTTAATGATGTGTTATAATCCCCCTGCAAAATACTAATAATTTGTAAGCCTTGTGGAGGTAATTGTGTTTACTCAAACCCATAGTCTGAAGTATTGAAGTGCTGGGGTTTAGCTATCAGTGGCCAGGTCCCTGTGCAAGCACATTCATTTTAATTGAACATATTGACTTCTTTCCTCTCAACACATCTTCCCCTGTCATTTAGAGTCAAGGAAAGTAAAAGCTGTATCTGCTGGCCTTCCTCCCCCTTCCAGCTTTGTCTTCTTTCAGAAAAGGTCTCCTGTGAAGGACCACACCAAATTAGTGTGGCAGAAAACAGCAGCTTCAGGCAAATTCAAAGAGTAGAAAGACTGTGAATTTGCCATACCAATTACATATATTCAGGATACCCAGTTGCCATGAAAACAGATGTAACTCTTGGCTGCTCTGATCGTGGTCAGAAGAAAAACAGTGCAACAGAGCAGTGAACAAAGGGGTTGGATCCCAGACATCTCTCATGTGATGGAGGAAACCTGCACCCTCATGTAGCTCTCTTTGTATATCTGATGTCTTTCCTAAATGTAATGTCTTAGAATTGCATTCCTTCAAATGGGGGAAAAAAAGAAAAAAGCATCTCATATTTCTCTTTATTATTTCCCAAAAAGAAAAATTAGAATAATTCACATGTTCAAAAGCTCAGCGGAAGAATCAAGCGTTCCTGAAGAAATGAGTTCACTGTGGTCACATCATCAAGAACCAAAATAACATGGCATGAACAAATAGAAATTAGTTATAGGCACTTACTGCTATTTCTACAGTGTTGTGCCATCATAGATGAGATTAAGTAATGTCATGGTGGGGAGGGGACATAGCTTCCTCTAATCACTTCTGTCAAATTACATCCAGGTTAAGAAAGGAATTAAAGGATCTCCTTTTACATTTTCAGGAAGATAAAGGCAGACAGATCACCCCACACTGGGGGTGGGGAGGCAAGATGGGATTCTGGTCTAACACCCACATCCTTTGACAGTTAATGCAGGGAAATCAGGGGTGACAGTCTGGGGTATCCTGGCAGAATTTTGGATGCCCACAGGAGAAGGCAGAGGTGCATTTCCTACAGAAGAGTCCTTTCTGTCCTAGCTGAGTAGCTCAAGGTTGTGCATACTCAGGGTCCCTAACCTAGCTGAGATCCCACCTGTGGAGCTTTCCAGGCTGTGGGCACAGGTTGTCAGCACCTGACAGATATTTCCACAAACTCTGTGTTTGGAAAGTGAAACCAAATCTATCTGAATAACCAGAATCCCAAATACATGGTCTAATCCATCAAAACATCTTCCCCTCCACAGAAAATGAAGATTATGAAACCCAAACTTTTCCTGATGTTTTGGCTTGTTTCCCTCCAAGCATCCCAGAACAGTGATTCAAATACTGGAGAATCACCATTAGGATTTCCTTTGACCACAATTTTATTTATTTATTTTTTTAACAGGCTCCTGTAAACAGCGCTGTAAGATGAAATCTAGGTCGTTACATTTTGAAGACATAATTGCCAATCCTGGCGTTAATTATCACAGATCACTTCACTTCTGGCAAGGATATGACCACCCACACCTTCAAGCACATTTGCTCTTTTCTACAAAACTTACATGAAAATTTTGCTAATATCAATCAGAACTGAGGGCAGGAAAAAAAGGCCACCCCTCAACTGCACCTTAAGGCACATGGTCTGTGCAGGATTTTCCACCTCTCTTTTTACCTTATTACATAAAATCTATTCACACTGAGTAGTTGCTTCTTCTGTACCAAACTGTTCTAACCATCTTCACCACACGCTTTGCAGAAATTTAACAGAACACATAAAATCTGGCCTCCTGTGAGGTGCAGTGGTGAAGTAAATGCTGTCATTTGATTATCAGCAGGATTACAATGAGTTTGATTCAAGGGGTGGCTTTCTGAGATCTTTGACATGAGAACAGCATCTCTAAAAGCTCATAATAATTCCTGTAAATGAATTCACCAGCATCTACTCGGTCACTGTTAATTAAGAATCATTTGCTCCCTTAGGCTCCCAAATAGGAAATTTTACTAGTTGTGATGCAACAGGTTTGCCAGTTTGCAAAACATCTCTGTCACTGTCACTGCCTTTGCAAATGCTATTGGAGAGGATGATGGAGGCAGGCTTCCTTCCCTACCTGCTCAGGTGGACAGGCTGCCCCATGGGGCTGGTGCAGAAGGTGTCAAGTGAGGCATGAAAGCTCAGTGATTTCGCTTTTCCTGGCCTTTTCTGCACGTGCTCTGTTTTTTCGGAGATGTCCGGCAATGAGCCAAGCCCTCACAATACCAGCACTGGAAGCAGAGTGACACAGCACTAATGAACCACTTGGAATGACCATTATTCTTACAGAACTAAGAATTAGAGTGGAAAACTCCAACTGAGCAATTCACACACTGATATATTCATAAAAATGAGATGTACCTATCTTGTCTGCTTCCACCAGCTGCTTTTGGTAAAGCTGGAACAGAAAGAAGATTGTCTTAGAGAGAGAAATGATATGCAGAATAATTAATCCTCTTTCTCTTTACTTGTTTACAAAGTATGTTCACACAAAAAAAGCTCTCTCTCCCTTTTTCATATGTTCATGCATGCTCTCATTCTTCTTTCCCCATCTAAAATATTAATTAATTTACTCCACAGCTTGAGGGTATAAAACATTAGATTAACATCCATCAGATGTTCTAAAAAAAGCTACTGATCAGCCCAAATTATCTCTGCTAGTATTCAAATTAGCATCAGAGTAATAAATGTGTGTTAGTCTGAAATGGCTGGTCCTGCAAAGCATGAATGGCTGAAAGGTCACCACCTAAATTGCCTCTGTGCCTTGTAGCACATCAGCAACAGTCAGGATGTCATCCACTCCCTAGGAGACAATGTTTAATCAAATTTGAAGAGCAAAGGACTGGACTTCAGAAGAGAGTTTCCTTTTCCATCAATACCCTAATATAATTCATTTTTACAATAAAGAACATTATAATGAAAAAAGCCATGCACAGTCTAATATTTAATTAGGGGCAAAAGTATTTCAGCAAAATTTCCTCATCAGAGGACAAAGACAGGGATAGAGGAGAATTTAATTACAATACATATTGAAAATGTGTTAGCTTTACAATTTTCTCTCCTTCTGTCACAGTTCTCCATTAGGCATAACAAAACAGCTCACAGACCAGGTACTCTGATTACAACAGCAGCTTATGAACATAATACAAGCTGTTGAACATACTGCAAGCAGCAAAGCTTTCAAAAAATATCTGCAAGACAAATTACCTCTCCCCACAATTGCACTGATACACTGAGTGCTGGGCTGCTGAATATAATATGTGGCACATAGGGCTTTGCTAGTTTTCTTTGTGTTAAATATTTCCACACACAGACCCCTCGCTCTCACCAGCCACTGCTGTGGTGCATCACATTCTGACAGCTCTTTGCAGTTTGCAGTATATGACTGATCCTTTAAGTCACTGATTAATATTTCTCCTCTCAGAGACCTTTCAAAATGGCTGATTAGCATTTTTAGAGGAATTTTGGGAAACACTCCATTGCCTGGTTATTTTATGGCAAATTTTTCCCCCTCCACAAGCACAAGTCCCTTCTACAAATTATAGAAATGGAAATAATTTAAAAGGTGGGAAAATAGTTTCCAGTCTAGCAGGTCAGAATGTCATATTCATTTGATTTTAAGTAACATTGATAATCGAGTAGAAACAACAGCAAATGTAAGAGTCATAGAAATTAATGTGGTAGTTGTGGGATGATTTGAACCAAATTTGGAGAAAGTGCATTGCAACAAAAATTGCTTTAAGAATTTGTTTCATGTATTGTTTTACACCTCAAGTTAATTAAATAAAAAAAATCACAAAACCCTGCTTTTCTTCACCACTTTGTATTAAAAAACCTTAGCTTTTTATCTTGAATATTAACTTCATTCAAAGGGTTGCTGTGTTTTAACCAAAGACAATAAAAAGTATTAAGCCACATTAGGTTTTATGAAGTCAGAGACAAAGCTCATTAAAGATTAAATTCTTCTGGCAATCCATCATGCTGCCTTGAAGGTAATTTTGAATTGATGTATTAGGCTTTGGGAATGCATCTTTCTACCCAATTCACACATTGTCATTCTTTAGCTCCCATTAGAAGTGGTTATCAACATGTTCCCCTGATTACACAAGGAACCAGCTGCCTTGACACATCTTGAAACACCTCTCAGTTGTACTGGGAATGGAATTGCTTTAGAATCCATTACTTGGGAAGCATCAATGCTTCAGCTCTCTCACTGCAAAACAGGATTGACGGCACACTGTTTAAGACAGCATCTAAACAGATAAAAGAGAAAGCTGAGGAAAGATAAGATCACAAACTCAACCAGAAAAAAAAAGGTAAATGAAAAGCAGAACTGGGAATTGAAAGCAGAAAGCAGATCTTCTGGTCTTAATTTTGAAAATGTCTGTATCCAGCAATACCTTTCCCAAATGAGAACTGACAGAAAAGCAGCTGTTTGATATTGTCTTCCTTCTAAGGAATATCTCACTGTAAACAAGATGATAAAGCAAGGCAGGGTCTAATCAGGACTGAGACAAGGTCTGGCAGGACTATCAGTCTTGATGTTCCAAGAGATTTTCAAGGACTCAATGGGAGGCATTTTCTCCCCAGTCCAAGAGTCTGTCTCAAAATTAGCTTTGCCCAGCAGTTGTGGTAATTGGATAAAATAAGCCCCTATGGGAGCTGTAAGAAGTGTTCAAGCAGGTGGCAGGGAAAAATTTAGCTTTATTTGTAAATGGCCTTCAAAATCCATGCTAATTTTCACCCTCATCCTCCCCCCAAAAAATTAAGGGGAAAAGAAAAAAACAGTTGATGATAATTCAAAGTTAGGCTAAAAAACAGTCACCCAAATCCATGGAGAGGATGTCCACAATCATAAGGCAATCTGATTTTTGATGCGTTTAGAGACATTAAACATAACAGCAAAGAGCCTCATGACAACAGAAGTCCTTATCTCCATTTATGCTCCAGCAGAATTGCAAAATCAGTAATGTTCTGATGGTACTACAACAAAACTACATCTGCCAATTCTTACCCAGGCTGTGTCTGAATAAGCCAAGATGCAGCCTGTCTCCGTGGGCACTGAAACCACTGTGTAACTCAGAGCCTTCCCAGCTGTAAGCACCCACCGCAGCTCCTGCAAACAGCCTGTGCAGTCACACTGCTCTGGTGTCCAGACACCATTTCAAATCCTCCTGCCCTTCCACCAGAGCCTGTTTTTCCCAGGAGGACTGTATAGTCAGATCCTATTCTCATGGCATCCTCTTTATTTTAACCACATAAAATACATTGCTGAGTTCTTTCCCGAGCATATTTAGAATAATTTTCAAGTGTGACTCTAGTTGTTTCTCTTTTCCACATCACTGTCTTTGATGATACTTGCCAGACAAAACATACCTCCTAATCTGCAAGCTAAGGAGCTTCAGCAAGTTAAGAGCCACTGGTTCTCTGCATATTTAGATCTAAAAGATCTGAATTCTGTTACTGAGTTTCAAATTAAGCACAACAGGACAGAAAGACTTTGCCATGGAAATGCAGATAACAAAGAGCGCAGAGATTCACTAACAAGAAGATATTTTGAGGTAATAGATTAATGGGCTCAGGTATTTACAGAAGAGAGACAGGGTGCCCAGCTTCAAGAGACACTTTCTTCCTTTGAAAAAAACCTCAGATCTACTTCTAAATACAACCACTGACAACAGCACTAGCCTGCTGCCTTGGTACAGCACGATGTTTGACATTTACTTTTCCATTTCTAAATAGTGATGAATGGGTACAGAGCAACAGTGGTGAGTAGTTCTATACCATGGTCAATTTGGAAAAATAAAAAAAGCTAAGTGTAACCAAGAGTAAAAGAAAAAGAAGAATATTTAAAGGTGCCTTTGATATGAGGCAGATGGAAGAAGCATCCCCAGAGAAGCAGAGGGGAAAGCAGCACAGTTAAAACTGAAGCAGAGACTGAATATTGCGCTGCAACCACTGTTTCATTTTCTGATCATATGACAAAATTACAAAGTGCTGTCAAGGAAAATTAATTTGATTTTTTGCAAAGAGATAATAGGAATTAGGACAAACCAGACAGCTTATAAAAACACTGGGTCCCTACAGACTTTAGCCCAGTGGAAGACTTGACTTGGTACCCTGGGCTGGAGGTCAGAAATAGGTCCTTACCCCAGCTCAAATGTCCCTTGAGAGATGACATACATCAAACCTCAGCTCTTTGTTTCATTTGCGTTATTATTAAGCTAACTCTTTGGAGGCCAGTGGTATTTGTCACTCCACAGGCAGCACACTTCCAGTACAGAGCCAGAACATAATGACGTCGTTGTCACATAAAAACAATGAAATCCAAAGACAACAGGACATAAAAAATGCTGCAGATGGCTTCGTGACTAGAAGAAAATCCTAGAAACACTTACTGAAGTGCAAGAAGAGTTGCTGCAGAAGAGCCATGGGAGAAAGCCACAAAGGCTGTAGGTGTTACCACAGCACATCCTATCTCCACAATGAGCTGTAGCATATGAACAGGACAGGGCAGAAGACAGAAGGGAGTGGGAGGACTGTCAACACCAACAGATACAGTCTGCATAACATGCAGCCTGATACGCTTGAATATTCACCTCTCCCTGTCAGGGGAAATGCCAGACATGCTCTCAGAAGAAATTCTCATAAGTCTTCTTGACCTAGGTAAGCATTTCATGCAAACTACCCACGTGGTACGGTGGGTAGAAAATTCTTATATTGTTTCCTCTTTTCCAGATACATAGGCATAGTCCTTAATCAGATTTCCTTTGTTGAAAGGTGTTGCCAAACTTCCCATAATTAAAAAAAAAAAAAAAAACCAAAGAAAATTTCAATTATTTTCCATCTTCTAATCTTCTTACAAAAGAAAATTAAAATGGCATGAGTAAACAAAGTATAACAAATGCACTGTAGAACATATGTATTAGTAATCTTCAGTTAGGTAGGGGAAAAAAAGACAGGTAGATCACATATTCTGTATATTTATGCTGTAAGTTACAGCACTGTACAGAGCAATCCAAGCACACTTTAAAGCAGTTGGGTCTTGCAAACCTCCACCAGGCTGGTGCAAAGGATGGGGTAATTCCCCTGCCAGCAGCAGAAGTGGAACCAGTTTGCTTTGAAATGCCCCTCCCTTCATTCAGGGCATGAGGAGATGAACTGCCTTAGCTGCCAGTGGTCTGAGTTGATACCAGGGTAAACTCAGTAGTGCCAGGATCTTTTGCTTTTGGTGTGAACAATTATACACAAGCAATCGTGTGAGGGGTGAGATAATCCACTGAGTTGGAGAGGTCGAGAATCCCCATCAGAGTTGAGGAGGAGTTTCCTTGCTGCTCACAAGGAGAGGGGAAAGTTTTCTCCCAGCTCACCACCAACAGGAGCCTCCTAACCCAGCTGTCCATGAAAGGTTGTCATCTCTGGGTTCCATTGCATAGGACAAACACACTCAATGTATTTTCAAAAACAAGAGGTCACTCGCAGTGTTTCCAGAGCATTAATGTTAAATAAAATAGAATCTTTAACCCAAGGACTAGTTTTTTTTTCCTCTCAGGACTGTGCAAAGGCCCTGTGGGAGTGGAGGCTTTGTGCTCCCTCTCATCTCCAAGAGGTTGGGTGGTTACCAGGATTTGGCCTATCTTGGTCACAGTGACAACAGCCCAGAGGAGGCACCCAGCCCATGTGAGGGCACATGTACGTCAGACCATGCTTTGCCCACACACTCACACAAAACCTGTTTTGGGCTTAATTACTGAGGGTTTCATGTTTCTTACAGAAAATCTGTGAAATTGCTTTCCCAGTAGCTTTAAAATCTCTGTGTTCCTTAGGAGGGCTCACAGCATGTTCAGACATCCTTGTTATACTTTAACCAGTGCAACCTCATAAGAAAAATGTCATATTTAAACTCAAAAAATGGCCATAACCTGCAGATACAGTTCAGAAAAAAAAAATATTGCTGAAACAGTTAAGAGTAGCCTATTAGCTAATGTTGTAAAATAGTGGCATTGCATTTAGGCTGTCTTATTAAGGATGAAAAAATACAGAAGTCAGATAAAAATGTAATGAAAGTCATAGATTTGGAAAGCTTAGCTGTGCAGAAAGTCCTAATAGCTCTAGTCCCTATATCATCTCCTTGTGATGGAGGAAGAATTGAAATATAGTGACACTCTGCATTCAAAAAAAGACCTAAACAGTCCTAACAGACAAGAATTTATGTCACTGATTAGAGAAAAAATACAGAAAGGGTCAGGCTGTCAAGGAAGTTCAGTAAAACATCCTTTTGTGGAGACCAGATGGTCTCCTGTGCTAGTGAATTTGGAAAGGCTGAAAGATGCACCACTACAAGCTGAAAACCAGAGGTCTTGACAAACATTTGAATATCTTCTACCTTTCCTAGTTATTATAATTTTAAAGTTAATGTCTCTAGCTCAGAGAAGCCAAGGGCTGTCTTTTTTTTTTAATTTCTTGTCTTCCCCCTCTCCCTCCATCTTTTTAATATTTTTTTTCTAACTAGGTGCAACTAGTTTTAATACCATGATCAGATGTTTACTCCTTCAAGGGGAGATCCCTGTCTTGAATAAGGTATTCAAATGCTGAAATTTGAATTGACACAGAATACCAGTCTGTATATAAGAGATTTCGTGGATTGCACTTTAGGTTATTAAATCTGCCTGACTGTTGGACAAGATGGTTTGGTTTAAAAATTAGCACACAGCCTTCAGCATCTTGCACATTTCAATGTCTTCCCCCCGCCTAAAATCAGTTTCCTTTCTATACTGAGTATGTGCGAATTCCCCCTCATCACTCCCATAATTCTTAGGAATTATTACAGTATTAGAGTACAATGGCCTGTAGAAATCACAGCTTCAATCAGGGCCTCAGTGCAGCAATCACAGTAATCCACAAAGCTAAAAATATTCCATGCTATAGTCTAAATATAGGAAAACAGGAAAGCATAAATTAATAATTTAATTTTGTAGCCAGAGAAGCAAAGCTCCAGGACATTCAGAACCAGCTCCCTGGAGCAACTTAACATCTTCAAGAGTCTTCAAACAAGACTCAGTGCTATGTGACAAAACATCCAAAAACTGCAGTTCAATTTTCAGACATTTCTGCCCCACCTGAACTGAAGCTACTCAGAGAGTCCCTGAGCTGAGCACCACATTATGCACCTTTTCTCCTCCTCTGACCTGTTCAGTAGAGCAACATCAGAGTGGTTTCCCCAATATTTGTCACATAGCTGCTATCACTGCAAAGAGGAATAGCTCCCATCTTCTGCTATGGTCCTCAGTAGCCTGTAAGAAATAATAAAATAAAGCTAATCTTACCTTAAATCTTTTTCCTTCTGCTTCTGCTTTCTCATTTTCAACAAGTCAACTCATCCAGGTTTTCCTATCAGTGCTTTCATCTTCAAACCAGTATAACATCTGTGTTTATTTCCATTTCTATCCCTATTTAACCAAGCAGAGAGAGATATTTGACATTAATGTTTTGCTTAAAGTCCTGTAGGTCTCAGTGCCTTTGGAAGGTGTTAGATGGGCAATAGGAGCTTAATATTTTTTCCTTCTTAATGACATGGAGTTGATAAAAGATGATGACTGGTAAATAAATACATGACAAAAATTCCTCCTCTTTTTATCAGCAGTAGTGATGATACCAGACTCACCTTATTAAATGGCTTTCCCTCATGAACAAATTCATTTAATGCAGAGCATTGGAGAGTGAACTTCTGGACTGCTTTAGGAATGTGACAAAAACAATAACGCTCTTTAGCACAGATAGGGTGAGGGGACAGACATGACATTGCTTTGCTACTTAGAACTTTGAAAAACTGTTTTACTGAGAAATCATTGGGATTCCATGATAGCACATGTTCTTTGAAGGATGGTTTTATGAATTTCAGATGCTATTTCAGTATTTGGCCATGCCTTTGAGCCTCTAGCAAAACACAATACTAACTTGGCTAATAACACATCTCAGAATACAGCAATTTAGACATGCTTGAGAGAGAGAGTTCAACAGCTGCATTCCCTAAGCATATTATTTACTCCTGGCTCACTCTGTCACAGGCCTGCAAAGGAAAATCCAGCTTTCCTACCTGCATTTCTTCTCCAAAGTGCAGTGTTCACACATGGAGCTGAGACAATGTGAAAATGCTGGGTGTTTCAAGAACCATCAAGACTGTTGCTATCAGGCAATGGTATAAATAATTTTGTAGCTCTACAACCTTTGTCTCAAGAACAGTTTTTCCTCCACTACCCTTAAACGAGGTTTACTTCAAAATGTTATTTTTCTGGCAACTGGATACCTCGGAATTGTCAGCCAGGACACAAACACCTGTTGCTTTTTGCTTTACTGCTCAGTCAGTGTAAACAGCTCTTTTCCTTCCTGATGCCTGCTATTCTTCCATCCCTACACAGAGAAATGCTCTCAGCTTTGTGCCACAGGCAATTCCATTAATGCGCTCTTACTTTTTCTGGCTATACCACTAAAGGAAATGCTAAATAACAACAGAATCAACAAATGAAGCCCAACTAGCATATTTTCTTTCAAAAGCCCTTCTTGCCTCCCCACTCTTGTTCTCTCTAGGACAACACCACAGAAACACACTCACATTGCCTTCCCCCTTGCACCTGACCACCAATATTTAAGACCTCTTTGCACTCTGGGGGTTCCTTCCCCAGCAATGAAGTTACACAACATTGCTCAGTTTTACGCAAGGATTTTGAGCAGTCACTGACTCCACTGAACAATTTTGCCAATGGACTGTAATGGCTTTGGAAAGGAATCTACATATTTTCTCAACTGCAAACCAGTCCTTAGAGATAAATAGTTTTGTGAACCATGAAAATCAGAGGGTTGGGTAATTTGTGCTGATCAGACACACAATCAGTTGATTAGCTGCAATTAGTTTGGAGTTTCAGTTCTTAATTCTTCAGCCACCTGTTCTCAGGGACGTTTCAACACTTCCCATAAGAAAGTTTCTCAAAAGAAATACCTCAGGTGATATCACCGAATTTTTGTAAATATCTTCATTCAGGAATTAAGATCTGTACTGTATCACTTGTTACAAATACAGGAGAAAGAGGAAAATGAGAAAAGCCATGTCCAAGAGTCCTTGGACACAGGAAACCTTCTTGGAGGAACTGCAGTGCAGTGAACCCTGCAGCAGCAGCTGATGTTCCTGTGTGCACTGAGTAGAAAATGTCCAACAAAATACTCTTTTAATCAGTAATTTTTCATCTCTTGCCCTTGACTGGTTATTAAAAAACAAAGCATTGTATTAAAAAATTTGCCCAGATGCTTTTTGTTTTTTGCCATGATTTGCATTCAGAAACAAGCAGTGGTTTAGATTTGATTTGACTTCCCTTATCATGGCCTGTCTCTCCAGTGAAAACAATACCTGATTTCTGGAGGCAAAGTTTCAGAGCTACAGCAGAGAAGTAAAAGTGTGAAAAGGCAGAGAAGCAGTGGAAGGTTGACATTCTTTACCCTCTTCTTCCAGTACTTGAAATTAAGTGTCACTAATTCAAACTCTGCATGGATCTGCAGCTTACTGCCTTCCAGTTTGTCACCCAGTATGGCAGCACTGGACCCTTTAACTTATCACTCACTCTCAGAAAATTTTAAAAGAAGAAACGTAAAAAGAATAGTGGGAAAAAGGGGATATTCTACTCTCAACATTACCCCTAGTTTAAGAGGAGACAGCACAAAGCTCCTGCTGTTTGCAACCAGCAAAAGTAGATTTTTTAAAAAGTTCTATGGGGACATCGCTGGACGTTTCATTTTCAGAGGCAGAAAAGCAGGTGCATGGTGATGTGTAGTAGTCATGGGTATTAAGGGAATCTAGAGACACAAACACTGTACTCACACCAAATATAAATGTTTAGGTACCAATATAAAAATCATTCATTTATATGATTTTGCTTTGTGTCCTGGTAAATTCAGTTTGGCAGAGGCTGAGCTCTGTATCTCACAGGTGTGAGATGCCACCCATTTCCTGCCTGGACACAACTTGCTTCACATCTCTCACTACATTCCCCAAAACAGCCCTCAGTCATTTCCTTTTTCACCTGGAATAATTAGGACTGCTCTGATGCTCACAGCAAGTCTCCATGGAGCACCCTATTTTCAGCTGTGCTTTCATAAAGATGAGGATAAAAATAATTCTGGAGGGCAGGGTGATGAAATGTTTCCTGAAAGCGATTCCAGTAATTTATTTTGTTTTCACTGAAATGATCCCATGGACAAGTTTACCACACAGCTCAAGTGCCTTAGTCATAAAAACACATGTGCACCAGAAAGCCTCCTTCATGTGAGGACCACCAGCTGTTAAGAGACCCTTGATATAATATACATCTGAAAACAGAGCAGCTCAGGGACAAAAAAAAACCTTCCAGCATTAGTGAGAGCCCTGTCTCACTGCTCAAGCAAGCAAGCACATGCCAGAGAACTGTCATGGAGCTGGCACTGTGTTATTCCCCTCACAGGGACTCTGTGCTTGAAGATGTGGCAATGCTGCTGCCATATAACATGTTCAGTTGTGCCAGCTTTAATATGGGTTATGCACTAAGTGTCCCCTGCAACAAGCATTGTCCTAAATCATGCATAAACCCTGGAATAATTTTAAATAGTGTAATATGTTAATGCACTGTCCAAAACACATCTCAAAATACTGACTCCTCACAGTAAATGATGGGCACACACAAAAAAATCCACATTTGTGACACCTTCAGGACCTTGAAATAGCTGTGATATTTGCACAGAAAAGAAACACAGGCATACACAGTTTTAAAAGGGTCTGTGATTTGACCCAAAAAGAAATTGTGTAGTCTGAGAGAATCACTTTCTAGGAACTGCCAAGGGCTTCTGTATGAAATAGTGATGAGTCCCCATTCTTTCTTTCAGTGCCCCATCAGGCTGCACAGCAGTGCAGTGGCAGGAGCTCCTTAGTGCCACAGTGCCAGGCGTGGGTGTGTGCAGTGGCTTGTGCCAGTGGAAGGCAGAGGAACACCTCACACCTAACACTCCCATTCATGCTCCTGACTGGGAGGAAAAAGCATCCATCTCCCGTCCAACACCACATATATCCTCCAGACACAAACCAAGCTCTGGAGGTGGGTACAAACCCTCTTTGGATTCCTGTCACCTTCAGTTCTCCAAGTCCTGGAACAAAGCCTTGAAAGAAGCAGACAGTTTCTAATGCTACAACAGCATAAAACTGAATATTGTGGTTTGTGGAATGCTTTTAGGTGTCTGAGGGCATCATTCAGCCAATGATGAAGTACCACCAACAACCCAGACATCCTCCTGCCTATTTGACCTTCCATTAGGAAGGAAAGTAGGAAAGGGATGTAGAAATACAACTGTTTTCTGACTTCCTGCCAGCAAAATGTATGAGGGTGTTTCAAATTAATTTTTTGGAAAAGATTTCCCTAGAAGTGTTGTGGGAGGACTTCAAGGGAGATGAGTGATACCCTTGATTTCATTTCAGAAAAACCATATGCTAAATTGTAGGAATTAATTTTGCCAGCTAATATTTTGACATTACTACAATATGGTCAAAATTAAAATGATAATAACTGTATTTGGCTTGCTTATCCTGTGTTCTGTCTGAAAGTATAGTGGTACAGGGAGTACAGATATATCCATTAGTGCAGATTTACATGAGATTAAATTATTAGTTGTGTAGAAGCCATGAGACACAGTTTAGAGTCTTCTTAAACTTCTGAGGAGGAACACACACTCCCTGGCAACATCCAGAGCTCAACTGAGGGAGCAAATCCTTAACAGGGAGGCTCTGCTCCAAACCCATGGGTATTTCACTCCCTTGTGCAGAATACCACCATCACTTCACATCACATCACTTCACCAAATAGAAAATATTTTGGTCAAAATCAAACCTCTCCCTATGATAAGTTACAGGGGTTTTCTTTTCATGTGTTTGTGCATCCATAAATCTCCAGCTCTGACCAGACAGGATGATGCAAAGGCTCAAGGCCAGAGTTTAGGCTGGCGCTCTCACTGGTCTTTCATACGGGATTGTTTCAAATGATGGCTCTATTTTATCCTATTTGATTTATTAATTCAGCAGGTATCAGCTCTGCTAAGGGTATACTCAGCCTTACTCAAACAAATAGCACAGGATTCCAGTGGTGTACATAGAAATAAGATCACAGATTAGAAGTTAAAAAATCATAACATGACAAAACTGCCAAAAATAATTCCATAAACACTGATCCTATTCCTTCAGAAGCTGACAGAAACACTCTCATATATATACCAAAAATAATTCAAACATTACAGAAAAAAAACTATCTCAGTAACTTACCCTAATTTGAGAGAAGCTGCTTGGTTTCTCCAGAGGGCTGCTGAAGTGGCAATTTTTGGACTTTACATTCTACAAGCCTGACTGGCACCAGGTGCTATCTATTGTTTCCTTCTCAGAAATTTGTGTATTAAATTATCACTTTCTCTTAGGAAGCCCTCAGGTCTGGCTGCCCAGGTTCACTCTGGATTTTTCTTTATTGGACACATTTTAAAAGTTATTTTAAAAACACCAATGTACAGGACTGAGGCCCATCCTAACATCATGCAAAATAGCAAGCCTGTCTCTGACCATCAAAACCTGTTTTCTCTCTAGTCTGTCCAATAGTCCAGATTTTAAGTGTCAGCACTGCTGGCTAAAGGTTGTGACCTGATGCCCACTCAATTTGTTTTTAGAGACTGTACTACTCATAAAACTAAATCTACCCTATATCCACTGATAATTAGGCTGCAGCTAAAATTCATAAATATATAATGTAACTCACTTTCTTCAATTGGTTTGGTCCCTCACAGCCCAAAGAAACAAGCAGCAGTAAAAAAATGAGTTTCCGTTACTGACATGAGAAGGCACAGTTCTGACAATACGACATCTATTGATGAAGGGAATGTCATGTATCGCCATGCAGCCTGTAGGACTTACAAACACTGACTGAACTTAAAGAAGAAACAGAAATTAAATTCCACGGGTATTGAATTGTAACTCCTGATTGGCAGCCAGCTATTGCTTAATCTAGATTAACAGGCAATATGACAATGCTCACATCCAGCCTCAGGTAAAACCAAAGCAGAAAAAGTTTGTCTAGCAGGTGACTAAAGGAAATGTGCATGTTGAGAGTTTTCATTCTTTGGTTTTTTGCAAGCAACTTCAAGATGTTACTACGAAAGATATTACACTCTTTGCTCTTGAATTCAGAGGATACACACATTTTCAGCCATCACCCCACACCCTCTCCTACCATACAAACAGATGCAGCAAACCATTTTTCAGGTAAAACATACACTGAGAAACAGTGGGTAGTTCAGATCATCAAGCACATTGCAAATGATATTCTAAACTGGCTACTATAACCAAACTGCCCCTGTGAGGGCATAAACATTGGTGAAGCATATTTCTAAAATTTCTGGCAGCAGCACGTCTTATGAATGGAAAATACTTCCTTTTTCAGCAGATCATATAGCAAAATCCTAGAATAGAACTTACTATAGGGTAATACAACATAATTTTTTGCATTCCATAAAGTTAAAATTAAGTACTAAATATAGGTCATGTAAAAAAAAATTAAGTTCACTATCACTTCTGATTCAGTGTTTCAGGTAGATACTCCTGGATTGTTCACTGCTGAAACCCATTTTCATTAAAAAATTGCCTTAAATACGTCCCATATTTCCCTGAGCTAACACTTTCCCGCCTTAATGATAGTCTTACATCTAATGCATAAAAGAAGTACCAGGAGATATTCTTCTCTTTCACTGCCCCTAAGTGTGACTTTTAGAAAAGAGCCATTTTAAAAGCAGTACAACCCACAGACAGTTGGGTTGAACGAGGTCTTTAAACTTGGTCAGAGCCTTTTAGAAGTCATTACTTTGAATTACAGAAGAGCTGGCACACACTGATCTGTGCTGCACCTCTGCCATGTCAAACCCCACCAAACCAGAGCAATGTTCCAGTCCAAGGTGGGCTGAGGGGAAGAGCACCCTGTGCTCCCTGGGGTGTTACTTATTCTGGGGAGGAGCAGCCCCATCCCCAAGCCCAGCAGCTCCTGATGCCAAAGGAGGGCAGGCAGGGATGAGGAGTGCAGGGACAAACCTAGCCAAGTGGCTTCACACATGTTTTGTGTGAGGGGTGTTGAATCAGAGGGAGCAGAGGCTAAGGAAATCCAAAGATCCATCATGGAATCCTGTCAGCTCCAGAGGTGAGGAGGGATGCTGTGTAGCAGACATCCAGCATCCAAAGCAAGCAGGGGCTAGGAAGGGCTCTCCCACTGCCAGCACCCAGGTAATTCTGGCCTCAGGGTAGAAAAATGCTCAGGACAAAATATCAGAGCTGAGAAAAACACACTAACATCTAAAGCATTCTGTTTTCTCTTATGACATGCAGGATATGCATCAGCTAACTCTTATTTATTTGTTTTAAAACTGATAGCATAAGGAAGCAGATGCTGCTAACCTCAACTGGGTTGAGTTGTCCTTATACCTATGTAGTCCCAATGAAATTAATTATAATTTTCAAAGAGCAAGACACTTCTTTACAAAGAAAAGTTAGAATCAAGAACTAAGGAATTTTCAAACTTCGTATATGTGTACTCACTGTGTCTGCCATGATATTAAAAGCAAATAAATGGTTTAACAGTGAGATTAATGAGAAAATGTTTTTGCCACAGCAACATAACCAGGGAATGAAGGAGGTGACTGCTGACACTTCGTAAATGCATTACAAGGTAAAAAGTGCCTGGTGGAAGAAATACTGCATTGTGACAGTGAAAGAAGTAAATCTCTTTAACAATTCCCCAGCAAAAAAACCTCCTTTGTCATAAGGAACACAGCAAACAGAAAATGATGATATGATAATGATACAGTGACAATTACCAAGGCAGAGCAACCTGCAGACTGGATTAATACTTTGTCTGTAATTGAAAAGCTAAAGAATAATAGATGGTCCCAGAGCCCTGCAATTTAAAGCAAGCTGCACTTTGTGAATGCTTTCTGATAGCAATTGTTGACAAAGGGGCAGCAGAGGTTCACAGAAGGAAAAACTTTCTCTGTATTCAATACCTTTCAGCATGGAAAATTAGGTGAGTCAATATATAATTTAGTATTTAATATACCATTTGAACATCGTAAACATTAAGGCAATGTTGGCATTTGGGGGATGATAGTGGCTAATGAAAGCAAAAATTACTCGTAATAGAATGAAGCTAATTTGCACATCATTAATCTTCCTGCCCCATAATTTAAATGCATAATAACACTAGTCTCTCCCCATGTCTCAGCAGTAGCTGAATAACAGCGCTGTTCTGTAATCTCACATTATGTATTCAATTCTTCAATTCTTTTGGAGACAAGGCTGATAATGCCAACAATTATTAAAATTGCTCAGTATTGCCTGCACAGAGCCCTGCTTGTGGTTGCTTTCAGAACCTCAGGTTAGCTATCTAGATGGATAGCTTCCTTACAGAAGATTATGTTTTTTCAGATCAAAACCTTCAGACAGGATAATTTACTGCTTCAGAAAATGGGGGCTTGTGAACAGGAATGTGTTTTTCACTGCTAATCTTTTTGAAAAGCTGCTACTTTCCGTGTGAGGGTGGCAACTTAAAGAGGGCAGTAGCTGCTTTTCATGATCCCATATTTTTTTTTACATCAGCAGAAGAGTTACAACATAAGAACTGAAAAATCACCAAAGCCTCAGCCTCATTTTGTCTTGTGGAGTTGCCAGGGCTGAATTGCCAACAAACTCACCATCTGCTTGGTGCCACCAAGTGCATTCCCACCTCAGGAATGCTTCATGCCTGTTGGCGGAGGACAGCCAGGCTGTGTACATCCCAAATCTGAAGTTTGGGATCTGGAGACTGGATTGAGCTAGATGAGAATGAGACACTTGATGGGAAGGGGATTGTCTCACTCTGGGGCACCCTCACCTCGAGTTTTGGGGCAGCTTTGGGCACCATGATGTAAAAAAGACATTAAACTCTTAGAGAGCATCCAAAGGTGGCCACAGGCACAGTGAAGGTTCTGGAGAGGAGGCCATGTGAGGAGCAGCTGAGGACATTTGGTCTGTTCAGCTGGAGAAGACTGAGGCCAGAGCTCATTGTGCTCTTCAACACTTTCTGCTGTGTGTGACCAGGGACAGGACCCAGGGAAGGGCTGGAGCTGTGTCAGGGGAGTATTAGGTTGGATATCAGGGAAAGGTTCTTCCCCCACAGGGTCATGGGGCACTGAACAGGCTCCTCAGGGAAAGGTCATGGCCCCAAGGCTCCCACAGCTCCAGAAGCATTTGAACAATGCTCTCAGGCACAGGGTGGGGTTGCTGGGGTGTCCAGGGCAGGGCCAGGAGTACTCAATGATCCTTGTGGGTCCCTTCCAACTCAGCATATTCTGTGATTCTACAGTTTGATTTTCTTTCCCTCATCTTCAGGTAACACACACAAATATACTAAAAGTCAGAGCATATCAAGGCAGAGTAGCAGGCAGCCAGCAGCTGGGATGTGTAAAATTGAAGGCATGGGCGGTGATCTGAATTCATTTCCCTTACATACATACATGAAGACACATTTTTTAAACATCTGATCACAGGCAGGTTTTCCACAGGGTGCCTCAGGAGGCCTCTGCACACAGGACATCTCTCATGGACAGCTCTCCTCCTTCCGATTTCTCTGCCCCATCTCTCTTTACTGCCTTGCTGCTCACATTTCTTCTGAAACCAGAGCAATTATCTTTTTAGGGCCTCTATGACATTATTGCCAATAATACTGTACCTTTTTATAAATAAATAGCCTCTGCCCAGAGAACAAATCCAAAAATGAATACAGACAGAGCCTAGATTGATTCCAGTTGTGCTCAGTGTGTCAGTGTTCTGACAGTTCTTTCAAGTGCAAGTCCAGATACCCCAGCCTTGGGTGAGGATGTAATTAGTGATCACCACTGAAAAGCTGGTTTTACAGGACCAGGGATCAGATGGGAACACACATGGGCAAGGAAAGCTACTTGTGTATTGTTGTTATTTTTGCTATTATTGCAACTTAGTGGTCAGAGCTAGGTTTTCTATACACAGGGTTTCTTGGTTTACCACCCCCCCCCAAAAAAAAAAAAAAAAAAGCTGTATAAAATTTTTCAACAATAACAAACAAATTTCCAGTCAATTTGCACCAATTCTTTCAGACAGGAAAAAACCTGTTTAATTTTAGAACAGTATAACTAATTTAGAGACCTTTTAAATGTCTTTAAGATGAACTCAATTTTTAAATAAAAATACAATTTCACATTAAGAAATCAGCAAGTTTAATTTCAAAACTCACGAAAACCAACATCTGTCAGAGTTTTGCCATGGAAAAGGCCAAAATCCACACATTTTACAAAAAGTGGAAAAATGCTGATGTGCCGGTTATGGCTTTCTGTAGTTTGAATGCAGAAGCCAGTTTTAGCTGAGCAAGCTTTCTAAATAGCACTCCCTGACCTTGAAGATTTAGGAATTTTTGGTTTTAAACCTCCTTTGGTGCATACATTGTTCTCTCCAATCAGTTGCAGCTTCCAGATGAACTCTGCTATTTCTAATAAAGGGTATTGTCTAGTTTGACTTTGAAGCAATTGGTCATTTTTATGGGGAAAAGTTAAATGAGAAATTCTCAGGATGTTAAAAAAAATTTAAATTACTAATTTTCAACAAAATTGCAAAAGAAGAAGGCATTATATCTTGATGTCTTCCTCAAAGCATCCTCCTCATCCTGCAGCACAGGTTTCTGATACTCAGACTTTCTTCTGTGCCTCAGGCAGACACAGACTCAGTGTGAAGGCAGGCAGGGAAAGAACAGCTAGATACGACTAAAAGCTGAAGTTAAAAAACTCTTGCTTTCCTACCAAGTTGAATATCATTGCCTCTCTTTGAACCTATGGCTCAACGTGTTCCACCTGTTCCAAAATTTCACTGTTTTCACAATTATTATTTAGAGGAAAAAAATTGACCTTGATTTTAGTTATAAAATATCAATCTGAAGTATTTGTACACACATATGTATATGTATGGAAAACACAAGCATAAATAAATAATCCATGTTTAGTCACACACAAATTGCATAAAGTGCATGCCATGGATTCAGGGTCCTGTTCACCCCAATTTCTAGATTAGGAATGGGGTCATCTGGATGGCTGTCAGGATTCACAGAATGACTGCCACACTGACCACAAGTGCTTGAGATTTCTGCCAGTCATTACAGCACTAAGATCCTGAGAATTTGGTGGGAGAAAAGCCTGGGACTCCCAGGTAGGAGCTTCTTAGATTGCAATGGTATTTGTCAGCATGCAAACATTTCATTCCTCCTTGCCAGCCATTTCAAAGCAGAAGTGAGTCAGAAAAGACAGCCAAATTGAGATATTATTTCCATGGCATGTTTATAAATACTCAGTACCATAAGACAGCAGATTCACAGAGCACTCCAAAGGATTGTCCTTGTTAAGGCATAAGGCATCATCGTGGAAATACGCCTTTGGCTGTTGAAGAGATTTCCCTGTGTTACAACTGAGCGTACGCCAACAAGCTGGAAGGGTTCCATAGCATGGGAATGAAGTGTTTGAGGCATCCAAAGCTGTGCTTTAGCACACGTTCCTGCCTAAATCTACTCAGAAGGGAGTCCTTTTGGAGATGGATAGTCCTGCAGTGAGAGGAAGCAATCATTTGTTGAACACCAACAATGCCTCTCAGTGTCATTCAAGTCATGTGGAAATTAGAAACCTACAAACCAACAAAATTGAACTGAATGTAAACAGTTTCTGATGTTACCTGGAAAATCTTAAAAAATTCAGAAGTAGCAACTCCAATTGATAACACCTTTTGGAAGGCCTTTAAGTTCATCCGTTTACAAGCTAAGGAAACAGATGCACTTGGATTTTTTTTTTAAACTATTTTACTGAAAATTAGGATAGGAACTGGACAGAACTCAGTACCTAAGTCCTTGAGGTGTTGAAAAAGACGTTTTGTTATATATTTTTCCTTTCAGAGGCTGAGCACCAGAGAAAATAAGATCAAACAGGCAGAATTGGTTTTGGTTATGTTTGTATCCCTTTTACCTTGGCCTCTGCTAATGCTGTGGTCAATCAGCACAGAAGCTTGTTTCAAACAGATATTGGAGAAAATATTTATTTGTATGGGAAATTTGACAAAGTAACACAATTAGCTGAGCTATAGTAGGGGATTGTGATTCCAAGCAATTCAGTCTCACTGTCAGGGTGATTTCTCTCTACAGAAGAGATATAGCTTTCTGTTGTGCTAACAAAACTAAAGAAATCCAGAACAGAAATTAGTAAAAGATTAATCCACTATAAACCATTAAGTCATCTTATGGCTTCAAAAAAATTCACTTCAAAATCCCATTTCCAACTAAATTAGTTTTAATTTCTTAATTAAATAGTCAATCACATAATTTCATTAAAAAGAAACACACCCTAATTTTTTTTTCCCATTTGTTTTTAAGACTCCCAGTGAGTCCTTCTTCATGGGCTGGCAGAAGACAGTAACACATTAAGGATTTGAACTTCTTGGCCACATCTGTATGCAGATCCCAGCCTCCCCACCAGCTCACATCCCAAGTTGTGGGCAAACAACCACACATATACCCCTCCCATGGGTGCACAAATACTCAGCATGGTGTTCCCTGGGGTCTGTGCTGCAACATGCCATTAATGAAAGTTCTGAAATGTGTTCAGAGCGATTCTGCCCCTGTGGTGTAATTTAATATTTCCTCTTTGGTAAGCAGAGGTGTTATAGCTTCTCCATTCTTCGATGTCTCAACTGAAGTATAAAGTTCCTGTGAAGTATCCATGAAATCATAGAAACAAAGTTTTGGGGTGTTGTGATTTGGTTTTGGGTGTCAACTGCTTAATTTGTAATATGTTAGATTTTCCTATGTTATGAAATGGTTCGTTCCATACCCCCCTGTTCAGTTTCCCAAATGGTTCTTCCCAGAGTTGTTTACCCCATATTTGCCTGCATTTCCTTATGCCAATCCCCAGGTCAATCTCCTCTACCCTTCCCATGTTTCCAAACTCTCCCTTGCCAGTCCGCTACACTCAGCCCCTGCAGCTTGTCAGTTACGGTTTGCTACACCCCTTTTGCCATAAAGTTCTGTGTCAGTTGGGCTGTTTCCCTTCACCTATTTGCCAATTATGTATTCACTCCTCCCTCCTTCTTCCTCATTGGTGTTAAGTTGATGTGAACCCACCGATGCTCCTCCTTGCTAACCCCTGATTGGTTTGAAGGCAGTCTCCTCCCTTGAGTCTGCCTCCCTTTATAAACTGCTGTAATTCTGGTCTTGCTGCTCTCCTGCCTGTGCTTCCTCTGAGTTTGTTTCATTGTAACATCTTACCACTTCTCCCTCGGGGAAAGTGTAAATATCTTGGAACTTTGCCACCAGAGAGTACCTCTCTCTTTTTACCACTCAGCTTCCACAAAGAACCTCTCCGGGTTCCTACCTTTGGCCACGCCAAGTGGAAGGAAAGGTTCCAGCCAAAAGGCTGAACCGCTACCCTGAGCCCCAGCTAAGGAGCTCGAGATGGGGAGCGGCCACTCAGTGGCGTCGCTTGGAGGAAAACGGCCAAGCAGCTAGCCAGTTACAAGGCTTAACCTTTCTCCTGGGATCCAGGCATGGCATCATTGGGGAAAGGGGCAAGTTGATGAAGAAAAGTTAGGGTCACTAAATGTGGTGGGTTGGGCCCAAGAAAAACTAAAAAGCATGTAAAAGTAAAGATAAACTGGAAAACTGCAAAGCAGGAATATCACTGGAGCAAATAGAATGGAACCAAGCAGAAGAAAATGTTGACAAAATATCCAGTAAAAACAGAGCACTGGAGCTGTTTTTCCCATGGAATGGTTCTGCCCCCTCTGCGGCAAACCTCTAGCACAGAGTGACTCAACAGGCTGTGTCAGGAAACAATTCTGCCAGCATAGGGTATAATATATAGAAAGATATGGATGGAGAATGTGTGTTGTATCATTTTATTCTATGGTGAAATCCTCTAAGCAGGCCTTGTTCAGAGGTGAAAAACCCTGGAATAAGCTCAGTGAGTAGAAGGCAGATGTTCTCATTGGGGTAGTTCAGAAATTCAGTGTAACTTGGATAAAAAGGAAAGGAAAACGTTTACAAGAACCTTTCTTCTTCAGTTGGTTGCCAAAACCTAACATGGACATAACATGCATGAGTTACTGTAAAGAAAACTACCTCAGCCCGAACTAGTGCACACCTGCCTTACAGAAAAACTCTGCAGATCAGCTAACTGGCATTTCTGAAGCACTTCAAGGGTCTTGGAGAAAAAAAAAAAAAAAAAAAAAAAAAAGTTGTGCAAAATGCTTGTTCTGGGGAATTACCAAACAAATATAGATGGCAATGGGGAGCTGAGCTTGGCAGTGGTTAAATGCTCCCAGGGAGTTCTCGATCCTTGCCATTCCCACTCTGAAAACAAAGCTTCTAGATAGGAGAGTGAATGAACACACTTGTAATAGAAGAGGGAGCGGTGATGTGAGGCTCAGTGGCTGCCACAGCATGGCTGGAAAATTGGCCTCATGCTCTGCCAGGAGCTGCTACATGCCTCAGGGAAAGGGGACTATTGCTCAGTAATTAAGAGGTGGTTCTCATTCCACATGTAGGATTTGGACTGGTGGTGGAAGCTCCTTCAGTTCCTCTGGCAGTAAAGTGGTCCAAAAGAAGAGATTCTGCAATCCCTTATAGGAGCTAACTGTTCTTTGGGATTTTTGCCTTTGTCCTACAAGGTGTGGAGACCCATTCTGTGCACCTTTTGTCACGCAACAACCATGTGTTTACTGAGATCAACTCAACTGTGCATTTGCTGCCTGTCTGCATCAGTCCTTCCACAAGCAGCAGCCTCCCAGCCCCTTCCTCAGACATCACTCATGTTTTGCTCCCCTTCAATAGCTGTCATCTGTAAATTCATCTAGAGATGCTGAGAAATCAAATGTGTCCTCTCCAAATTGCCTTTTCACCACTGAAGAAATCAAATGTGTCCCCTCCAAACTGCCCTTTCACCACCACTGAAATTGGCCCAAAAATTCTTATTTGCCCCTCAAAAAAATCCCCTAGGGAAAGATTTTTCATCAGACACCTAAATGTCTCTAAAAATTGTTATGAATAAAAAGTTACCTATTTTGTTTAAGGTTGAAGAGTTAAAACCGGTTGGACCAGTTGCTATTAAGTTAGCTTCATTGTTAAGAGTTCTTCTTCAATTGCCTGTTAATGGTTCATGATTAGCCATTGTCACCCTGGTGCTTGCCAGGGAGTGACACTGGGACCCTGCAAGCAGCAGGGCAGGGGAGTGGCATCAGAGCTAGTATGCAGATGAGAAATGCATTATACCAAATTTTACAGTTTTCCAGGAAAACCCCTAAAAACAACGAGCCAACATAGAATTAGGGGACCTAGGCGATGTCTCAGGGTGGGTGCGTAGTCCAGTGCCTGCTTGGATCCTTTTTGCTTCTCACCCTCACCTGAAAAGATGTTGACTAGGGAGAGGACCCGAGGTGTTGGACTGAAAAGGCGGAATCTGCTAATCTCCCATGAGGACAGAATCACCAGCTCTGCCTGCAGACCAGCGGACAAAGCTGCATCATCCTCCTCCTCCTCCGAGCGACTCGGTGTGGGCGCGACCCGTCAGTTTCTCCCCACCTGAGCTGATTATTTTTAATAAAGGCATTAAAAAGGAGAAAGATCTCCTGCCCATTTATTTCAAAAATAAACATTTTCCTATCCTCAGCCCTTCTTTCATGTAGGAGAGGGGGCTGAAAATGAAAATACTTCTGTTCCCTCTATTAAACACCTGGATCACGGAGGAAATATACACTAAGGAGGGAGATTTTTTCTTCAGAAGAAGGAGGTGGAGGAGAAGAGGAAGAAATAGCAGAGAAAGCAGACATGAACAAAGAGAAAAATAAAGATACTTTGCATGATTTCACGTAAAATCTCATTTAATAGGAAAATATAGCATTTCAAACTAAGTTTTCCTTCATAACACTTTCCTTCAAAACAGTTCCATTTCTCTTTCTAATACAATCCATGTAAATAGCGCATTTTTATTTCCAATGGTTTAGAGTTAGCCTATTTATTTATTACATAGCAGATTATTTTGCTGTGCTTGAATGAAAAAGCGCATGGCTCCATTCATATCTGCTTTATACATCTAGAATGAAATGAACTAAAAAGAAAAATGCAATAAGAGAGTCAAAGGAGTAAGATAACCTCAGAAGAATCTGAAAAAAACTATGAACGCATAAAAATGAGAATATAATTCCTCACTTCCTCGAAAATGGAAGTTTGCCTAATAAAAGTCATGGAATATACAGTTTGGTTTCAGACTTGCTGCTTTCCGGAAGGATGAGCATGACAACATCCTCTTGCTTCCCCACAACCACTTGTGTACCACGCTTCTGGGAGAGCGTTCATTTTTTCTGCTCCAGAAGGAGTTTCCCAGCACAATTACAAGATGTTCTGCAGTAGAAAGATGTATTTTGGGTCACCAGTTCCAGATAGATTGATCTGTCTTTCTGTGCATAAACAGGCACAGCTACACAGACTGCAGTGATGAACTGCCATCTAAGAGTCACAGGTTGGTGTTGCTGGCCTTGCCCAATACCTACCCAAAAATGCTCAGCCCCATCAGCTCCATCAGTAA
>NW_024499896.1:0-1248 GCF_017590055.1 Onychostruthus taczanowskii
GGAAAATCCCAAAATTCCTGGTGGGAAAGGCAGAATTCCTGAGAAAATCCCGAAATCCTGAGCTGAGTCAGCCCCGAGTGTTTGAGGTTCCTGGAGCCTTTTCTGGGCTCTGATTTCCCCAAAAATGCCCCAAAAATCCCCAAAATCAGAAAATTGGGAATGCCAGGGTAGCCAAAATCCCAGAATTCCTGGTGGGAAGGGAGGAATTCCCGAGGAAATCCCAAAATCCTGAGCTGAGTCAGCCCCGAGCGATCCCGGTCACAGCGAGCCCGCGCTGGGCTCTGATTGGTCCAAAAATCCCCAAAATTGATTCGCCCCCAGTCCATCCCAGTAACCCCAGTAGAGCTCTCCCAGTCCATCCCAGTCCATCCCAGTATCCCCAGTACAGCTCTCCCAGTATCTCCAGTACAGCTCTCCCAGTACCCCCAGTTCCCCCCAATCCCCTCCCAGTTCCTTCCCAGTCCAGGGTGTCACCCGTCCATACCTGTGTGTATCACCTGTCCATACCTGTATCACCTGTCCATACCTGTGTGTCACCTGTCCATACCTGTGTGTCACCTGTCCATACCTGTGTGTCACCTGTCCATACCTGTGTGTCACCTGTCCATACCTGTGTGTCACCTGTCCATACCTGTGTGTCACCTGTCCATACCTGTGTGTCACCTGTCCATACCTGTGCCTCGCCTGTCTCTCACCTGTACCTGATCGGGATCCAGGACAGGTACCTGTCCGTGATGATGGGTTACCTGTCTGTACCTGTCTCAGCTGTTCATACCTGTCTTTCACCTGAGCACACCTGTCTGTCTCACCTGTACAGCTGATTGGGATCCAGGACGGGTACCTGTATGTGTCACCTGTCTGTACCTGTGTCGCACCTGTGCACAGCTGTGTGTACCTGTCTCACCTGTGCACACCTGTCTCTCACACCTGTACAACTCATCAGCATCCAGGACGGGTACCTGTCACAGGTGATGGGTTACCTGTCTCTCACATGTCTCACCTGTCCATACCTGTAGCTCTCACACCTGTGCAGCTGATCCGCATCCAGGAAGGGTACCTGTGTGTGTTACCTGTCTGTACCTGTCTCACCTGTATCTCACCTGTCTCTCATGCCTGTAGCTCATCGGCATTCTGGACGGGTACCTGTGTGTCTTCACCTGTCTCTCACGTGTCTCACCTGTGTCTGTCACACCTGTAGCTCAGTCTCACATGTCTCTCTCCTGTCTCACCTGTGTCTCTCACACCTGT
>NW_024499897.1:0-1247 GCF_017590055.1 Onychostruthus taczanowskii
AATCCCAAAAAAAATTCCCAAAAAATTGCAGTAAATCCCCCCAAAAAAATTTCCCTAAAACCCTAAAGAAAATTCCCTAATAAAATTCCCTGAATCCCTAAGAAAACCCTAAAAAATTGCCCTAAAACCCTAAAGAAAATTCCCTAAAATTCCCTAAATCCCCCCAAAAAATTCCAAAAAAAAGCCCTAAATCCTTAAAAAATATTCCTTGAAACCCTAATAAAATTCCCTAAAACCCTAAAGAAAATTTCCTAAATCCCAAAAAAAATCCCTAAAAATCCCTAAAAAAATTGCCATAAAACCATGAAAAAATTCCTTAAATCCCTAAAAAAATGCCCTAAAACCCTAAAAATATTCCCTAAAAAAATTCCTGAAAACCCAAAAAAAATTCCCCAAAAAATCCTTTAAAATCCCTTAAAAAATGCCCTAAAACCCAAAAAAATCCTTAAAAAAATCCCTAAAAAACCCTAAAAATTAAAAAAATAAAATCCTTTAAAAATCCTTTTCAAAAGCTTCAAAAATACTTCAAAAATTAAAACAAAAAATATTTAAAAACCCCGGAAAAAAATCCTTAAAAATGATGTTATAAAGAAAAAAACCCCAAATTTTAGAAATAAAAAAAGCCAAAAAATGCCTTAAAAATCCCTGAAAAACCAAAAAAAAAAAAAAATCGCCAAATCTTAAAAAAAAAAAAACCAAAAATGCTAAATAAATCTTAAATTATTTTAAAAGCTTTTATTAAAAAAATCCCAAAAAATACTTTCAAAAATCGTGAAAAATCCCCAAAAATCACAAAAAAATCCCCCAAAAATAAAAAAAAATCCCCAAAAAATCCTAAAAAAATAATTTAAAAAAAAACGGGGGAAAAAACCCTTAAAAATTCTAAAAAAATTTAAAAAAATTGGAAAAAATTCCTTTAAAAATACTAAAAAATAAAAAAAAAAAAAAAAAGGAAAAAATCTCTTGGGAAATTTAAAAAAAATAAAAAAAAAAAAAAAAAAAAAAAAAGGAAAAAATCTCTTGGGAAAAAAATCATTTTAAAAATCCTAAAAATAAAAAAAAAGGGAAAAAATTTCCTTTAAAAATCCTAAAATATAAAAAAGGAAAAAAAAATCCTAAAAATTTAAAGAAAAAATCCCTTTAAAAACTCCTTTTTAATATCCCAAAAATTAAAGAAAAATCCCTTTAAAAATAATTTTAAAAATAAAAAAAAAACCTTTAAAAATCCCCAAAAAATCCTAAAAATC
>NW_024499898.1:0-1246 GCF_017590055.1 Onychostruthus taczanowskii
GGGAGGGGGGGGCACGATACCGGGATGGGGGTCCCGGTGTCCAGCGGGGGGTGAGGAAGAGGAGCGGGATGGAATTGAGGGAATTGAGACCCCCCGGGGATGATGGAGGATGGGGAAGGGGTGCACAGGGGGAGAGCGGGGGGACCGGGACACCCCCCCGGTAGCGGGGACCGGGACCCCCCACCCCCGCCCCATACCGGGGACCGGGATCGCTGCGCCACCGGGGCTGCAGCACAGCGTGAGCACCGGGACCCCTCGAGCACCGAAATCCCCCGGGGGGACCGGGACCCCTCTGGGGTCGGGACCCCCCTCTCCGGTCACCGGGACCGCCAGCGGGTGTCGCCCCGCCACGTACCGGGACTGTCCCCCCGGGCACCGGGACCCCTGTGAGCACCGGGACACCGGGGAGGCGGCACCCAGCGAGCACCGGGGGTACGGGAACCGGGGATCGGAACCGGGGATCCTTACCGGGGATCCTCACCGGGAACCGGGGATCCTTACCGGGGATTCGAACCGGGAACCGGGGATCCTTACCGGGAACCGGGGATCCGAACCGGGGATGGGAACCGGGGATCCGAACCGGGAACCGGGGATCCGAACGGGGGATCCGAACCGGGGTTCGGAACCGGGGATCCGAACCGGGAACCCTTACCGGGAACCGGGGATCCTTACCGGGGATCCTCCCAGGGAACCGGGGATCCTCACCCGGAACCCTCACCGGGAACCGGGGATCCTTACCAGAAACCGGAGATCTTCACCGGGGATCCTCACCGGGGATCCTCACCGGGGATCCTCACCGGGAACCGGGGACCCCCCCCGCGGGCACCGGGCCCCCTCCCAGCCCCGGGGCTCACCCTGCCCAGGCGGAGCGGCCACATCTCGGTGTGCGCTGCACGTGGCTCCCGGCCGGGTCCCGCTCCCGGTCCCGGTGCCGCTCCCGGTGCCGGCCCCCGCTTGGCCCCGCCCCCCCGCGCGCGCTGCCGGGAGGGCGGAGCCACCGGAGCCACCGGGGCCGACGGGAAAGTGGCGCTCCCCCGCCCCCCTCAGCCGGGGTCACCCGGTCCCTGCACCCCCCCATCCCGAATTTTGGGGTCCCGCGTCCTTGCAACCCCCATCCATAATTTTAGGGTCCCCGATCCCTAATTTTGGGGTCCTTGCACCCCCCCATCCCTAATTTTAATCCCCCATCCCTGCACCTCCCCATCCCTAATTTTAGGGTCCCCCATCCCTAATTTTGGGGTCCTTG
>NW_024499899.1:0-1246 GCF_017590055.1 Onychostruthus taczanowskii
AGTTACCTGGAAATCGACCCTAAATTCCACAAAAAAATTTAATTATTTGGTCAGAGATTAAGGTGATTTACACAAAAATTGGAGTATTTGACTGGGAATGAGCTGGTGGGGTAAGTGCAGAATTGAAGGGGAAATTCGTCATAATTTCAACCAAAAATCCTATTAGTTACCTGGAAATCTACCCAAAATTCTACCAAAAAATCTAATTATTTGGTCAGAGATTAAGGTGAATTGCACAAAAATTGGAGTGTTTGACTGGGAATGAGCTGGTGGGGTAAGTGCAGAATTGAAGGGGAAATTAATTTATTTGGTCAGGAATTACACAAAAATTGGAGTATCAGGAATTACAAAAATTGGAGTGTTTGACTGGTAATGAGCGGGTGGGGTAAGTGCAGAATTGAAGGGGAAATTCGTCATAATTTCAACCAAAAATCCTGTTAAATTGACCCCAAATCCCCAAAAAAATCTATTTATTTGGTCAGGAATTACACAAAAATGGGAGTGTTTAACTGGGAATGAGCTGGTGGGGTAAGTGTAGAATTTAAGGGGAAATTTGTCATAATTTCAACCAAAAATCCTGTTAAATTGACCCCAAATCCCCAAAAAAATCTATTTATTTGGTCAGGAATTACACAAAAATGGGAGTGTTTAACTGGGAATGAGCTGGTGGGGTAAGTGTAGAATTTAAGGGGAAATTTGTCATAATTTCAACCAAAAATCCTGTTAAATTGACCCCAAATCCCCAAAAAAATCTATTTATTTGGTCAGGAATTACACAAAAATGGGAGTGTTTAACTGGGAATGAGCTGGTGGGGTAAGTGTAGAATTTAAGGGGAAATTTGTCATAATTTCAACCAAAAATCCTGTTAAATTGACCCCAAATCCCCAAAAAAATCTATTTATTTGGTCAGGAATTACACAAAAATGGGAGTGTTTAACTGGGAATGAGCTGGTGGGGTAAGTGTAGAATTTAAGGGGAAATTTGTCATAATTTCAACCAAAAATCCTATTAGTTACCTGGAAATCTACCCAAAATGCTATCAAAAATACTTAATTATTTGGTCAGGAGTGAAGATTAATTACATCAAAATTTGAGTATTTGACTTGGAATGAGCTGGTGGGGTAAGTGTAGAATTTAAGGGGAAATTTGTCATAATTTCAACCAAAAATCCTATTAGTTACCTGGAAATCGACCCTAAATTCTACCAAAAAATTTGATTATTTCGTGAGGAATGGCACAAAAATT
>NW_024499900.1:0-1244 GCF_017590055.1 Onychostruthus taczanowskii
CTCCCAGTCCCTCCCAGTTCATGGCCCAGGTGATTTAGGAGCCTCCAGGTGTCCCCAAAATTTGATATTTTATGGAATATTTTGGGGATTTTGGGGGAAATTTGGGGGATTTTAGCGGAACTCCTGGATTTTGGGGGTCCCCAATTTTTTTTTTGGCGTCCCAGGCGATTTGGGAACCTCCGGGTTTCCCAAATTTTGGGGATTTTGGGGAATTTTCTAGGATTTTATGGGATTTTGGGGGGATTTTGTTGGATTTTTTTTTTTACTTTTGGGATTTTCTGGAATTTTGGAGGTCCCAAATTTTTTTTTGGAGTCCCAAGTGATTTAGGAACCTCCGGGTTTCCCAAATTTTGGGGGGATTTTTCAGGATTTTGGGGGGTTTTTTTCGATTTTGGGGAATTATTTTTGATTTTTGGGGTTTCCAGGAATTTTGGGGGAGATCCCAAATTTTTTTTGGGGGGTCTCAGGTGAGCCCAGGTGATTTGGGAACCTCCAGGTGTCCCCAAATTTGGGGATTTGGGGGGAATTTTTTGGGATTCCGGGAATTTCGGGGGTCCCCATTTTTTTTGGGTGAGCCCAGGTGATTTAGGAACCCCCAGGTGTCCCAAATTTGGGGATTTTGGGGGGATTTTTGTGGATTTCCTGGATTTTCGGGGTCCCCAAATTTTTTGGGCGTCCCAAATTTTTTTTTGGGGGGGTCCCAGGTGATTTAGGAACCCCAAGGTGTCCCAAATTTGGGGATTTTGGGGGAATTTTCCATGCTTTTGGAGGAATTATTTGGGATTTTGGGAGAAATTTGGGGAATTTTCGGAAGATTTTTTGGGATTTTTCGGCTTCCAGGAATGTTGGGGGTCCCCAGATTTTTTGGGGGGGATCCCAAATCTTTTTTGGGGGGGTCCCAGGTGATTTAGGAACCCCAAGGTGTCCCAAATTTGGGGATTTTGGGGGAATTTTCCATGCTTTTGGAGGAATTATTTGGGATTTTGGGAGAAATTTGGGGAATTTTCGGAAGATTTTTTGGGATTTTTCGGCTTCCAGGAATGTTGGGGGTCCCCAGATTTTTTGGGGGGGATCCCAAATCTTTTTTGGGGGGATCCCAGGTGATTTGGGAACCTCCGGGTTTCCCAAATTTAGGGATTTTGGGGAATTTTTTTAGATTTTGGGGGAATTTTCCTGGGATTTTTGGTCGTCCCAGAAATTTTGGGGGAACCCTAAATTTTTTTGGGGGGTCCCAGGTGATTTGG
>NW_024499901.1:0-1244 GCF_017590055.1 Onychostruthus taczanowskii
AATCCCCAAATCCCCCCAAATCCCCCCCAGGCCCGCGACCTGCGCTCCCGGGAGCTCGTGGCCATCAAGAAAATGTCGTACCGCGGGCGAGCCTCCAACGAGGTGAGACCCCTCCCCAAAAACCCCCCAAAACCCCCCCCAAAAAAACCCCAAAAAATTAAAAAAAAAATCCCAAAATCCCAAAATTGGGGTTTTTCTCCCCGAAGAAGTGGCAGGACATCGTCAGGGAGGTGAAGGTGCTGCAGAGGCTGCGGCACCCCAACACCGTGGGCTTCAGGGGGTGCTACCTGCGGGAGAACACGGCCTGGGTGAGACCCCCGGGTTTGGGGAGGGGTCCCCGAATTTGGGGAGGGGTCCTGGGTGTTTAAATGGGAATTTTGGGGATTTTTTGGGATTTTTAGGTGGTTTTATGGGATTTTTTTTTGTTTTTTTGGGGGGTTTTTTGGGGGTCAGGGGTGCTAAAAGAGGGTCTGGGTGAGACCCCCGGGTTTGGGGAGGGGTCCTGGGTGTTTAAATGGGAATTTTAGGGATTTTTTTTAAAAATTTTTTTGGGTTTTTTGGGGGTTTTTTATGGAGATTTTTTTGGGATTTATTTTGGGTTTTTACGGGATTTCTTTGGGTTTTTTAGAAGGTTTTTTGGGGTTCAGGGGTGCTAAAAGAGGGTCTGGGTGAGACCCCCGAATTTGGGGAGGGGTCCCCGATTTGGGGAGGGGTCCTGGGTCTTTAAATGGGAATTTCGGGGATTTTTTGGGGATTCTTATGGGATTTTTTGGGTTTTTTTGGGTTTTTTTTGGGGTTCAGGGGGTGCTACCTGCGGGAGAACACGGCCTGGGTGAGACCCCCGAATTTGGGGAGGGGTCCTGGGTCTTTAAATGGGAATTTTGGGGATTTTTTGGGATTTTTTGGGGGTTTTTTGGAGGGTTTTTAAGAGATTTTAGGGAATTCTTGGGGAATTTTGGAGAATTTTTTGGGAGATTTTAGAATTTTGGGGAATTTTTTGAGATTCTGGGGGATTTTTTTGGGATTTTGGGCTGATTTTGGACTGATTTTTGGGGAATTTTGGCAGATTTTGGGTTGATTTTGGGCTGGTTTTGCCTGATTTTGGAGGATTTTGAGCTGATTTTGGGTTGATTTTGGGCTGATTTTGGGTTGATTTTGGGCTGATTTTGGCCAATTTTGGGTTGATTTTGGGGGATTTGGGCTGATTTTGGGGGAACTTTGGGTTAATTTTGGGATATTTTGGC
>NW_024499902.1:0-1348 GCF_017590055.1 Onychostruthus taczanowskii
ATGGAAATAAGAGTGTGACAGTTTAGCGAATAATAGCTCAATAGTGTTCCTGTCTGAGGCTGGGGTGAAGATAAATTGGGCCTCAGTGTCCAGCAGCTGATGCATTCCCACTTTTAGATCTGAAGACCAGGCCAGCGTGTCCTGCTCTGACAGACAGCGCTGCCCTCCTTGCATTCCTTTGGGCGCTCCAGAAGGAGCAAGTGTGTCCCAGCTGTGCTCTGCAGGCTGACACTGCTCTGCCTTCAGAGGAGCAGCCTGTGCAGGAGAGCTCTGCTGGCCCCCAAAGCTCCAGGCACAGCTGCCAGCAGAGGGGAAAGCCCTGCAGAGCTGCCAGCCGTGCTGGGCGTGTTGGCACTGACCTCTCCTCCAGTGGCCCTGTCGAGTCCTTTAGAAACGGCTCCGAAAGCCCTGCAGACAAAACAGCAGAGAAGAAAGAAGCAGCGCTTTAGGCCCTGGCAGGGAAAGCCAGCCCAGACAGGAGATCTCTGCTGCCTGCAGCGTTCACAAACACCTGGGGCCATCCACCCTTCCAACAACAGCGCAGCAGCCACCAGCCCTCTGCCAGGCAAGGTGTGCAAGAGAAAACTGAGACCCAACACGAAGGAATTGGCCTACAGCAATCCCAAATGTCCACCCTGAATTGCTTTAGTTCAAAACCTGAGGTGAGAAATGGGTGTCTGAAGAAGTGGAAAAGAATGCATTTCATCCTTTTCCACTTCCTGCCTAAGACCTGCAGGTTCCACAAGGGCCCTGCCATCAGGCAGGTGATGCATTTTCCCCCAGAGTGCATCAGCTCTGTGTCTGTTACTGAATGTCTGGGGTCTGCTACCTGGTCTAGAATAGAGCACTTATTAGCTCATCTCTGGTTCCTGTTTCTAAACTATTATGTAAATAATCCTGACTGGTGGATATTTTTAGAAGCAAAATATTTGAAAGAAATCTTCTTGAGAACTGTGTTCTGACAGTCACCAGATAGTGAGTTGCTCTTTTAGGCAATCCAGTTCCAGGGAGAGAAGATCTTCCAGGTCCTGCTCTGTGCTGCAGGCAGGACACTGCCAGCCTCAGGGGCCTTTGACGGTGCCTTCTGAGCACAGCTATCAATTCTGGTCAGGACTGAGGGACAGCAGGATGGCAGCCCGGTGTCTGCAGGTGTTTGGAGCTCTCCTGACTTCTCCCTTGATCCTGCACCAGCACAACACCTGGCCCTGCTTGTGCAGAAGCAGCTGCCGTGCACTCACCCTTGGCCAATCTGCTCCACTTCCAGGTATTTCTGGGCAGGCTCCGCCTGGCTCACGGTGTTCCCTGAAAGAAACCAGATGGAAGACGCTCCCTCCCAGAGTGAGAGCCC
>NW_024499903.1:0-1244 GCF_017590055.1 Onychostruthus taczanowskii
AAAAATCCCATTAAAAACACCCAAAATTGAGCTAAAAACCGGAGTGGGTGGGGCTGTGGGTGGGGCTTCAGTGCAGGCTCCTCCCCTAGGGCTGAATCTCCCAAAACTGGGGAAATTACCCCAAAAAATCCTAAAATTTGTACTCAAAAATAAAATAAGTCCCGTTAAAAACACCCAAAATATGTCTAAATATGGGAGTGGGCGGGGCTGTGGGCAGGGCTTTGGTGCTGGCTCCGCCCCCGGGCCTGAATCCCAAAATTTCCCCCAAAAATTCTGAAATTTCCATCCCAAAATTGTGGGAATGACCCCAAAAAATCCCAAAATTTGTACTGAAAAATAAAAAAAACCCCGTTAAAAATACCAAACATAGAGCTAAAATATGGAGTGGGTGGGGCTGTGGGCAGGGCTTTGTCGCAGGCTCCGCCCCTGGGGGTGAATCCCCCAAAATTGGGGAAATTACCCCAAAAAATCCCAAAATTTGTACCCAAAAATAAAAAAAAAAGCCATTAAAAGCACCCAAAAATGGAGCCAAAAAATGGAGTGGGCGGGGCTGTGGGTGGAGCTTCAGTGCAGGCTCCCCCCCTGGGCCTGAATCCCCAAAAAATTACCAAAAAATTCCCCAAAATTTGTACTCAAAAAAAAAAACCCCTCAAACCCTCATTAAAAACGCGCAAAATATGCCCAAATATGGCAGTGGGAGGGGCTGTGGGTGGGGCTTCATCACAGGCTCCGCCCCTGGGCCTGAATCCCCAAAAAATTACCAAAAAATTCCCCAAAATTTGTACTCAAAAAAAAAAAAAAAGCCATTAAAAGCACCCAAAATAAGTCTAAATATGGGAGTGGGCGGGGCTGTGGGTGGAGCTTCAGTGCAGGCTCCACCCCTGGGCCTGAATCCCCAAAAAATTACCAAAAAATTCCCCAAAATTTGTACTCAAAAAAAAAAACCCCTCAAACCCTCATTAAAAACGCGCAAAATATGCCCAAATATGGCAGTGGGAGGGGCTGTGGGTGGGGCTTCATCACAGGGGGCTGAATCCCCCAAAATTGTGGGAATGGCCCCAAAAAATCCCAAAATTTGTACTCAAAATATAAATTTGTACCCAAAAATACAAAAAATCCCGGTAAAAACACCCAAAATATGCCAAAATATGGGAGTGGGCGGGGCTGTGGGCGGGGCTTTGGTGCTGGCCCCGCCCCTTTGTGTGACTGCCAAAATTTCCCCCCAAAATCCAGAAATTTCTCCT
>NW_024499904.1:0-1243 GCF_017590055.1 Onychostruthus taczanowskii
ATGAATCTCTACAGTCGTAAAATTCTAATTTTCTGCATTCCTAAAATTCTGAATTTTGCTGCATTTTACAAATCCTGAAATTTCATATTCCTAACTTACAAAATTAAAACATTATCATTCTAAATTTCTACATTTTTAAAGTCCTTAAATTCCAAATTTCTAAATATCAAAAAAACTAAAAATCTGAATTTATGCGTTTCTACAAAATCTAGAATTCTGAATGTCTAAATGTTTGAAAAATCTGAATTTTTAAATTTGTAAATTTTAGAAAAATCGAAAATTCTGGATTTTTTAATTTCTAAAATTCGAAATTTCCAACTTAAAAAAAAATCTAGAATTAAGTCATAAAATTCTATTTTTCTGCATTTGTAAAATTCTAAAATTTTGAATTTTGCTGCATTTTACAAATGCTGAAGTTTTGTATTCCTAAATGTCAAAATTATAAACGTTATAATTGTGAATTTCTACATTTGTAAAATTCTAAAATTCCAAATTTCTAAATTTAAAAAAATAAAAAATTCTTAATTTCTGATTTTCTATTTTTTCATTCTCAAATTCTAAATTTTCTACATTTTTAATGGTCCGAATTTCCAAATTTCTAAATTAAAAAAAAAAAAATCTAAATTTCTACATTCCTAAAATTCTTAAATTTGAATATTCAAAAATTCGGAATTTCTAAACTTTTAATATTCTAAATTTCCTAAATTCCTCAAATTTCGGAATCTCCAATAAATTAAAATTTCCAAAATCCTGAAGCCCCAAAAATTGAAATTTTCCTATTTCGAAATTCCCAAATTTTGAAAATCCTAAATTGGAACTAATTAAGAAAGAATTAAATTAATTAAAATGAAATTTATTAAAGTTAAATAAGTAAAATTGAATTGATTGAAATGAAGTGGATTAAGGTGAAATTAATGAAAATGAAATTATTTAAAACTCAGTAGTAATAAATATTAAATGCATTAAAATGAAATTAATTGAAATTAGAAATAAAATTAAATTAAAATTAAATAGCTTAAAACATTAATTAAAATTAAATTTATTAGAATGCAATTAATTAAAATTTGTTAGAAATAAAAATTAAATTGATTTAAATGAAAATAATAAAAATTAAATTAATTTAAATGATTTTTTAAAAATTAAATTTGTTAAAATAAAATTAAATAAAATTAATTATATCTAAAAATTAAATTAATTGAAATTAATTGATGAAAATTAAATTTATTAAAATCAAATTAATTGC
>NW_024499905.1:0-1203 GCF_017590055.1 Onychostruthus taczanowskii
GGTGCCCAGGGCAGAGGGTGTGGGGCACATCTTTGGGAAGACCCTCTGGGCAGGACCAGGGTAAGACCGTGGAGCAGAGCAGCTCACAGCCTGCCTGCTCTCACTGGAGATGTCCTGGGGCCAGGACAGGGTGGGAGCCCCAGCCTGGGTCATGTCTGGCTTGTGTGACTCTGGAGGTGGCCAGGGCACAGACCTGGGGCATTGTGTGCTCCTTGATCCAACATGTTAATATGAGCCGTAGGAGGCAAGAAATGATGAACATTGGCTCTGTTGTTGTTGTACTTGATTGGGGTATTTATTTGTAATCCTGTAATTCCTTCAAGCCAGCTCAGAGGAGAATGAGGGGGAAGAGGTATTTAAGGGGTTGTAAAAACACTGTTCTTTTGCTAAAATTCCATCCCTATTGCTGCTGCATTGGAAGGCAAACCAGCCCAGTGCCCAGGCTATGAGCTCCCATTAATTGTCACGGAGAAACAGCCTGGCCAGGCTCAAAAACCTCATTTACCACCAGGGCTCAGGGCAGGAATATAGCAATTTCATTTGGATAATAATGTATTTTTTAAGGATAATAATAATTATTGGCATCAGGTTGTCCCCAAAGACAGTGGTTTTTTGCCTCCAGCACAGCTCTGGCATTGGAGCTGGATTTGTTTCCCCTTAAAAATGAACATCTGCTGCCAATAAAAAGAATAAGGACTTTTTTGTTGTTGTTTTGTGGTGGATGTTGCTCACAGTTTGGTCCTAGATGAGATGGTTTGCTCTCATTAATGTTCCCCCAAGCATTCTGCCCAGTTCCTCAGAGTCTGGTGGCTCTTTTGCCCACTGAGGCTGCGGGTGATGGTGGCACCCCTGCACAGGCACCCAGCAGCCTTGGAGTCTGTAACCCAAACATGCACTGTGCAGCTTTTCAGCTGCTGTTTGAGAGTCCCTGTGAGTGAACTGACAGGTTGGGAAGGTGAGTGTGGAAGAAAGAAGAACAACACATTTCTGCCTCCTGGCAAACACATCCAATTGAATAATGTGCTGCGAAATGTGTGTTTGCCTTTGCTTGTGATTGCCCTCGTGTCCTGCAGAGACACAATGAGGTAAGAACTGAGTGTGCAGGGGAAGCCTGGGGGAAATACAGAATGAGAAAATCAGAGAAGAAACAGTAAAAACACAACCTGTGGGGAAGGAAAGGAACTTGGGTATGGAAATTCATGT
>NW_024499906.1:0-32474 GCF_017590055.1 Onychostruthus taczanowskii
ACCAGAATGCGCCTGGCCTGGTTCGCCCATTCAAACTCACGCGTGAACAGGCCAAGGCGATTGTGGCCACATGTCCCCAGTGCCAGTCAGATCAATTACCAGCTGTAAACTCGGGCACTAACCCCAGAGGTCAGAGCTGTGAGGTGTGGCAGATGGATGTCACCCACATCCCTGAATTTGGCAGACTCAGTTATGTTCATGTGTCCGTGGACACTTTCTCCGGCGCGGTTTATGCCTCTGCCCACACAGGGGAGAAAGCAGCAGACACCAAAAAACATCTTCTTTTAGCTTTCTCCGTGTTGGGCATCCCAAAAATAATCAAAACAGATAATGGCCCAGCCTACAAGTCCGGGGAATTCAGGAGCTTCCTGCAGCAATGGGGAATAGAGCATAAGACCGGCATCCCCTATTCCCCGACAGGCCAAGCTGTGGTGGAGAGGACCCATCAGAGCCTAAAAAAGGTTTTACAACATCAGGGTTTGGCGATGAAGATGGAGCCTCCCCAGGTCCGACTCGCGAGAGCACTTTTTACTATCAACTTCTTAAACTGCTCTTTTGACAACTTAAATCCACCTATTATTCGTCATTTCGGGCACAACGACAAGCTGCAACCGAGGGACAGGCCTCCGGTCCTTGTAAAGGATCCGGAGACCTGGAAATTGGAGGGACCCTTTGATTTAGTCACCTGGGGGAGGGGATACGCTTGCGTGTCCACTCCTTCAGGCGTGAAGTGGGTCCCCTCCAAATGGGTCAGACCTTTTACTGCCAGGAAGTCCATAACACCTAAAACTGTGGCTCAGGTAGAGGAAGCCTGTTGGAGGAGGAGGCTTCCCTACATGCCTATTATCCTCCCACCACTCCCACCTTTAATGTGATTTGCTGGAGACCACCTTTGTTCTCTGTATCCGCCCCGCTTTAAAAACCCCGGTCGGAGCCCAGTTGGCTTTGTCTCCAGCTGGTGGCTCCCCTGGGCGTTAAACCTGGATTGCACTACCTCTGGAGTCCGTCTCTTCTTTCTCCTCCTGTGGGTTAGCAGCCCTCTACCTCTCTCTCAGCCGCGGATCCTCGTCCCTTAAGGCGAAAGCCTTAGGCGCTCCCCTGACCGAGCCCCGGATCGGGAGAGTGCCCCCGTGCTGCCGGTGGTGCTGGCTGCAGCTAGCCGGGACACACCTAAAGGTCAGCCGCCGCTGCAGTGTAGGCCACCCACTTGTATTAAAAAATCCTTTTAATTCACTTCAGGGTTACAGATGGGGAAAAAGTTATCTTCTGGTTTTCAAATCTCCAACTAAAACAGCAGCTTATTTTTAAAAGACACAAATCATCAATGTATGTCTTTATTATTGTTTACCATTTTCTGGGTTTTTTTACCCATTATTATTGTGCCAGTGAAGTATACCTTCAGTACCTTTCCTTTTAGCAATTACATGGTAAACTATCTTCTTGTATCTGCAAATCAGGTTATGGTCTGCTTTGACTGATTGTGCCAAAGGTATTATACCCATATCAACACTTCCTGTGAAAAATGGAGAGGGAACCCATCAGGTCAACATTATTCTGTTTTGTTTCAGTGTAAAATCACCTAGCACTCAAATGGATGTTTACAAGTCCTCCTGACCTTCTTGGTGCCCACATGGCCCATAAACCTCCACACACATTTTTAAAGACAGCAACAACATAAACATTGTTCGTCTTACTGGACTGACTTCATGTACTGGGAAAATTCTGATATCAACTATGTCATTCTTGCACAGGTGAGAACCTGAAGTGTCAGAGACATTTAATAAAGTCCTTTTTTTTCCTTTTTTTTTATGATGCAGTATGTCCTCTGCTCTGTTTCTCTGTAAAACCATGTTTATCACTTACTGTTTGCATGACTCACTGATATTAATTTCTGCACTAATCAGCTTCCTATTTCTCAATACCCTAATACTGAAGTTTCATAGAAATTAACACCCTTTGATTCATAAATAGCAATCAATGTGGTTTTATAATACACATTATTGTGTATGATCATATAATACACATGTAAATTGACCACCTGATTTGTTATTTGCTCTTGGAGAGTTGATTAGTCATGTAAGTTTTTGGGGTTTTTTTCCTGTGAAACAAATTCTGATACTAAACTAGCCATGTTGTTGTCTTCACTTCAACTTTAACCAAAGGAATTTCTTCTGTTGCTTGTATACTCTCCATCCAGGAGAATTAAATTAAGTTCAGGTAGTACATCGGGTGCAGGAGCCCAAATTCCAATTTAAGCTGCCAAATCACCATAATAATCAAAGCCACCTAAAACAGAAATTTGCAAGCCAGCATGGTGACTCTGATGACTCTGAAGATTATTACTCCAGTCTGTTAGACAATCTGTTCATGAAGACTTTGGTTAAAGCCCTGGTATCAGTCATTTGTCTGCACTTTTCTCTTGATTCTGAGCCATGAGTTCCTGATTGTTACTCCTGAGAGGAATATGGAAGATCTGAAAAGAGAATTTTTAAAAGTGTTTTAACTGAACCAAAAAAAAAAAAAAAAAAAAATTAGGGACATTTCTTGGACATAAAATAATCATGAAAAAAGCCACACAATTTAATAGATGTTAAAAAAATGTAACATTTTAAAAAACATTGCTCTTCTTTAATTATTTTTCCCCCAGTGGGTTGTAAAGCTTGTTTAAGTTACACTTGGGTTATTTACATCAGTCACAGGAGCTTTTTTTTCAAATATGGTTAGTCCAAATTTGCAGAGAGAAAAAAATCTACAGAATGAAAGTCAAATATTTTTAATTCAAATCTCTAGGTCACAATGCCCCTTCCATATTTTTACCAAGTATGATTAATTTCTCTCTCAAAAGAGATACCTTAGACGCACTGATTTTTGCAGAACTCCACAGAACAGAAGCTGTTTAGCAGGCTATAAGGATTTTCTGAGGAAGTTATTGACTCTGTATGTGATCTGTGTATATTTACCAGTTTGTCTACAACATATGTATACATGTAAACATATAGGTATACATTTGTATATATTTAAATATATATACATATACATACAAATATATACTTATGCATTTGCACACAGAATGAAATGAACAGCCTTACCCCAGAATAACTTTGCAGACCATATACCATGGATGCTGAGGTCTGGCACAGCCTCTGAACTCCTAGATTTAGAGTTTGGACAGCAAGCTAAAATTGCCTCTCACTCCCTTCCAACATTTAGCACCCTTCACCAACAGAATTAGAAGAAATTTCATCTTTATGCCTGTCTGCCTTTTTCTGTTTCCTTTGTCTCTTAAATATCTTGCATCAGGCAAAACACAGAGAAAAAAGTCCAGTGTAGCTTGTAGAAAACAGGTATTGATGCAGTAAACACAGTCAAGCACTGTTAAGACTAAACTACAATGGTGTGATCTCCACTCAGTTTTGGAAGACTGTTTCTGTTACTTTAACTAATTGAATGGAAATTGATACCATATTTCAGTCATTTTCATTATTACAACATTGATTTTTTTTTTCCTTGCTCAGAAATCGTTTTCTTATGACTTAGTCAAAAAGTTAAAAATTAATTATTGTGAGTGTGAAGTATTATCACAAATTCTTGTCTAAGAGGAGGGCACTCACAGAAGGAAAATCACGGTGACCCTAGGGTGAATCCCAGGCCTCTCTGATGCCTTGAAGATGCAGCACAAAAACTTAATAGCACACTCCTGGTCAAAGCAGGGATATGACATCCCATCATATAGGCTTTCTCTCTCAAATAAATACAGACTTTTGGCTTCATCTCTCATTAGCCATTCCTTCACTACAGTAACACGAAGCTAACTTTTAATTTGATAGCACCATATTTTTTACTTTATGAATCTTTGTGACCTGACAGCTACCAGCGTGCTTTTCACAGGTGTCAGTTGACACCAGAAAATTCCATTGTATTTTACTGGAAGTGAGGCCAGCTGGTACAGAATAACCCCTGTCAGTATCTTTGTTTACTTATTTTCCAAAACAGGATGGAAAATCATAAACTACCTTTTGCAATTTCTCTATGGTCTCTGTTAACTCACAAACCTTTCTCAAAAATTGCCTGGAAGACTGAATTTTGACTTGGGCAACAAACATATCAAAGGACCATTGTTGCAGTTAAGTAGTGGTGCATACTTTTATTCTGTACCCAGGAGCCTTTTCTGGCACTATTAAATTGAACAGTATTTTTTATTATTTTTTTCAACAAACTTTTAAAAATAGGTATACCTAAAATCAGTTAGTTACACTATTTGACTCAAAAATTACTGAAGTTTGCTTTGTTTCATTAGGAGCCATTCTAAGATTGTGGCCTTTTCATTATTTTAAGCTCTTAGGAGATCGTAAACTATCCTCAAGGTTTCAGCCTCTATTTCCTGTGATCTTTGACAACAAGCTGACAGATTGCCTGCAGTCTCTAGATGTAGTACTGTTTCTCTTGAGTGATGAAGATGTTAGAGCATTCCTTACACTATTCTCAGGGTATACCCTACAAGTACCTTAGTCCCATTATACAAACTAGTTCTGAGAACACTCCTTTAATTTTCTTCCCCATCTACAAAATGAAAGTCAATACCACGTAAGGGTTCTGATGCTCTTGGTTTCAGATCCAGTTTCAAGCATGGATATTTGCATGTGGTTTTAAGAACACAGTAAATTAAAGCCTTGCTAATCACTTGTAAGCTGATAGTGTAGATATTTGGTCACCAGATACTGTTAAGAATGCAGAAGAAAACAGGACTTTGAGATGCTAAATATATGGAGAAACAAAACCAAGACTTAATCCAAAACAACAGGTCCTGTTGCAGCAAAAAGTGTATTTCATGAGCTCTGAAAACAGTTCACTTGGAATTTGGACTAAAAAACCGAAAGCTGAAGAAGTCCAAGTTGGTGAAGTCCAAGAATAGCTCTGAAAAACTCAAGATATTGGGAAGCAGATGTAAGCTAAAAATAAAACCAGTTAGAGCCAAGACAGATCCATGTTTGTGGCACTGCAAAAAACAGGCAGTTGCTGCATTTGCCCTACAGCAGTGTCCTGGTAATGACACTGGATACCTGCCAGTTGCTAATTATCCTTACACTAGGAACTTTAAATTGCTGCTCTCTTCCACCTAATGGCTTAGCTTTAGCTCAAAGGCTCAAGTGGACCACCTTATCAGAATGATATAAATCTGCTAATATAGTGTACATCGACATCTCAATGGCCTAAAGGGCTCCTGGGGCATTAGGAAGAGCTTTTCCTTAGTAAGGTATAAGGACTCCATTTCATTATGACTTTGTACACTTTGGAGTATAGAAATTGGTTTTCTGACAAGGTTTGTATTTTTATGTTTCTATTACATTCTTAAGCAAAGGAAATATGAAGATTGTTAATGTAAATTAAACACAAAGGAAGAGAAGAAAGATAATTTGCATGTGTGTATGTTTATGCATGTCTGTGCCAAGAGATGAAAGGGTGTAGTAGTTTAATACTATATGTACACAGACATTACATATTCCTTATGTTTCACATGTATTTATTAGATTCTGTTATTAAAGTCAAATAGTTCTCTGTGTTCAGACAATAATATATAAATCTTATATGTATGTAAGAAATATTCTCAGCCTTGAAGAGTTTATAAATTGAACAGTCATATCAAGAGAAATATAAGTTATTCTAAAAATATGTGATCCTCACTATTAAAATATTAATTCAAAGTTGTGCAAATATTTTTTCAAGTGAAAGTTTGAGAAAACATGGTCACTTTGCTCAATGCAATCAGCTGTATGCTTATGAAAAAACACTGATACACAAACTCTTTCAGAATTAAGTTACTATATAGTTTACAGGATCAGTTGTTTCGCTGGTTTCACTAACTGTATTGGTATTAGAAATATTGCTTCACATTTATAGTTTTTTAGCTGTACATCTGAGGTGGATTCCAATCATGTGAATTTCTCAGAATTTCAGCTGATAAAGCAAGAAGCCTTAAGTCTGATTTAACATTGTGCTGCTAGTATTTGTAATAAGAGTTTTCTCTCTATTTATTTAAACTATTAAGCACATATGTACAGGAATGGCTTTTGTGAGTGTGGTGCCTTAGGATTTTAGCTTTCATATTTTTCAAATCCTGTACTGTATTAGTGCATAACTCCAAACTCCATATAGAGAGTTAGTTAACTCTCTTCATATTTTGGTCAGACAAAACAATCCCTCTAGGCCTGAGATCCAAGGACACCCTACTGCCTCAGGCCCTGAAAAGTATAAACAAAAGTGAATTGGGAGGGGAGCAAACTCGGGGTATTTGACTTCATAACCTGAAGTTGTAATTGGAGGATTAACCCCTGATATGTCTGAAAAACTCGTGCCCATCATCCATCTTGGGTATAGCCCCCCTCAGAGGATTTTGACTGCCCAAGGTGTATCTATTGAAGGCCTTTAATAAGTTCCTACTTTTATTATCGTAATCTTGTCTAGCCTCTGTTCTAGGTAGCCCCTCCAAGGCATCAAGTGAATAATATCAATGTTTCCTTTGCTTCCATAAGATAGTGGATGTTAGCTACAAGTGTGAAGGCACTTCTTATTGCAAAAAACATTTTGTTCAATATTTTGTTTTGTAAACACATTGCTTTGAGAGGTACAGGTGTAACAGGGTAAGATTATCTAGCAGATAATACTTAACTGACTGGTACAAATAGGTGCGCAGACAGGCTGAAGAACTTAGTTCTAGTATATTCTTCTTTGAAGATATTATATAAGAAATATTTGAGAGCTATTTTTGGGTTAGCACAGCATGCTTTTGAAGATGTTTTCTTACAAAAAATATAAAAGCATCACACACTTGAAATACTTTTGTGTTAGAGTATCTGCTGTGATAAGTGGACTGAGGGCTTTTAGTGCAGAAAATCCTAAAATAATTCTGTTTGTTAAAAATGTCTATAACTCAATACAAACTGGATGGAATTTTTGAGTTGTAAACATCTCCTTTAGATGGATCATTTGTTGTATGTTAAACTTATTGTCTGATAGCTAAACTCAAGATATTTCTTATTTATCACAAAAGTGTCATTGTGAAATAATAAAAAAACCCTGAAAAACAAATTAAAAGGAATAATAGCATCATAGTGTAGGATCCACATTTTTTTCTTCAACACTCTAGTTCCTCTTGGTAATAATAATAATAATAATAATAATAATAATAAAATAACCCCAGAAAACAATTTCTCCGTGCTCAACTTCCATTGTGAAAGAGGAGCACACACAGTCAGAACTTGCTTTGATGTATTTGAGAACAGAAAGCCAACATATTACTGGCAGTTCCCCGAACACAATATTTTTTTCACCATTAAGATGATACTTGCATCTCACAGAAATGGAAACTAAAACTTTTACATTTATGTATCTTGAACAAATCCAGATATTTATTCTTTATTTTAGTTACTTTCCTAAATAGACTGTCTATTATTATTACCAACCTATCACAAATAACCATGCAGAATCTTAATATCATGTTGCAAAATGCATTTGCAGGACACTGTCCTTGCAATCCAAAAAGGGAAGCAACTTATGCTTTGCCTCAGAATCATTTGATATACAAGGAATTACACAGAGATAATGCCTATAGAGTTGGCCTTAAGTTAGGCCTCCTCATATCCATTCATTTGAGCTAAATCTCTTCCTTCAGAAGAGGACAAAAGAAGATGATTATGTCTGGTATTGCTTCGTTTTGAACACTAATAATAACACCATTAATCTCTCTTTAATTTGTAAGAACAAAGTCAAAGGAGTGAGACATGTCTTTGTATCCTTCTCTTTTTCTTTCTGGTTCTTTGAATTGAAAGCATTGTCATAATTCACATTCCTGAATTGTAAAGAAGTATAATGTCTTGTGAATGGTATACAAATTTACCTTCTATTTTTCTGCACTGTTTCTTAATGGTCAGTCTGAATATAACTTATGTTTGCTTACATACAAAAGTCTACAAAACAAAAACAGCAAAAAAAGCCTTTTCTCATGAGAAAAATTTACAATAAACATAATAGCAAACACTGAGTGCACTCTTGAACCATATGGGCCACTGACTTTAGATGTCAAATTGTAAATGCTATACGTAGAACTGACTAGGGTGTTACGGCACCTCTGGCTACACTGTGAAACATCATGCAGACATAATGTTCAGATGTCCTGATGAAGATTTCCACTGCAAATGTAGTCTCTTTCTATTGTGATTTACTTGGACTTAACAGCTTTCTTAAAGAAAAAAAACAAACCCTTTCTATCATTAAAACAAAGAAACAGGCAAAACCCACGGTAATGTTCAAAGCTAAACATGAATTAACAGTGACACCCAGTGGTCAGTCAAAATTGCTATTAATTGCTCTAGTATTCCCCATGGAAGGTGCTGAGATTTGCTAGTTGGAGGATGAGGTTCTCAATGTATTTAGTCATCATTATCTCAAGGCCAGTCTGTTGCTAATTTTGACAACATGGCATTAATTAGACCTAAGGTCGTTGAGTGCTGTGTTCAGTGCTTGTTTCTTGATATTGTTTACTTTTGCTGACATTCCAGACAGTAATCATATCAATAGACTATAACAGCCAATATTAGAGATTACAAAAGAGACTCCAAAATTAATAAAGAGCATTTTTACAACAGAGCATAAGTCAAATACCTTACAATAAAGGGAGATGGGGAAAAATGGAATTTTTCTAATCTTTTCTATAACACTCATTTCAGTAGACTCCTGTCCAAAGAAGAGATTTCCAACATGAAAAATCAAAGTTTAGTCTTGAATTAGATAAAATCCAACAACTTACTGATAATTTCAGTGCAATAAAATTCTGAGGAATTCTCTACAAATGGTGTTTCTCAGCTGATTTATATTCTGAGATGTGTACTAAGATGGGCACTGATTTCACTCTGCAGCAACAGATCCCAGAGTGTCCTGCTGCAGCTAGTTAATGCTTCCAGACACTGCTGTCACAGCTCCAACTGCAGCAAGTGGCTCTTCCCTGGCGTGACTTACTGTACAAACTGAGACTTTGGAATATTAAATGCTAACTTGAGCAAAAGCTGTAGTATGAATCTATTTTTATATGAAGATGCCAGAGGTACTATGTTTTTAGGCAGCCCAACCAGAGTTCAGAGAAAATATGAGACTTAGTCCCTAAAGTCTAGAAAACTCATAAAAACCAGCACGTTTTGAAAAAAAAAAAAAATTGTGACTCAGCTAGTTATCCCTTTTGTGAACATGTGCATGTAAAACAGAACTATGTCTTTTTTAAAAGGCTTATCTGAATTAGAAGAATAAGGGCTCTACATACAAACTAACTCCAATGTCTAATTTCCCTTATTGTGGTGTGTTGTATTTAGTTACATGACAAGGCTTTGGGGGGGGGCTGTTGATGCTCTTGAGGGACAAGACACCATGCAGAGAGACCCAGAGAGATTGGAGCCTTGGGTTTCCTGTGAGAAAAGGTGCTGCCCCCATGGCCCTGGGCCTAAGGCTGTGCCCCACAGGACATGGGTGCCACCTGTGGTGGGGCACAAGGGGAAGGCTGAGGAAGCAGAGCCCAGAGACTCTGGAGGGGAAATAACAACAATTTCTTTCTTTTTTTCTAAAATAAGGGGCTGAAGGAGCCTTGCTAGAGCTGCTGGCAGGGGGGCCTCTTGCAGGGGTGGGGAGACTCCGGGGAGGGGTGGGCTGCAGGGATGACTTGTGTGAGAAGCTTCCAGAAGCCTCCCCTCTTTCTGACAGAGACAATTTCAGCCAGCTCTGACACAGACCTTCAGCAGGCCAAATCTAAGTCCATCAGTGATATTGATAGGACATTTGTGAGGGCAAAAATCTACTTAAGGTTTAAAAAAAATATCTGCACAGCAGCATTTGAGAAAAGAATGAGAATACGGAAGAGAAGCAGCTCTGCAGACACCATGGTAAATACAGAAGGGCAGAGAGGAGGTGCTGTATGAACTGGCATTCTCTTGCACCCTGTGATGAAGATTATGGTGAGGCAAGCTGTTCCCCTGCAGCCCATGGAGTACCCCACAGTGCTGCAATCTACAGAGAGCCCATGAAGCAGAAGGCTCCTGGTGGGAACTGTGGCCCATGAAGAGAAGCCCATGCAGGAGAAAGAATTTTGACAGGACCTGTTGACCCTGCAGGGAGCCCACGCTGGAGCTGTCTGCTCCAGGACTGCAGTCCATGGGAATAATGCATGCTGGAGCAGTCAGTTACAGAATGTCATGTGGGCAGGACCCCCACTGGAACAGGGAAAAAGCGTGAAAAGGAATCAGTGGCAGAGGTAAAGCATAATCAACTGAACTCGCACCCCAGTCCCCATCTGCCTGCACCACCCATGGGGAGAAGGTGGGCAATTCATTGGCAAAGTTTAGTCTCAGAAGAGGGTGGGTGAGAGGACGGTGTCTTTTGTTTCTTTTTATTTCTCACTTTTCTAATCTGTGATTAATTAGCAACAAATTAAATCAATTTTCCCCACAATGACTCTGTTTTTCTTGTGATGATAACTGATGAGTGCTCTTCCTATCTTGACCCATGAGCTTTTCATTGCTGTTTTCTCCCCATCTTGATGAGGAGAGGGAATGAGAGCACCTTGGTGGACGCCTGACAGCCAGTCAAGGTCAATCCACCCTAAGTATTCACACAAGTCTACCTCCTCAGCACTTTTATCAAAGGAGAGGGCCTGTTAATGCAGAATCCGTGCTCCAGTTGGGTTTAACACACAGCATTTAGCTTGCTTGAAAGACAGGTCAAGAACAGAGCAGCTTTCAGCCAAATATAGTAGCCGTCCTAAGAGCATTGAAAGTGATTTTTGAGAGGCTCCCATTGCAATTTGCAGTCATTATGCAGGTGAAGTGAATCTCACTCTCAGAAACTAATGGGTGTTTCATTCAGAAGCATTATCCTAAGTGTGTGTGTGGTAAAGACATGATTAAAGGAGATTTTGTATCCTGTTATTAGTATTATAACTAGGCATTATATTACCATACAAAAGGTAGTTCTCACAGCAGCTATCCTCCTGTGCAATTTCACGGAACTGAAACTACAATTTTGCTGAAGATCTGTTGTTTATCATGCAGTACTATGAAGCTGAACCACTAGTAGATCAGGGTTTTCCATAAGGTGATTGATTTTTAAAGTAGAATAATGGAATGAATGTTCAATAGACAGCTTAAATGAAAAGGTGACAGAGAGAAAAATTAAAAAAACAAAATTCATTAAATAAAATTCTTCATCTAAGAGCAAAAGATCATGATATAAAACAGAAAAACATTGCAAAAAGGTATGTGAGCTTACAGCAGCTATTCCTTGACAATTTAATTCTCTTTTGCTTTTTCTCATTTCAATGTCTTACCCACTTGGTTGTAGAGCTTACAAATAAAACAGAAATCTCTCCTTACAATTAGTATCTTAGAATCATACAATTATTAATTTTGAAAAAGACCTATAAGACCATCAAGTCTAACCATCAATGAGGCACCAAGACTGTGTTCATCACTAAACCATGTTGTGAAATGCCTTATCTGCACATATTTTGAACAGTTACAGGGATGGTGACTCAACCACTTCCCTGGGTATCCTGTTCCAATACTTGACAAACCTTTCTGTAAATATATATGTGGTTTTGGTTTTTTAAAATTTCTGATCTAAACCTTCCCTGGTGTACCGCAAGATCATTTCCTCTCATTCTGCCACGTTACCTGAGAGAGGAGACCAACCCCCACCTGGCTGCAAGCTCTTTTCAGGGAGTCATGGAGAGCAATATGGTCCCTCCTAAGCTTCCTTTTCTCCAGGCTAAACAACCCCTCAGCCACTCCTCATTAGACTTGTGTTTCCCTTTTCTGGACATTCTCCCAGTTTTTTGTGATTCTAGCAGTGTTTTGTGATCCTTCTTGTAGTATCCCAAAACTGAAGAGAGGATTTGAGGTTCCAGGTACAGGGGGAATTAACCATATGGAGCAGAAGTAATAGAAATACCTCTGTTACACAGAGGTTATGTGGTCTTTTTTCCAAAAAAGATTGAACAGGTTAATGCATATTTTTGGTCATCTACAATGCTTAGTGAGAAACAAACATTTGTGCTTCATTTAATGGGAGGTGTAGCTTCTGAATTTACACTTTTACTAAAAAATTCTTAGTCAGTAAGTCTTCAAAGAGAATGTTCTTAACTTTTCTAATATCAGGTACCTTTGAAGGGTCCCATGTTGGATAGCCAAAAATATTTGAGACCTCTCACCATTTGGGAAACTCCTGATTTTACTCTTGTAGAGGCACCCTGAAGGCCCTCATCTGCATGGTTTACCAAAAGAAGAAGACAAATATTAGGAGAGGAGAAGCACTTATAGAAAGCTGCAGACAGAAGTCGAGGAAAGGCGTTCAGGAACACTTTTCCAGTTTGGTGCCAGCAAAGGCCTGGGTGATAATTATGCCTTTGAGGAAATGGCACTGCCCTACTTACTTCCCTGCCAATGAAACCGTGAAATTCAAAGGCAAGAGAGTCACAGAGTATATTTATTGAAAGAGTAGTGAAAAGTCCTTTTCAGTAGGAGCTCTCCCAGGAGACAGAAAAAAGAGCTGCTACTCCTCCCGTCATACTACTTCGATTGTTACTAAATTTGGGTAGCTTGAGCAATTCCTTGAAGCCACAATTACACCTCCTAAAGTGAATCAGCAAAGTAAAGTTTGCAGCAATATCTGGTTGTCTGTGTGTGATTCCAATACCTCTTCCAACTTAATATCTGTCTGAACACAGGGATGATAACTGGTAAAATAACTTGTGATTTTCTTGATGATTAAGGCCTTAGCAATTCTTCACATCCAAGTTGGTTCTTGGTAAGAGCTAAAAACTTATTTCTCAAAGCAACATATAAATTAAAACCACTACCTGATAGAGAGATGGATAGATTGCTAAAACTGGTAGGAAACAGATCTTGTGATTGTAATGCATTTTTCTCCAGCTGTTCAGATAACAATACTGACAGTTCTGCTTTCATTTAATTCACAGTAACTGTGCAATATTGTAGATTGAAATCAAATGATTAGACAGTTGACCAAGCCTTTTAAAAGTGAAAAATTCTAATACAAGAGTTGTAATTAAGATAGTGGAGGAAAATGAAAGAATCATCTTTGATAATCAGTGTATAGCAGTTTAATCCAGCATCTGAAATCTTTAAAACAGAGACACACAATTCAATACAATTTGTTTGATAATCGTCAAATTATACTCTTGAAGAGCTGTAAAAGTTGCAGGGCTAGTTATTCACTAAATCCCACATGAGTACAGCTCACAAGTCAGAAAGGTCAAAGTGTATTCTCCATTCCCTGTCGATATGTTTCTCTACTGTTTGAACTGGAAAAGTATAGATTTTTGTTTGTTTGGGGTTTTTTTAATCTTTTCTTCCAAGTAACCTACATTTTGCAATGTGGCATCAGACTGTTTGTAATTTACCATTGCAGTGAAACTGTGAGCAAAATAATAACTGATAGATTCTCAGCTGGCGGTTAAGACAGTTACTTAAATATTCACCAGGAGCATTTTACCACCTATAGTCCAGTTCTGTAGTTTATAGTAATGCAAAACTCTTCACTTCCACTTGTTGGAAATGTATCTTGGGAAGCAAACCTGAAAGAGAAAAAAGGGACTAAAGAATCATACTACACATATTTAAATGGAATTAAGATGGGATTTAATTTTGTTGGGTTTTTTTTTTTTCCCTAGTATTTTATATGGCCTGAATCCTGGCACAGTCTGCTGAAATAAGTAATTTGTCTGAATGCAAAGACTATATCAGAACAGCTCTTCTGAGTAGGAGTTGATTACTTGGGCTCTTAATCTATCAGACATTACTATGCCTTTATGCATATAAAATGACCAAAACCCATTTTACTCAAAAAGCACTTATATTTAAAGTATTCCAGGTAATCTCTAGCAGCAGAATAAACAGAAAGTATTACACTGTTAAGGTGATTCCTTTGCAAAGAAAACAATTATGCAGCTATTTAATTTTGCTCTTACCTATTAGCACTAACATCATGGAAAAACCTGCTAATTTTCATTATAATAATGCACACAAAAACCATTGTAAAACATATTTATTCATTGTAACTCAACTTTGTCTACGTCATGGTTTAACCCCAGCCAGCAGCCGAGCTTCATGTAGCCCTTCACTCACTCCCCCAACAACGGGATTGGAGAGAGAATCAAAAGGGTGAAAGCTGGAAAACCTGTGGACTGAGATAAAGACAGTTTAATAAGGCAAGCAAAGATCATGCATACAAGCAAAGCAAAGCAAAGTAAGAAATCCATTCACTACTTCCCATGGACAGGCAGGTGTTCAGCCATCTCCAGGGGAGTAGGGTCCCATGTAATAGTTACCTGGGAAAATAAACACCATCACTCCAAACATCCCATACTTCCTCTTTCATCCCTCCACTTTATATACTGAACAGGATGCCAAGTGTTCTGGAATATCCCTTTAGTCAGTGGGAGTCACTTGTCCTGGCTGTGTCTCCTCCCAGCTTCCCATGTGCTTTAAGCCCTCCTGTTGTTGGAGCAGTATGAGAAGCAGAATAGGCTGTGGCTTTCTATAAGCCCTGCTCAACAAGGACAAAAACATCTCTAAATTACCAACCTTGTGCTCAGCACAAATCCAAAACACAGCCCCATACCAGAATCTGTGAAGAAAATTAACTCTATCATAGCCAGAATCAACAGGACATTTCAAAGAACCTGGCACTGAGGTAATGGAAAAGAACACATCCTGGAATTCTTGTAAAGTTTGTAAAGTATAATACTAGTGTTCATTATTGATTCACCTTGTTCCTAACTGTTTCTAAATTTGAACAGCATCTCACTTTTATCTTATGCTTATGGTCCAGAGGATGGAAATAAAAAATAAAAACTCCCGTATCCACCAAATAAAAAATAAAATAATAAAAATGTGATTCAAAAGCAGACCTTAGGGAAATAGTTTCCTTTTGTAAAAAATATTTAAGGGGCAAACATTTCATTAGTTGAAAATTACAGACTAGGATTTGAAGAAAAATTGTTAAGAACTTAGACCAAGAACATTCACTCAGTTACCTTAACCTGTTTCCTATAGTGTCATGACTGAACCACATGTTTGAGTTGAATAGAAGCAGTTGCTTGGAAACTCAATCCCAAGAACTAAAAATTGTCCTTAAACCCTGGTTTAGGACATCAACATGGAACAAGACAGCTGCTGACCTGTATTTAAGTGTTTACTTAAGAGCTTTCCTGGACCTTGTCTAATACCAAAGAAATCGTCTAAAGTAAGACAATAGACAGTATGTATTTGAAATAGAGAAATGGTAGCAAATGGAAGAATGAAGAAGCAATGAAGATATAACTGTAAGGTGCCATGCAAGTGGTTGGAGAAACACAGATTTCAGCTTACAGATCATTACAAAATAGAACTAGTAAGAGGGGATTTATATTTATTAGCATTGAATGCTGAAAGATATTTTGATTTGCTGAAAAGGAGCTATTTGACGAAAGTTTTGGGAGTTTCACATAATGGTAGAAAACTTTCTTAACTAAAGACATTGTAGTGGAGCCTATAGTAAGGAATAATGGATATCACTCAGAAGTCTTTGCTTTCTCTAGCAGAAAAAGGCAATGGTTCCCCTTTTTGCCCTCCCTTTTTACCATAATTCTGGGACAAATCAGTCAAAGAATCCAACACAATAATAGAGTTGAAGGTATAAAGATATTGGACACCCTGGATAAAATTTCATTATATGCCGTTGATGTCATTCTTTTTTTTTCCCAATCCGTATTAATCCCTTGGGGGCCACAGTCAATGAATTAAAAAATTTGAGGAAGTCTGACTGCAGAATTTTAATCAAAGAAAGTTCAAGATTCAATGTATCAAACTTTTGGTAACAATATATGAAGGCATACTAAATATGGCTTCATTTGGACTAAACATTCAATTGGGTACTTTTGAGTGCAATTACCGCATTGTAGTGATGGTCATATGATCTCATTTTTGTTCAGCTATATAGGTCTATTGACCTTGAATAGTGTAACTATATAATGGATATAATAATAAAACTACCCTGCTTTAGGAAGAACTTTTCACCCAAGGATGTCAAAGTATTTTAGAAAAGAGGTCAGGATCATTATCTGCATTGGCTGGAGGAACAGGAGCCGAAGAAAACTGACTTGACCAAAGTTGTCTAGAAGACCTGTAATATAGCCAAAAAGAAAAAGACCCTTTTGTGTTTTGGTGCCAGCACCAGGAGACTAGACAAAGGGTAGTAAGATTAAGGTTTTTTCCAATCTTGCTTTTTTGCTCCATTTATTGCGCTAAGTGAAAGTGTTCCAGATATGTGTGTGAGTGTTGGGCAAGAAAATTAAATCATCTTAGCTTTCAAAGCTTTCTCCATCAAAACCAGCTTAATTTCAATAACCTAATAATGCCATATGCAAAACCATGCATATATGCAGAAAAAATTCACCAGAATTGCAAGCATCAATAAACTCTGAGATTTTAAGTTTACCAAGTGGATGAAAGAGTTATGAGAAAAGATGTGTTGATCAACACTAAGGTGGAAGTATGGGTTAGTGTAAGTGGGCTTAGGATAGGGCCTTGGCAGTAGGACAGCAGGGTTCATCAGTGTTTGCATATGGAGTACAGATTTGAACTGAAAACTGAAACACTGTCTGACTCCAAAATCTTTTTATTGAAATACTTGCAAGACCATGATTATGCAATTAGAAGTTTATTTGTGTAACTCCTAACCATCAGAAAATAGTGTTTGGTTAAAAAAAATATTTATTTAAGATTATGATATATTAATAATTAAGTATACTGGCAAAAAAAATAAGCTACTTGCTTTGCCAGGTCTTCCCATGTAAAATCAACATGAAAATGTGAATTTTAGTTAAGAAAAAAATAATCAAATCAATTGTTCATATGTTTAAACTTTACATTCAAGTGGCTCTTGAAAATAACTTTTTTTTTTTTTTACTTGTGTTACTTGATGAAAACATCAGCATTATGCTGTTCATTTTACCTATATTTTTGTGACTATTTAGGCTTGCTAGGCTAACAAAAATTACCTTCCAAAGAACAAAATATATAATAGTTCTTCCTTGATTCTAGCTCTCAGTGAAAGTCTTATAATAGAATTCTTTCTGTAAATATTGTGACAATCTTTACTGTTGCAATATTTCTTATTTCTGCAATGAAATTCGATTAGTTACAGAAAATTTGTCCAAAAAGTGATTGAAAACCTAATTTTGATTTACTGGGTATACATAGATTCAAAGCACCTCATATTGTTCAACATCAAGAGCTGCTGTCAGTCATTTATGAGATATGTTTACACCTCCTGAAAAGTTAAACTATAAACCAGCACTTTTCATCTCATTACAGTTTTCCAAAATTCTCTGCAGAAGGTATTGTGGAAGAATTGGGAGAAATTACTATTGTACACTGAAGACATCTTGGCTGATCACAAGCTCTGGTCTCAGACAGAGCATCAAGAAAAAAGATCTTTTGGAGGAAACCTAGGCTGACAAAGCTTTGAGGTGGTTTTGCCTTATAGTATTTTCCTCAGTGAAGATCAGTATGCCTAAAACTCAAGACATCAAGTTTCATTAGATTGTAGACTAGGATACTGAACTTTTTAGATAATGAAAACCTGAAGACTCTAGCCATGCCCACTATGTCTTTGCAATACAGTTTCTCTTTTCCATTCTGAAAACTAAACAGCTCAGATGATGTCTGCGTAGTCACAAACTGCAAGATCTCCCTGTGTCCTAGAAAGCTTCTGTTTATGCAACCTCTGAAATTCTACTTTCTACTTCTTGTAACTCAGTGAAGATGTTTTGCCACTTCATAACTAGTCTGCTCCCTGGTTCAGTTCTGTGACTCACTTTTTCCCATATTTTGTTTATGTCTTATAATTTTTTTCTCCTAAAAGAGGTACAGCTAATTCCCATGTTAAGGTGAAGAATCCCCCTCAGTTCAGAGGGTTTTGGCCTGTTCACTGCCCCTCAAGGAACTTTTTATACAAATGAAAAATGATCACATCAAAAGCTACTGTCTGGTGTCAGAATTCCAACCTCTCAATGTTCACCTAGATGCTCTTAAAAAGGGATCATAAGTCTCCCAATATCTAAAATAGCTACTAAGAAAATCAAGTTTTTTTCTATCTTAATTAAAAAGCCTACAATTTGTTTGCCTCATCACTTTCATTTAAAGAATTGTCAATTTTTAATACAGTGGTGATATATAAGAGCTAAGTTGACTGACATCCAGTCATTGACCCACAAACATAAATAACTGCCATAATGAGGAATAGAGTAAATATCGACTAAGGATTTGTTCAGTATTGCTCCCATAGAAGAAATAAATGTCAAGACACTAAAGTAATTCTCAGTGAAAATTAGGTATATATGTGGTTTCTTCTGTCTCCTTGTCACACGGTATCTGGTGTGATATTTACAAAACAATTTAGATAGCTCAATACATTAAACCCAACTTTTGGAAATGTGTTACAGACACAATTCCCAAAGGCAACACAAGAAAGTTAGATGTTTCATCTATAGCTGCTTTAATAACAAAATGAAAAACTGCAATCCACTTTTATTAAAAAGTCTTAAAATGCCTCAGGGAAAAGTGGGATCATAGTTTTAAATTTCTTTAGGTGACACAAAAAGTCATTATCTTTTACCCAAGACTGCATTGTGTTTGGTTCTATAAAATACAATGAAAGCACATCTGCAGCAACTTGTAAAAAAAATATACAAGAAGGCACATATGATGACATTTTTAACGCTTGCAATATTTCAAAGCAGGAGTAATTAAGAATTTTTGTATGAAACCTTGAAACAAGTGCAACTTTGTCAGTTTTGAAAAAAAATAACAACAAAACAACAAAAGGGAAAAAAACAGCAAAGAAAACAAAACACCAGCTTTTTAACATCTTTAGTGAGCATTATGATATCCAGGTTATGATATACAATCTGGTTTTCATTTTAATCCACGCAACATACAAAACCTCTAATTTCTAAGTTTATTTGTGTTCTGTGCATGTTTCCATACATGTCTTTCTGTGCTTTTGTATATGAAATGGAAATTGTAATTTCCATTTTTCTTACTTTTAGTTAAATTTAGAGTTAAAATTTACATCACACTTAAAATACAAAATACATGCACACACAAAACTAAAATAAAAATGCCTAAGTTTTATCAGGAATTTAGGCCATGCAAATAGGTGATTTGTCTTGTAAAACACATCTGTACTACACAAAACACAATCTTTCTTTGTGTATGATTGGACTTCTAGTTTTAGTTCATTGGGAGGTTTTTTTTGATGGATTTAACATACTGGACCAGACCTCTACAGATGTCTACATTCTTACCAAAAATCACACAATTATTTCATGTTTGTTAGACATACAATTCTTGAAAATAGTAATTGTGTCAGCTTATGTTTTGTTAATATATATTATAATTAAATAAATTTGTTTACTATCTAGTCATAGAATGTCAGAATCATAGAATGATTTGGGTGGAAGAGACCTTACGGATCATTTAGTCCAACACCCCTGCTATGGGCAAGGACACCTTCCACTAGACCAGGTTTCTCAAAACCTCATTCAACCTGGCCTTGAACATTCCCAGGGAGCCGACATCCACAGCATCTCTGGGAAACCTATTTGCATAAGTCACCACCCACACAGTAAAGGATTTCTTGCTAATATCTAATCTAAATTTACCCTCTTTCAAGTTAAAATCATTACCCCTCATCCTATCTCGACACTCCATTGTAAAGAGACCATCTTTCCTGTGGGCCCACTTTAGACAATGGAAGGATGCTATAAATTCTCTCAGCCTGACCTCATAGCAGAGGTGTTCCCATCTTCTGATAATTTTTGTGGCCCTCCTATGGACCAGGTCCAATAGGTGCATGTCCTTCTCATGTTGGGGGTCTCAGAGCTGGATGCAGCACTTCAAGGGGGGTCTCACAGTAGAAAAGGGGGAGACTCACCTCCCTTAACCTGCTGATTATGCTTATTTTGATGCAGCCCAGGATACTGTTGGCTTTCTGGGCTGTGAACAGAGATTGCTGGGTCATGTTGAGCTTCTCATCAACCAATCTCCCCAAGTCCTTCTCCAGAGGACATCTCAATCCCCTCATCACCCAGCATGAATTCATTTTTGGGATTACCACTACCCACATACAGGACCTTGCATTTCGCCTTGTTGAACTTCATGATGTTGTCATGCACCAATCCTTTAGCTGTCAAACTGCCCCTATAGGACATCCCTTTTATCTAGAATGTCAGTCACACCACACAGCTTAGTGTCATCTACAAACTTGTTGTGGCCATGCTCAGTCCAAGGTCCACATTCCCAGTAAGTGTGTTGAACTTGCGTCAGTCCTGATACCAGTTCCCTGAGGAACACCACCCATCACTGCTCTCTGCTTGGGCACCAAAACGTTGACCACAGCTGTTTGAATGAAAACACACAGTCCATTTCAAAGCCAAGTCCTCCAGTTTATACATAAGGATGTTTTGTGGTCAAAAAGTCCAGGTAGATTATGTCAGTAACACTTTTGTAATTCATTGGCATTAAAACTCCATCATAAAAGGACTCCAAGTTTGTCAGGTAAATTTGTACTTAATACAATCACGTTGGCTTGTCACCACTCACCCCTCTGTTTTCTATTTGCCTTAGCATTGCTTCCAGGAGGATTTTCCTCATGACCTTGCTGGGTGCCTATATGAGACTGATCAATCTGTAGTACCCCTGTTCTTCCTTTTTCCTGTTTTAAAATTGAAGGTACTATTTCCAGTCAGTGGGAATTTCACTGGGGTTCCATGAATTTTTAATTACAATGGGTAGTGTCTAGTGATAGATTTCGAAAGAAATAACTAACCTCATCATAAGCAAGCACTTTTATTCATAATGATGCCTTTATACATACTTAATACAGTTTATATATTCTTAAATCTGCTTCAGTTCTTTATGACACTTTGGAGAACTTACTTTAAACTGGGAGCTATGCCTTGTTTGAACCATTTAATAGGCATTGGGAATTACAAGTCCTGAGTGTTGCTAAAAGTGAAAGATTATAATGAAAGGAAGATCTCAGTCCTAACCAAACAATCACTGATACTGCCTCTTCAAAGGGCAAGACCTTTTAAATAATATACTACTATTATATAGACATGATCTATAGTTCAGAATCCTTTCTTCAACAAATCTCTTTAAGATCTGAACATTTGGAAAGAGTGGTGACATTAAATGGTTATGAGGATGTCCTGTCTAGAAAAATGAGGAATATTAGAATGAACTGTCAGACCTATAAACTATGTGAAAGTTCAAGTATCCGTTTGACCCTGCTTAAAGAAATTTTTCATTAAAAATAATTTCTTCTAGAGGTACTTTTAGACAAAAATACTCTTGGTGAGGGACTGTTCTGTAAAAAAATACTGAAGTCTTTACTAAATTACTCCCCCCACCCCCACCCCACGGAATGCAGAATATGGCTGTGTCTTAGATGCTTGTGTAGCTCTTTAGAGTGGAATAGATTGTGCCTTTATGACACTCTACTATGCAATTAATTGAAAGTTTTATACATAATGTGACCCTGAAATAGCTATTTGGTATGCACATGACAAAAAACCCAACCAAACAAAAAGAATCTCCATTATAAACACTGATCACATTACTGAAAATGTGATATTTATTTCTATGGAATAGAAATAAAATGTCTAGAAATGTACCCAGAAAGCCTATAAGTACCTTAAAATGGTAATATTAAGGACCTAGTAACTTTGGTAAAAAGTGATCATTGTCTAATTTGAAAGCTCTGAAAGACATTGCATCTGTGGGAAAATGAATTACACTACAACACAAGCAAATTAGTCTGGAGGTCCAATTGTTAACTGAATGTTACACCATCTGGATGAAATAAAGAGGAAACTGAAAGTGTAGTAATACTAATAGAGCTGTAGAGAAAATATGAATCACATAAAGATTTTAATGAAAAGTTGAAACACAAGCTGTTAATACAGTCTAGAGAACTTGAGACATGCACAGACAAACAATATTAATATCAAAGCATGTTGGAAAATGACCAGAGAGATTTCTTCAGGCAATCAGTCCACAGGGAGAAAAATAATATGGTAAGAAATAAACAAAGTGTGATTGATTTTTTTAAAAAGTTGGTGGAAAAAGAAGGCATCATGTAACCAAGGTAAGCTGAAAACATACTACTGAGTAGGAAGAGGTTATTAATCAAAGTCATTACAATTTACAAAGCAGACTGAGAAAATTAGCTAATTGGTAAGCATAAGAAAGGAATAGCATTCGTAATATTTGCTTGGAGAGTGGAGATAATTAATATTTTGTGTTTTAAATATATTTATCACAAAACAGGTACAAATAATTATATATGCACATTTAGTTAAGCATTGGAATAGGCTCTCCAGGGAAGTAGTGGAGCTTTCTATTAGAAGTGCTCAGAAAACAACTGACAACAAGTATCTTGCAGTCACACACTCCCTTCCCCCACTGGTGGGATGTGGGAGAGAATTGGAAGGATAAGGTAGAAAAGTCCTGGGTTGAGATGAAGACAGTTTAATAGTGTAAGCAAAAACCAGACAGAGAAGCAATGCAAAATTAGGAATTAATTCACTGCTTCCCATGGGCAGGCAGGTGATCAGCCATCTCCAGGAGAGGAGGGCCACATAACAGGTAAAAGTTACTTGGGAAGACAAACACTTTCACCCCAAAGAACCTCTCCTTCCTCCTTTTCCCCCCACTTTATAAACAGAGCATGATGCCATATGGTGTGGAATGTCCCTTTGGTCACTTGGGCTCACCTGTCCTTTCTGTGTCCCCTCCTGACCTCCCAAGCACCCCAAGTTTCCTTGCAAGCATGGCAGTATGAAAAGTAGAAAAGACCATGGCTCTGTGTAAGCCCTGCTCAGCAGTAACAAAAATCTCTATTTTGTCAACCCTCTGTTTAGCAGAAACCCTAAACACAGGCCCATATCAGCACACATCTTACACAGGTAGACGTGGCATTTTGTGATGTGGTTAGTGGGTATGATGATATTCTGTTGAAGGTTAGATTTGGTGGTCTTGGAGGCCTTTCCCATCCTTAATGGTTCTGTGAAAGCTGAAAGGCAGATTTTCTGTATTCAGGAAAAAGAAACATGACTTCCTAAATGTGGACCCAGGAATTTGCCTGTAGTTTGGTATATACTCTCTGAAATTATGTCAATTGAATATATTTAAATTAATTTTGGGATTTCTCATGAGAAGAATTAATTTTGCTGTTCTGGGAGGTCTAGCTGGTGATTGATATCTGCACTAAAATTTTCAGCAAGTCAACTGACTAGGATATCCAAACCAACAACGAAAAAAAAAAGACCCCAGGCAACATTGCTGGATTACAAGTGCACTTAAATTTATAAAATGCCATCTGCTATTGGAAAAAATTCTATTGAGTACATGAGGAAGGTGAATGTTATGCTTTAACTACAGGTTAAACTGTACCAAAAAGAATCAGACATGATTTTTTGGAAAGATTTTATGTGATCTTTGTTCTTTGTTTTATCATTGTCTGCAGTGCTAAACTATTTAAAGAAAATGGTATATAACCTAAAATAATAGCCATTTAGATGCTTTTTGCAAATGTGTTTCATATCCATGACCTGAAATTATTAATTTTTTAAATGTGTGTATTTTCAGAAATATATGAGAATGAAACTCAGATAAAAGTTAGTGACATTTTGTTTGTGGTTGTATGCATTTTTTATCTGGGTTACAGGGGGTCATTGTCTTTTGTATTTTTTTTAAGATACCAAAAGTAATAGAGGAGAGGGATATTATTACATACAGTAAAATCTCATGGAAATATTTTTCTTTCCAGATAAGGTGGATATAAAAATATTAAGAGAATTAAAAAAAAAAAAAAAGAGTTTTTGAGGTTAGCCTGTGTGAAAATTAAGGGGGCACATCACCAGACCAAATATAACTACCCAGTTTGTCCATCAGTCTTAGCTCCTTCAGTCAAAATAGAAAAATATGCATTTTGGAGGGAGCAACTCATTGCACACTAAAGGAGTACACATGTGTGTTGTGTTTAATTCCCTAATTTTTTTTTTTTTTTATCCCTTTGTCTACGAGCAGGGAAAACTGGATGACTACTTCATCTGCAGAGATTTCAGAAATTTAACAGAGAGACTCCTATCTAGACCAACTAGATCTGGATCCAAATCTAGGTTAGATTTGGAGCAAAATTAAAAGAAAAATATAGTTTTAGTAAAAGTGAGCCATCATACAAAGAGGACAAAGGGTTGTATAGGGATTTAAATGGGACAAAGTTTGTCTGGATTTTTTCTTTTTTAAAACAATAAAATTGTTTTGGGAAATTCACAAATGCCTTACAAAAGTATATATAAAAAATGGAAAATAAACTGACCATTTTACTGCTGAAAGATATATTGTACTAGATATATTAAGGAAAAGATAAGTGATAAAAAATATAAGCCTCAAATGAAGGATATCTGACCAGATGCCAGAGAAGTTTAATTATGGGGAAGCACTAATTGGCCCAGGATAAATTTATGCTCATAACTATAAATATTACATCATGACAAAGTTGTTAGAATTCTTTGGTACTTGCTGTACAAAAAATACAGACTACAAGTCAGAGAAAGGATCACTGTCACAGGTAAAGTTACAGAAAAAATACAAAGGTATTGTAGGACTAAAAAAATTATTATGAGAAGCACAAACTAGGAAGACTATGTATGATAACTTCAGGAGACAGGGAAGTTGAGTCTTTCACTACAGACTCTTCCTGAGATTATGACCTCAGGAAAATTGATGTAAAAGTAAATTCAGTATGCAAGTTTATTTATTACCAAATTGTACCATGCTAACATTTGAAATTCTAATAACAACAGTAAAAATATAACAAGAATAATAGCTGATCATTGAAGTGAAAAGGCTCTTACTATTGAATAACAGAAGGACCATTTTTTGTATTTGAATCCATACAATTAAGGCAATGGAGGATTTAGAAAGAAACGTTGGTACGCACCTACAAAACAGTGAAGTGGAAAAATTCCTGCATCACTTAAACTTCCATCTAAGGTAGGTTTGCCTCTTTCCCTCTTTTTAAGTGTTTAAGAACCATCAAAATGAAAGTGCAATAATTGTAATTTTAATAGCAAAAGTAATTACAAGAATCTTAGTTATTACTATTAGAATCAAGAGAGGAATAGAATTTTAGTAAGGGTTGGATGCTGACCAGTGAGGCATAGGATTACTGAAATACCAAGCTGCATTTCCCTGAACAGCATTTCTTTCAAAACCTCTGCTAACATATAACAATATTTTTGAAGTTGTTGAGGTAACTGATCAGCTTATAAGCTCTCTGCCAAAAAAGTATATTATAGCTTCTATTATTGCTGGCCTTGTAATGAATAACCTCCAGTGCTTGAATAATTAAATTGACTAATTTTAAGCTGAAACAAGAACATGAGCTGTCAGTCATTAACAGACATTCTCATAAATTATCTTGCTCACTGGCCTTTTTTGTAAGCAGAACTTACATGTAAAAATAGCATAAGCCATAAACCTTTGGTAGTTAAATGTCTCCTATTTCCCAGAGTGCTTTCATAACTGCAGTTTTCTTGGCAGTGAAGTTGTAATGACAGCTGTCATCGATGGACTTTCACGAAATATACTCTGACCTTTAGATGCTATGTGCTACAATTACTGTTGTAAAGCCTTTGGGGCCTTGAATTGGGATTTCACACTTCAGTGTCACTGCATATTGTTAACACTTCTTAAAGCCATCCAAGAAAATATAAGAGCTTTTCTTGTGGGTTTGGTTTTTTGTTAATATGGGAACTCACACATAGATGATAATTTGCTGTTGAAATGCAAATATTGGCTGAGAGACAACTATTTCATGAACGAGTTCTGAAAAGAAGATATTTCACTATAGAGGTCACACACTTGAAAAATAAATGTTAATCTGCTTGTCTGTAAGGAAAAAAAAAGAATGCAACTGACAGTTCTTAAAATAAGCTGTTTGGAAATCACAGCCACATAGCTGCTTCTTCTATGCTACTGAAATGGATGAGTTTTGAGAACATTTAAAAATAGCAAGAACCTTAGTAAGATAAAGAGGATGACAATAGAAAACTCATTAAAAACTGAATCCCTGATGAACTATTCTACAAAAAGAATCAAAGCTGACATACAAAACTGCCTTCTAAAAATGATGGTCCAGAATTTTTTTTTATGTGATGGTCATGCCATTTACTTATTTGAATAAATAAATTAATATTAGATATTTTAGATATTCTCTTGCCTCTTATGTCAACGCAAAAGCACCATACATTCTCCTTTCTGACGAGTTTGGGTAGAAGCTGTGAATAAGGAATTTTGATACTTGGTAAAATCTATGTTGATTGAGAACAAAGATGTGTTTTGTTGCTTTGTTTTTAAAATGAAGAAAAAAAGCAAAGAGGATTATATGTGATAAACAAGAAATCTACTTTTTATATTTAATGTCATTTTACAGTGTTTTGCCAAGAGTTTCTTCTGTCAAAAAAGAGGAAAGTTAGCATTCTGTAGTTATAAACTTCCAGTGGTAAGGATAGCTCTCAATGAACAGTTTATTGTAGATTTCAATGTTTCCTTGGCATAAAGTTATGGTAATTTTCCTATTCTGTTTTAGTAGAATATGTCTTGTAACAAACACAAACATGGGCTGATTATTTTGGCTAAGAATATTAATTTTAAAGCCATTTATTTTACCATATGTGTCTTTATGAATGTATACATAAAAAAGTTTCCCATGTATCTTTCCAAAAAGTGGCCTGTTGAAACCAAAATCAATGAAGATCTTAATGGGAATGGCATGTTATTTCAAACGTCTCAGATAAACCTGAACTTGTTTAAGAAAGTTTCATCAGCTGTAGCCTCAATCTTCATTATCCTCCTATTCTATGGCATTAGTTTAAAGCAGATAAGTAAATTTTTAATCATATTTTCAAAAAAAAAAAAAAAGAGCTCACGAATTACAGTAAAATCTTTGAGGAAAATAAACAAGTATTTTGACTGTTTACATTAGAAAAATCAAGGAGTGTATGGCATCTATCATAGTTTGCAGATTTTCAAGCTTTTAATAACTTTTTTAAGGGAGTAGCATGTATTGCCATGGAAGTATTAGACATATTTTTTCAATGTTTTCTGGGGTTGTTTGTAGGTTAACATCTATAAAAAGCTGACAGTATTTTTTTTTACATAGCTTCTTGAACTTAAGGCATCCCTGAACTGGATTTTCAAAAAATGGTTGTTATTTCAGAAAAGTAAAAATAAAAATAAAAATAAAAATAAAAATAAAACAGAAAAAAAAAAAGAAAACTAGAAAACTTTATAAAAACTCCAAACCTCTAGATTTGGAGGATTATTCTGAGGACAAAGGCTTGAATCTCTCTCTTTGTTTTCTTTTATATTACTATGGAAGTAATATTATTTAGTAGATGTAATAGAGAAATAGCATATGTTATATTTTCATAATTATTTTATTCTTTGTGCTAATGATTGTGAGAATCAGCCTAAAAAATCCCAGCTTTTTGAAAAGTAATGAATACTGTTGGTTCTAAGAAATTCACTTACTATGCCAAATTGACAGGATGTATGGACAGCACAGAGACAACTATGTCATACAAAGCAAGTAGAAGAGGATACACTTCAGGCTGACCTCAGACAGGAATATTTACTAAGATGAAATCAAATTTGCCTTCCGTGACAAGGCATAAGATCCATCTGTTAACAAAACCTGCAAGACATTGGGCTTATTTTGACTTGAGGTGAGATTTAGGCATCCCAACAGCAAAAACATAGTTTAAATGATCTTCAATACCAATAATTTATAATTTGCATACACTTGGCTATATATATTATGCTTATATTACCAAACTAAAGTGGGACCATGTCCCCAAGGCCATAATGCAGTGACTGCCTTTTGTTCATACTGGTTTGGGTTCTTTTCCTCTATAAAGTTTTGTGCTGGACAGAGATGTCTATAATAATGGATAATAGTGATGGCTTTTATGAAGCTGTCATAATAGTGGCAGCTTTCAGTGGCTTTTATTTGTTCAAATCTCAATAATATTTTTTTTTGTTTTTTGTAAACTCCTTTGGGTGAAATGCACTTGCATGACATTTCACAAAAGAGTAACAGTATAAGCTAAAGTGACTATTAAGGAGACTATAGTGAGAAGTGAGTTGAGTTCTTGATGTTAAAAAATTCAAGCACAGTTTCCCTCTTTGTACTGTACACCTTAAAGTCCCTTAACCTTTAGAACATTGCTTACTAAGACTGCAAAAATACTACTGAAATATTTTCAATGGTGGGAAACAGAAACATAGCTTTTAAGAATTGAAAGAATTGTTTTTAATTGAAATGCTACTCAAGTGTTAAGCTCGTAATATGCTTGAAGAATGTCATATTGTTGAAGGTACAAAAATACAGGTGAAAACCAGAAAAAAACCAGACATTGCTCTTCCTCTTTTTTTTTTTTTTTTTTTTAAATTACCATGACACTGAAATAAGACCTGAACTGTGTGTCTTCTCAGTGGGCTATAAGTACAGAGGCAGGTTCAGGTAGGATATGTATAATTCTGATCTGAAAGTTCTTTTCAGCATTGTGATGACTACAAGACAGTGTTTCTGAGACCTGCATGTAAGTTTCAAAGGATCTTCTCCAGACTTTATCAAGGAATGCCTTAAAGTCTTCCTGATAGATCACATAAAAAGGGATTCAGCACAAGCACTAGTAATTTCTAAAATTTATTTAATATAGATAGTTAGGAAGCATATCTTTGTTGTGATGATATATTATGTGTGTCTTGTAGTTTGTCATTAATCAAGTATAGCTGTGCTGTCTCACCACAAGACTTGTCCAGTAAAAAAGGGAACCGCCAGGTTTCTATTCAAGATAATTAATGGTCATCTGAATTTTTATTCAGACTGATGAGTCTGGAGAGGCTCATTCCAGAAATGATGCAGCTGTTAGGTTTAAGAGAATATCATAAATTGAAGTCATTTGGATATGCCTGATTTGAAAACATTTATGTAATATTCAACAGTATTCCCTACAGAATTTTACATACCAAATGTTACACAGCTATAATTTTCCATTCTTTCCCCACTAACACACTTAATCTGTGGTAATTAATTATCTACCTGGGAAAAATTAGATCTAAATATTTACTTAAAAGTTTCCAAACTAAAATAGCCATGATTTTCTTTGTAAAAGGAATACATCAAAAGTTTTCTCTTTCTTTACACTGCAGTTTACAGAATGCTCTCAAAGATGGAAAAAAGAGATAAAAGGTGGTTTTTTTTAGTGAAGGAATATGTTTAAAACTTGTCTGACAAGACATATTTTACAACTTTGCCACAATAGCAGTGGTTAACTCATCAACATAGCACTGTTTTCCATAGAGAAATCATGAGGATTCAAGGACATGTAGTTCATCTTTATAATCAGCAGAGCACAAGTAATTATATCAAATGCTTCAGAATTTTCAGAATATAGTATTAATTCAGATAGCTTCCAATATTTTTTTTTTATTTTTACACACATAAATATTTAAGAACAAAATGCAAACTTATATACCTGTTTGCAATATTTACTTAGTAAAAATATTATAATAGAGAACATAATAAAGAAAATATTCTAAGCAGTTCTGTTACCTTTTTCTTGGCAAATTGGAATTTCTGAGTTTGGTCCCTATTTTCATTTTCCTACTATTGAAAAAAGAGGTTGAGGAAAAAATCCCAGGCTCTTTGATAAGCCTACACATTACATATAATGCAGTTGTTTGATTCAGACATGCAGCATGATCAATAGTTTTGCTAAAATTTCACTTCAACAATTTAAGTTTCTAATTCAGAATTGAAGTACTTGAAAGAGAAAATGGCATCTGCTTTCCTGCTTTCATCCATTTCTCCTCTTTTCCAATGTAAGAGAATGACATTCAGCCAGTTACGTTTTGTCTTTTGCTTTCATTGAACATTCTGTAGTTAGAAATTGTGTGCATTTGAACATATGTTTAGCAATCAAGAGTTGCTTCCAAAAGACTCAGTGTTTCTTTTTTGTAGCAATCAATACTGATCAAAACAATAGTGTTACATGAACTTACTATTGTATTTGGCAGTAATAACAGTATGAAGTAGGAAAAAAGGTTGATGGACAGGAAAAGGAAATTACTGTATCTTCCATACCACATCTATAAAATCATTAAACATAAGGTGAAAAAAAGAAAATAATAATTGCTAAAGTTGCTTCCTGTAGAAAGCAAGCTTTGCCTTAATAAACAGATGTTGAGCAGAGAAAATTAAGTTGGTCGTTTCACAAATCACTGTGGTATTCAGACAATGCTGGCAAATCTTCGGCCACGGGGGGCCTCCAGGCTATACAAACCCTACCTAGCATGTGTGAATCTTATTATTCACACTACATGGCTTCATTATTTCAGAGTATGAAAAACTCTGTATCCCTGGAGAACAAGGGTGTCTCACCTTTGTTATGCTATCACTAAGTATACAATACTTTCCCTTTTTTTTTTTTTCATTTTGTAAAAAAGTTTGTACCTGTTTCAGCATATTAGATTTCTCAGTTTTTGACTCAATGATATATAATATGGGTGCAAAGGCAGTGAAAAATATCATATGACATCTGATTATTAAATTCACACCTGTATGCATGTGCTCCCCTCAGAGCAGCTAATACTTGCAGAAGACAAAATACAGGAAGTTACATGCAGATCATCTGAGGTTTCCAACCAGTGTTTCTTGCATCTCAAATTCAGCTACAATTATTTTCACAAAAAAAAAAATGCATTATGATTCAATATCTCCAGGAATAAGAGGATTTTTGCAAGAGAAAAATGTTTTTCAAAATCCTTTCAAAAAGACATAGGCAGCCATTTTGGCAAATTATACATGTGCAAAGGCATCAGTGAGCAACTGATCATGTGCATATATTTAATAATTTTCCCTTTTATTTATTACAAGAAAAGTATTTACCTCATTTTGCAATCAATATATTCCTCTTTGAAGGTTCATCTGAAGAGAAAGTTTTCAACTGCCTACAAGATTGTCCTTTTGAGAATGAAAAAGTACCTTTATAATTTCAATGGCAGGAATTTATGTTACATATGGCTCATTTGGAAATACTATAAAAAGCCACCAATTTCTCCATTTTAGTATTTTTTTCTTTTAAATTATGTTCTAAATAGTTGCAAGTTAATAGTGAATGTTTCTCTATGTGAGCAAAATGGAAAAAAATGGATTTATATATGCCAAGGGATTTACAAAATTGCTGTGGTTGCAGTTAATAGAGAAGCATATGTTTTTAATACCAGTGTTTGTATATTTGTATTCCACAAATTATTTCCAGTGAATGCAATAAAGTAGATTTTATTTCTTTAATTATCAAATTATGTTTATAAACATTGCTATAAAGATATTAATCATCCATTCCCATTGAAAAAAATAAAACATATTGCTGGAAGAGAGAGGGTAATAAAGATCTTGAATACTAATTTTCCTTTCTTTCAAGTACAGAATTTCAGCTCATATTACTATCCCAGCAAACTCAATCTCCTTCTCAGATAAACCTTTACCTAATACTAAATATTTTTAAAATCTTACATATATTTTATGTAAATACAAAGATATAAATAAAATACAAAGTGTATATTTGTGTTAGTTCCTACTTTGAAACAATGACCCCCCCCCCTATTACTATCCCAGCAAACTCAATCTCCTTCTCAGATAAACCTTTACCTAATACTAAATATTTTTAAAATCTTACATATATTTTATGTAAATACAAAGATATAAATAAAATACAAAGTGTATATTTGTGTTAGTTCCTACTTTGAAACAATGACCCCCCCCACCAAAAGTGAAAGCAATTTTATCACAGTCTGCAAAATAAGCCAAAATCACATGACTAATTTAGGTTAGTCCTAGGAGTGTCTTTACTTCTAGGCACTCCAGAAGATCATTTATCCCACCACAAAGTGCTGGATTGTATAATTTCAGTTATCTTGGACAGAATGAGTTCCCATTTGGAAGTGGTTCTTCTCTTTTTGTAGAAAGTCCACATAAGTAGACATTAACATTTAGCTATCCAGCATTATGGCACATTGCATATTGAATATCGTTAATTTCAATGACTTGACTTATGCCTTTACAGTCATTTTAGGTACTACAGAATTTCTAACAAGCCTTTAGATGCTGTTTAGTAAGGGTAAAGTTCTTCCCCTACTCCTTCAAGTCCACACATGCAAAAGGACAAAAAAAAAAAAAAAAAAAAAAAAAAAAAAAAAAAAAAAAAAAAAAAAAGGCCCCAGGAAAAGACAACAAAA
>NW_024499906.1:33729-311605 GCF_017590055.1 Onychostruthus taczanowskii
CCCCCCCCGATCCTCATCATCTGAGGATAAGAGCACAACAAAAATAAAACACATATAATATTGCATGCAGCCTATTCCCTGCAGGCAACCAGCTACTCTTAATCCTACACCACTCTAAAGACTTGTGTTAGAATACCAAAAGTGAAAGCAATTTTATCACAGTCTGCAAAATAAGCCAAAATCACATGACTAATTTAGGTTAGTCCTAGGAGTGTCTTTACTTCTAGGCACTCCAGAAGATCATTTATCCCACCACAAAGTGCTGGATTGTATAATTTCAGTTATCTTGGACAGAATGAGTTCCCATTTGGAAGTGGTTCTTCTCTTTTTGTAGAAAGTCCACATAAGTAGACATTAACATTTAGCTATCCAGCATTATGGCACATTGCATATTGAATATCGTTAATTTCAATGACTTGACTTATGCCTTTACAGTCATTTTAGGTACTACAGAATTTCTAACAAGCCTTTAGATGCTGTTTAGTAAGGGTAAAGTTCTTCCCCTACTCCTTCAAGTCCACACATGCAAAAGGACAAAAAAAAAAAAAAAAAAAAAAAAAAAAAAAAGACAAGGGCCCAGGTACAGGCCAGCAAATAAGTCCTCCTCTCTGGTCTAACTTAGATTTCAGCCTTTGTTGTGGGGTCTCCTCAGATGACACAGGTGGCTTTATGGAGGTGATATTTAGTGACTGTTTAAGGAAACTACATCCAGTTAAGTTTAGTGGCCTTATAATAGTAAAATTGAAGTTAAGATATAATCAAAATCACATCCTAGTTTTTATATTTTAGGTGCACAAAGTTATGTGAAGTAAATCTGAATCCTGCAAAAAATAAGCAGCATTAAATTCTTGTACCATTTTTTACAAATGGGACTGAGGTGGTTGTCCCAGATTTTCAGATTTGCCACAGTTTATTGTTTTACTGTGAAAATAGAAAGTAGGAGATATTAACATTGAAACATTTGTTTTATAAAACATTTTCTCAGCAATGTCACAACAGATCTTTCCCTCTCCCACTTTAATCTCTCAAACTTCTAACACATTTACCATCTCTGAATTACTAGCCCTGAATTTTCAAATGTAAAATTTATCACTGGAATGTAAAAATCATAACAGTACTTAAAAGAATAAAAGTCTTTGGATTCTTTTAAGTATATTACAGGTGGAGATTTCTTTTTAAACTGTAGTTATTGTTTTTACTTCTTTATTTGCTTTACATTTTCTAAGCACATGGATTGTTGGGGTGCGTTCTTAATCAGTTATAGTTAAATGGATTTAAGTGGTTCTGCCCAGGTTGTCTGCTCCCCTGAACCCCTGGCTGTTTTCTTGTGACCTCCCCAGTTGTCCTAGCAACCAAAGTATCCTTTGCACTGTTCCTCCCTGGTGCCCTGCCTGTCACTCGGCAACCCGTCCCTTTCCTCGAGAACCTTCTCTCCAGGGGGTCGAGTGATTGGTTCAGGGGCCGGGGCTCCTCCCCAGGATACCCCAGGTTGGTCAAGCCGGGTTGTCAATTTCCCCTTGCCTGCTACCCCCTGGTCCTCTATTGGTTGGAGGCCAGGCCCCTCCTTTGTACCCACCTCTCTTTAAAAGTGACTGTAGACTTGTTAACTTTGTCTTCTGGACATCCTCGCTCCTCCAACTCCCTATCCCTCAATAAACCCAGTTCCTCCAGGAGTCAGAGTCCGCCTTTTATCTCTTCTGCCAGAGCTAGCCAAGGCCTTCTAAGGCACACGATCTCTGTCACAGCGGGTCAGGGAGTGTGCACTTTCAGCACTGCAGCTCGGGTGCCATCGGGCTCGGCTGGGCCTCCCTGAAAAGGGACAAACGCGGCTACAATGGATATATTGCTACTTTTATCAATTTGATTATATTTTTTCTTGTTTTACGTCCAATATTTGGGGGTTTTGCATTTTTCTTTATTCCAGGTCAACCTTCCAACTGAAAAAAAAATCCCACTGTATGAGTAATTAGGATCAAGTTTGCAGCAGAGCTTGAATAACTATAAAATGTATCTCTTGTCTATGATCATTAACTTGTTTCAAGAAAAGGCAGTTTCAAAATGAAAAAAACCTTACTCTACAAATAGGATTTGTGTAATGCCTTTGGCACAGAAGAAATGTTCTTCTTCTATTTAATATTTTGTAATATTATGGCTGTTAAATATGTGCTTAAAGATACTTGGTATTTTATGAATACTTTTTTTCCAGGAAAAAAATTCCTCCATGCCGTAATGCTCCAGAAAAGAAACCCCAACAATACCCCAAATTCTAGAAAAATATAAAGACTATATGCTTATACAAACAGATTTTATTCCAGATGAGTAAAGAGATAACACTGATTGAAGGGTTAGAAATTTGTTTCTATCCTGTCACTTTAAGACTCTTGCTAAAATGACACAAATATTGTCTAAACAGCAACAAAAGACAGCAAAATGGAACTATAAAGTTTATGGCACTTGTGAGTGCCTTGCTTTAGTCTGCTCTGAAGGATGATGTCCTTGCTAAGTGTTTATGTTTCTAGTCACTTTGGAAGAGAAAAAGACAGAACAGCTGAGTATGACTGAGGACTGTCAAACAGTGGAACAAAGGGATTTGTTCCAGGTAAACCTAATGCAACCCAAGTAAACATCAATTTAGCTAGCAGAGGAATTGGAGCTTGAGAGGAAGGATAAGAGAAGAATAACCTTTTTTTTATGGCTTGTTTGCTGTAAGTGTAGCTTGATCTCTAGTGGCTTGCCAAGTAGGTCAACAAAAGTATTTGCAGTAATTGGCAGTGAGTTTCTGGAATTCACTGTCAGAAAATATAGTGTAACTTCTGAAGAGTACTTGTTCCTAAGGGAAACTAACTTCACGAAATGGATTAGAATAATTTTTGCACTGCTTGGTGAGCCAGTTGGTTAAATTGGTGTTTTGTTTTACTATGGCTGTGCTGCTTACTGTGTACTTCAATATATTTCACTGAGAAGCCAGAGAGAAAAAATTACATTTGCATATTATAATAAGATGCTACAAAGGACATAAAATGGGCACATTTTTTATATTGCATGTGGAAAACATAAGCTGTTATACCGTTATGAATATTTGCTCTTGATAGAGGGGAATTGCCAGTATCCTTTATAAAGTTATAGACAGAACTGTATGAGAACAGGGTTCATGCTGGGCAATCTATGTAGCTGTAAAGGAGGGGAAAACCTTTTTGACCCCTGTAGGGTTCTGGTGTGATTGTTGTCGTGTAAACTAGGTCAAGGAAAAACAGAAGAGAGAAAGAAAAGGAGAAGGGGGAAGTATTTATGTCTACTGCCATCCCCAATTGTGCTCTTCACTCTTCTGTGTTTGAATCAGGATTGATTCTACCCCAATTGCAGGAGAAAGAAGGGAATTGCTTTAAAGTTAGTGTCTCAATTCCTGCATTTTTGTCCCCTGCCCTTCCACTCCAAATAAGTATCAGCTCATTAACAAAACCAACAAAAAAAAAAAAAAATCTTGTAGGATGAATTTTGGGGAAATTTTAGTCCAGCAAGTATTCTCAAAGAGTGGGACAAGAGAGCCCCTCAACTTTATGAGCCATAAGGATTTTTCCAAAACCATTCTAGTAAGCACTGTGTACTTAAAATTCCCACATGGCCTTCCAAATACCTCCAAGACCTCTAGTGTTTGTCATCAGATTTCTCTTATGAAGAAAGTGTTCTGGTTGCCTGCAGATCAGTGTATTCTCCTCTCTATGACAACACTTATATCTGCTATCATCCACAGGTTTGCTGGGCATGTTGACAGCTCAACTGGCATATATTGAACAATATCAGCTCAGGCCTTGATTTTGTGCTGCTCTGCTTCTTATCAGTCACCAACTGGATATCAAACCTTGGAGTTTTACCCCTTAGACCTGCCAGTCCAGACAATTTTTATTCTATCTGACAGTACACTGATATAACTTACAATTCCTTGGTTTTCAAGAGAGAATGATGTGGCAAAGATTGTGAAAATATTTTAGGATTTAAGATATATCCTATCCACTGTCTTACCATCATCTGCATGGCCTTGATAGATCACTGTAAAAGGCAATCAGGCATGGTGTCAGCTCAGTAATATGAATTGATTGCTCCTGACTATCCTCTTGTCTTTCATATGTCTGGAGAGGAATGCAGTAGTTTTCATTCTTTGTCCCAAGGGCCTTAGTCCCAGTTTTTCTGTTTGAACTCTCAGCAGTGACATCACCTACCAGCAGCAATTGTTGGGCTGTGGGCCGGTGACAGAGATTTTGCAACCACTACACTGAGGTGGGTTTCATAATCAAATCTATACCATGTGATATAGATTTCTATTGCAAATCCATTCATAGAGATTTCAGAAAATCTTATCATTTGATCAGTTTAAGACACTTTTTGGCAGTTTATAGAATAATTTATAGTTTATCAGTGTCATCATCAATTTCCTCTATCACTGTACAGTAATACAGTGTAACATTGTTCCAGGGAAAAAACTAGACATTTTAAATAAAATATCAATAAAGTGATGTACTAATTTATTAGCAGCATGATACTGACATATGCTGTCAAGCAATCATCCCTGAGGATGTATAATCCTCCTGAGGTACAGTTACCCCCATGCTGCAACCTTCAGTGTCACCCCACTCTCTGCACTGTGGCAGCTCCTGCCAGGGATCCGCTCCATCCTCCATGGACAAGGACACCTCTGGCAGCCTGAGAACAGATCTGGCACTTCTGACTTTTTAATCAGTCCTGGACCATAATATTTTGATTTAAGTTGTTGCCTGTATTATTACATGTACCTCAGACATTCATTCATTTTTGATTCATAACCATTTCTGGTCTTTTCATTTATTTTCTGCTAGGTTAACCAGAGAAGTTTCTAATCAGAGCCTCCTGCAGACTCAGAAACTAGATGAAGCTGCATATATTTGCACTGAAACATGACTAATTACTAAGAATGTCATCATTTTGCTCTAAATGGAAGCAGGAATTTTGTAAATATTGGTCTGTACTGTCGAGTTACATATAGAAAAATTTGCTTTTATTAAAAGTCTTGTGGCTCCGAAAACCATTAGATACGACTCGCTTGATATTGTCTTTGCATAACCTCCACAAATTGAAATTGTTTAGAATAAAAGAATATCACAAGACACTAGTAAGAGGTAATTCATGCGTTGCCAGTACTTCAGTTTTTTGTCACTTAGACTTAAGAAATTAATTATCTCCAGAATGCCAAAACATTCAAGTTTTTGTTGTTAAAAGCTATACTTTCAGTTGCAGAACTTGAATTTCTTGGCTTCTGCTATCTGTCTTCTCTTGTGATGTAAATCTGTAGACTATTTTAAATTGTTGATTATACAGACAACCAAATAGATGCCCTGTCTACATCTACGAAAGGAGGAAATATTTCAAGTTGACAGTGGGAAAAATTGGATGGAAAGAATGGAAATGGTTTTGTCTGCTCACGGAGTGATAGCAAACAGCCTAATTGGAGAATGAAACAAACTAGAAGGTTCAAGGTAGTTATGAATATGAATTCTTACTTTCTTATTGATATTTAATGTTTGTGTGTGCCTAGATATAAGATGTGATTTAGTGTGCGTTTTGTTGTGTGAATATCTCTAGGAATGCATGTATCTTTCTGTGAAAAAAAGCAGAAAGATTTTGCTCCTGAAGATATTTCCCACAATTTCTCTTAAGTCAAAAACAAGTTTATGTTGTATGCAGCAGAAGTAGGATTTTCCCCCACATATATTCCCAAAATGAAAAACATTTCTTGATTAAAGGTATAATGACATATATTGACTTGCAGTTTGCACAGTACCATACATTCCATTTAACCAGCTTTAATTGCAATTTCCTAAATAAAAAAATACCCCAAATAACTGCATGTAAAAATTGATCCACCTAAATTTTCTATGCTGCACTTTTGCTACCCATTTTAATGGCATATTTAAATTCATTGAATTCTTTTCCTGTATCCTGAAAATTCTCTGCCCAGCAGTCTTGCAGATATGTACAAATATCTCATAGAGACAAGTATCTGAGGCCTAGATTTTCTTCCAGAACCTTCTGCCCAAGTTCTGGCTGGTATTTCACAGGGTTCCCTAGCTCCGGCATTAGATCTGACAGTCACATGCAGATGGCCAATGCACTTTACAGCATCTGTGGGAGAATTTTATTGCTTGTAACTTTAAATGGAATAAGAGATTGAAATATTTTATATGCAAAAAAAGCAGTTACATATATTGCGATTTGCAGCACAAAACCCCAAAAACATCAGTGATTTACTGTGAGTGCTTCAGCTGCACTACAGCTATGAATATATATTCAGTTTTCTTGTGATATTAGCTATATAGTACTGTGGATTTTGTATCAATATTGATAGAATTTGTGTTATATGTAGAAGAAAAAAGGCAAATCACAAAACAGCAAAAGGCTTATTGCTTAATTAATGAAAAACAGTTTAATCCGGTGTGAAACAAAACAGGTATTTTTGTCTGACTACTTCAAATCTTATAGAAAATATTACAATGAGTTTTATGCATCCTGGAAATGTGATGTTTTACTAGGAGCTTGAGACTCAAAAAGAGAAAAGGAGTTAGATATCTGAAAGTACCCTCAGTTAAGTTTCAATACATGAATGCAGAAATGGAGGAATGTGAATTATTATGTTTTGCTATTTTAGCATGGCAAAATTGAGCTTCAGATACTGAGGCAAAGTCTGAAGGACAAATCCTCAATGCCTATTCTCATCATCCTGTCCATCAAAGGGAGGAATGACAATTTGCACCAGCTGCTGTATTGCCCTCTGAGTCTGGGGCACAAGAAAAAAAAAAAAAAGAATGCTGTAAAAACAGAGTGCTGCCACAGCACCGCAATGCAGAAAGTTTTAGAGAAAATCAATCATAAGCCAACTTGATAGATGGTTCAGATGTGAAAGAGAGGCATAGCTACACATGCCTGCCCTTCTTTTGCTGACTTAGAGCTTGAGCTGTATATATAATATATATGTACAGAACATTCACATGATTTTATTAATTTTTAAGAGTCAAGCAGGATTGCTAAAATGTCCATAAAAAAGAACAGTTTGTAAGTCCCATTAGCCTGAGTAGTCACAGGAATCATTATGGCTCAGAGACCAAAATTTTAAATTTCATATAGAAATAAGCCCTGTATCCATTAGACTTAGGTTTGTGTTTAAATGAAATAATTGAATGGCATGGAACAGATCACATAGTAGGAAAAATACTAAGGCTAGCACTATTATTTCACTGATCATTTTATGAGCTAAAAATTAGTTACTTTCTTCTTAAAAATCAGAAATAAAAAAATAAAACAGAAGAACCCTGCATTTTAATATATATATATAAAATTTATTGGTTTTGTTTGTTTCATTTATGTTGGCCTCTTAAAATATTTATTATGCTATGGGAGGGATTCCTGTATTACATAAAAAATCTGTGAAAAGTTATTTCTATACATATGAAAAGTCAAAATAGGAAAAATAAAAAGTTAGTCAATACAATTAGACATTTTTTAGAACTGAGAAACTGAAGGGATGGAAGGAGGGCACACAGTCAGGAAGGAAGGAAGGAAGGAAGGAAGGATTCCAAATACATTATCAATATAACTAAATTAAAAAATAAGTCTCTTTTAAAAGTGGTATTATTTACTGATAAAAAGTATTTTTCTGTTATATTTGACTAGCTGCAGATGTAATTAAGTATATCAAGTATAATTATATAGTTGTGTGTATAAATATACATATAATTTATATGATATGGTGAGGATAAACACAACTTAGAAGGAGTGATCTTCCCATAATTTTGACTGTAGCTGTATATGTCTGATTTTACAAACTATCATTTTACAAGCTATAGAGAGTGCATGAGTCATTCTATGTGTCAGATGAATGCACTGGAGGGTGACTACCCCTTAACAGTGTCTGTTCTGTCCTTTGTCAGAGAAAGGAGGCTGAGGGGACTGGGGAAGGTTACACTGAGGCTGTGTATGTAGGGATAAACAAAGCCTCTTGACATAGTTGTGTCTTTTCTTTTTCTTCTGATTATTAAAAATATATATGTATTTAATATCACCTTCTGCTATACAAAACTTTTGTATGCATTAGTTTATTTTCACTTACAAAAGGAACTTATAAATAGCAAAAAACAAGCACATATGTAGGTAGTGTAGCAATGATGACAAAAGTGCTTAATAATTAACCTTAAGTTAGAGTGAGGGTTTCCTAAAAGTTAATGAGGTGGTTATTAGATTAATTAGGGCCCAAGAAGGAAATTATAACTTAGAATATATAAAAATACTACATGACAAATGGCACACCACATGGTCTTTTAACACACTATTAAATTGCAACTGTCCCTGGTAAAAAATGTATATACAAAGACTCTCAGGAAAACTTCATGTAATATATCATTTTCTTCCTCATAACAGTTACCTGTCAACATAGAAGTATGGTCTGAGAAACAATTCAAATTAAACAGTAGTTTTTCAGTTGTCAGAGATTCTACACAGCTCCTTACGACTTTCTAGAAGGATTGTATTTAATTACATTGTATGAAATAAATGTGTGGCTTACACTGGTTAAATTAACAAAATTCTCATGTCCCTGGTAACTATTAAAATTTTCTATATAGTGAATGTCCATCGCAGAAAATTAAAACCATGAAAGCAGCACAATATGGTCATGATTTTCCATTATACAATACCAACTGATGACCTCCCACATTCTGCTATTTATATCAAATTATTTGGTCCATCAGCAAATAACTGTAATTTGATAACCCAATCATTCAAAGTCCCAATCATTATTTCCCATTAACAAAAATGTTCTACCAACATGCTTATGCATCTGTCAAGCTATCTAGTAAATGTGGGACAATCACTGTGTCTTCACCTTATCCAATTATTTTAAGAAAGAGGAGGTCTACTGGGACCTTTAGAAGAATAAAGGACACAAAATGAACATAACTTGTTTTGTCTGGAAAAAACTAAGGATAAGAGAGAATATAATTGTTGCCTACAAATAGAGCAGTGGTAAACCCAAGGGACGCAAAAGAGTTGTTTAGCTAACAGACAGTGCTGGCACAAGCATAGATGGGTATAGAATAGCTGTGCATAATCAATGCAGCCTTGACAGAGAATGTATGTGTGTGAGTTGAGGAATGAATCCTGGAGAAAATGTTTAACAGGAGTAATAGAAACAAAACCAAACCAAGAAGGAAACACAGACTCCCAAACAAAAGAAAAGAAAGCCTAAAAAAAGAGAAAAATCCTAGGTACTGCTAGGAAAGAAATAGGGTAATTTATGAAGTGAATTGTGCTAAGTGATTAAATGTAAAGAGAGGAAAAATGGACCCATGACCTAAAAGCCCCTTTCAAGTTCAATATTCCATTATACTTTTTTTATTTTGATTTCTGAAAACAAAGCTGCACAAAGTAGAGTGTAATGCAGAAATGGCTAGATACTGTTGTAAAATAAGGCTGAGGAGTACAATCATAACAAAAAACAGTTGAAGAGATTTTTTAAAATATGTTGAATGACAGAAAACATAGCAGTTGACACAGTTAACACTGCCTCCGATAATATCCAGATTTTGCATTGATAATATTCTCAGATGTGTAAAAAATGATAGAGAAAGGTGATTTCCACCGCGCCCCCCCCACCGCGCCCGCCCAAGTCTAGGGCAATCAAAAACTACAAATCATTTTGAAACTGAACAATGTCTTGATAACAATGAAAAAATCATCAGAAATTTTGCGAATAAGCTCCGTATAAGTCTGAGTTCTTCTGGATTTCATTCTGAGGGTGTTAAAAATAAGACATTTCTACTCTCAAAATCATAACTGTATCAGTGATGTATTATCTTGGAACTTAATAGCTTCTTACTTTTCAGAGTTTATAAGCCCATCTGTAGAACACACTGTTTTATTTATATCAGTTTATGTACAGAAAAGTGTAAATCAAATTTTCGTGTTCTTGCTCAAGTAGATATGCCTAAAATACTACCCAAGATTTAAAACAAAGAGCAAAGGAGTAAAATGGGCATAATAGTAAGCAATGTAAGAATATAGTATTTTTTATCTTCATGTATTGACCTGTTTTATACTAGAAATTTTGCTAAATATTAATTATGATTTATAAACATAATGGAATTACACCTATTATGCATGTGAGCTATAGATGGCTACATCACACACTAAGAAAGCTTTTCATAACAGAATGCACCTTGTTTGTTTTGTTTTTCTCTTTCCATCATGTTGTTTTACTTTCCTTTGCTGCCAGTAGTTTTTAACTCTGATGCAGACACTTCTTTATCAGAATATTTCAGTTTTAGGCCATTGGTTGAGTTCCAGAACACACTCAAGATGAAGATGTGCAGTAGGCATCAATTCAGCTCCAAGCAGGTGTCTCTATTGCCACCATTCCAAGTACTCAGTGACACCCTCCTTACCAATCTCATTGGACAGACCAGGGACTGCACAGAAATAGCTTTATTCCATCTGAGTTGATGATGGTTCTTCTGAGCCAAGATTCAGCCCTGCTGGTAGAACTGTGTGAAACAGATTGCATAGGCTGCTGATGCTCCCTGCAGATGGAGACTGTTGTGATTTTGTTGCCTGTGAGTCTGTGTTTTTATATGATACTTGCTACTAAATTTGCTCTTTACCCACATCCTTCCTTAATTCCTTTCATCTCTATTTTCCCTTTGTTTCCAGAAAGAAAAAGGTTTAGGCACTGATGTCATTAACGGAAAACAGATCCCTCTTTAACAAATTTTCATGCATTGATTTTGGAGGGAGGGTGCTCTTGCTTGAAGTGTCAGTTACAAAAATTCTGGTAATCAAGTGTTTAAAGTTACCTCTCAAAACAGAAAGCGTTTCTTTGGGGGGATATACAACGAAACAGTAAAAATTCATTGAAGGGTCATCAAATTTATTCCTTTTCATTCATGTATATTACTTCTAGAAAGTCATTACAGTTTGTAATTGAATTGAAATTATTAACAATCTGATTTTTTTTTTTTTTGTCTTAAATGACATATTTGCAAAGACTATGTCACAAAAAAATGTGTTCTGGAAAATAATAATGTTTTAGTTGAAGGTATTACATTACAGGTGGTACTTTAGTGAGCCAGCAAACACAAAATCACTAGATAAATCACTGACACAGAGATATAGAGATTCTTTCTACAGTAAAAAAGCAATCTGCCAGTTCTGTAGGATCATTCCACAAGACCATAATACAATTTTTTATTCATTTCTCCTGAATATCCCATCTCAAGATTCCTTGTAAAGATGTATAAATTAGTACTAACAGGAGTTCCAGTTTTCCAGCTGATTCTTGCAAGTTTGGAAGGATTATAGGATATTGCAGTATTATATCATATTTATTAATCCAAAATAATTTATTAGGTAACAGGTAATGCTTTGATTCCTTTTCTTTATATGGCTTGAAATGCTTTTGAAATTGTGTAATATTTTGAACTGCATAATGCTGTTTAGAAGCCCTAATGTAATTTATTTTGTGCTATATCAACTCTTCCCATCTTTTATTCAGTGTCTTACTGCTGTAAAACCACTCAACAATTTTGAGATTTCTTCATCCCATACTCTCTATGACAGTCATGTCCTTTGTTCTAGCTCTTTTTCTAGTTTCTTGACATTCTATATCCTGACTTCAGAATGGCACATTTTTAATAGAAAGGGAGGAGAATCAGCTTTCCTGCTTATTCCATAAGTAATTAACAACCACAGCTGATGCCCAGGATGTGAATTGTAAGTGCAATGTTCTGAAGTTAGAGCAGAATCCAAGTCTTCCATTTCCTGAGTTAATGTCTCAGTCAATGAACAGATACTTTTCTAACTTTTGCAGTTCATAGATTCTGAAACCATTTGCATGCAAGTGCAGACTTTTGCACTAGAAATTTTAGCCACTGACATTAGTATTGCTTTTCTTAATAATTTTGGTTTGGACTATTTAGGAATAATTACATGCCTGCAACAGTTTATGGACCACAAATTATAATCCCTGAACTAAATTATTGTGCATTGTTACTCAAGAACTTCTTTATAGAAGCGATTTTCTGTCTGGAGAAAATCCGTCTGAGGAACTGCAAACACTAGATCCAAGGAGCATAGAACAGCTTCAAATCCATGACCTTCGAAAAGCTTTCCCATAGTTCAAGCATATCTGCTGTAATGCAGAAGGTTTTTACATTTCAAAAGCTTTCTTGACTCTTTCTCAGAGGCACCCAGCACTTTCTTAGTGACTATAGGGGAGACCTAAGGGCCTTGCTTTGGCAGTCTGATTTCCCTACTGCTGAAGGTGTTTCAGTACCTAGAGGGGATGATGTCATAGGTACGTCTGTTCAAAGCATGACACAGGCTCACACCAAAAGGCATTTCATATTGATAGAATAGAAGAAATAGACTAATAACATGCCTGCCAAAGAGGAAATACTGGCTGTTCAGTTGGGGAAAAGATTTTATTTTAATTATTATTTTTGATGTGCCTCTCAAATTTGCTCCCTGCAGTTACAACAGTAAAAGTCTACTGGCTCCGGCCCAAAGATCGGTTTACACACTGCAAGAAGGTTAGTCCTATGGCAGCTACTACCAAATTTAATTTATGAGCAATCAGTGTGAGATAGGTCTCTCCTACAGTCACAGTGCTAACAGAGACAATGAGACAGTGGGTGGGTTTGAGACAAGGGTCTGGCACGAAGCAGATGATGGAGAGACCTCCTTGTCACCCTTAAAAGCATAGGATTTGATTAATTAGTGCTGTAGCTCTCAAGGGGAACTTTGCACTAGCCCAAAAGTTTCCACCAGGCTTCCTCAGAGGAAGGACTTTTTATAATGATAGCAAACTACAGCGCAGTGATCTGTGAGTTCACAGTTGTTGGTGAATCAGAGGGCTGCTTCATCACACATGCTAGGAGAGGTAGATAGGCATGGTCATGCTTGGGAAATGAGGTACTCTCTGTTTATATAGTGCAGAGAGAGGGGGGAATAGGGGAATATAAGTAAAATGTGCAATAAAGAATTTCCTTGATTTGTTGTTGTGTGTTTTTTGTTTTGTTTTTTTTTTTTTTTTTAATGTCAAATAATTTGTGTTATATAAATGGTTATGCCTAGGATCTTGATTTAGGCTGGTGCTAATTTAATAGTTTAACCAGAACTAGAGTACAGTAGCTACCCCAGCAATCCTAGCTTGGTTCAGGGGCTGAAGTGTAAGATATTTCTCCTGACAGAAAGAGATACTAATGTACTTTTTGCAAGAGTCACAATTTTAAAATTTATTTTGGATGAACTGTTACATTGTCAGGACAGCTTATTATTTGTGCATTCTGAAAATTTCAGACAGTAAAGTGGTTCTGTAAAGTGTTGAACTCAGTCCCATAGTTCCTGACAGGACTTCTTATAGATGTGTTCTTTGAGCCTTATCAAAGCGATTTTATGACTAATTCTCTCTATTTGCATCATTGTTTCATAGAGTTATTTGAACAATTAATTTTGCAAATACTTCAGTTTTCTGGAGTCTGGTGGAAAATTTTTTCTTAGCTGTTGTTTTCTGTCACAACTTTTTCCACTTGGTTTGAGTTTTATTTATTAAATTGCTTACAATTAATTACAACATCTTATTAACTGATTAATTAAATTTACTAGTATAATATTAATATTAGTTGGAAGCCTAATTAGAATTCTCAGAATTCATATTAATATAATGGTGAAATATTTGGATCTCTCTGTTCTTGAGATTTCAAGTATTTAAGTGTTTTAGCACTTAAAAATTTTGATTTTTATGCAGAAATATCATCTGTAGAAGTTCAGCAGCAATTCTGAAGTTCAAAAGTTCTGTACCATGACACAAGATTTTATTCACAAATTGAAAGGAAATACTAAACAAAACACACATATATCTGAAATTATACAGCAATTCTGTTTTGTCTGTAATGGGGTTGGGGAGGAGAGTATGTATTACTGGTTGAAGGATAATTAATGGAGTGTCTTCCCTATTCTCATAGTTCTAATGAACGCCTTTGTAGTGTTTCCTAAAAGCAGTGACTTGCCAACACCTTGGAATCTAAAGCAGAGTGGAAATTATTGCTACACTTCCAAAGTGACAGAGAAATTGTTCAGCTCCAAATGGAAGTTGTAGAACACAGGACATGGGATACTAAATCATCTAGCAGCAGGGAGGAATTCAGCCACATGATTGATGCCAGATTTCTGCTGGGGGATCAAAATCCATCAAGCAAAGTAGCTATTGCCATTAATCATGTCTCTGAAGTGTTTGGTATTTCTGTGACTTAAGAACACGCAGCAGCCCCTCTGGTGGCAGGAAGTGGAAAGAGAGAAAGAGGCTTTTGTGCCTCTAAATGATGAGGAAGCAACAACTGCAGGGACGTTAAAAAAAAAAAAAAAAAGGAAAAGAGAGAGAGGAGAGGAGAGGAGAGGAGAGGAGAGAAAAGAAAAGAAAAGAAAAGAAAAGAAAAGAAAAGAAAAGAAAAGAAAAGAAAAGAAAAGAAAAGAAAAGAAAAGAAAAGAAAAGAAAAGGAAAAGACCCTAAAGGCAAGATTTTCTCTAAACACACAATGCAAGCTGGATGCAATGAGCCAACCCTAGCCTTCTGTACTTGCAAGGGGCTGGATACAGCATAATTCTAATAATGAAAAAGCTCAGTCATGGAAAAAGTATTATGAAAGGTACTATCATATCTCTTCATGAAAAAGGAGAAAGGGATACATTCTGCCTACCTCCAGGTGTATTTTTATAAAAGAGCAAAATTATGATTGTCTTGATTCTGTTCTTGACATTTTCTAACCTTTTCTGAGGCTAGAATATAGGTTGACTTATATATTCAGAGCATTAACGGTCTTTGGGAAACCTGTGAGTTTAGAATTTGGGATATTTCAATTTTCTTTAAAAAAAAAAAGAAAAATTGTCACTTCCTCAATAACCTCACATTTCAAATATCAGTTTCTCTCCTGTCAATAAGTCCCTGACAAGTATTACCTTAACTGCATAGTAGCCAGCAAGTGCCCATTAATAATTTTGTTTCATTACAATATTTACCTCTCTCCAAACAATTAATTTTCCTTTAATCCTCCATCACAGCTGTGGAAGAGAGATTAAAACCAGGAATTGTCTAGAGATCTAAGGGTGAGGGTGCATTCAAATATAATAATATTATAGAGAGAAAGGTATTAAATAAAATGGGGTATATCTGTGCCTCCACTTGCTTATCTCACAGATTTCTTAATGAGAATTTATTAAATATTTTTTAATAATTCAGGATTATTTCAGCTGTAGGCTGGGTCTATAATACCTGATATAAGTGTTCCCAGGTCTTCCTATGCAGCAGTAGACTGTGAAGGAAGCTCCTAGCTCCTTTCAGACTCTCTATTGCAGCTGGCTGACTCCAGGCAGGTAGGGAAACTCAGTGCCTGCCAATGGCTGCTGCAATGCCACTGGTTATCAGGTTAGCACAAGACTTATAGGCAGCAAAGTGAGTACAATAGTGTACAATTATTATTTTGAAGAGAGAGGTAAAATCACATTACGGTTATGTACCTGTGCGAAGTTTGTAAATGATGCTGCCCTGGAAAGCACACTCAGTGCAGTCAAAGTATCATGGTTGTCATCCAGACACCTTGACAGGCAACAGGGGTGTGTTGGCAGGAACTTTATGAACTTCATCAAGGACAAAAAAAAGTCCTTCGCCTAGAAAGGAGGAACCCCTTGCAGCAGTAGGCTGGAGACTGAGTGGTTGGGAAGAAGCTCTGCAGAAAGGACATGGGGGCTGGCAATCTGACACTGGGGAAAGCCAAAAGCCTCCTGAGCTGTTTAAGGGGAACACAGCCACCTGACAAAAAGATATTATTTTTTTCTCTACTTACACTTACAAAGATTGTGTGTAGAATATTGTGTCTGCTTTTGTATCCTCAAAATAAGGAAGATGTGAGCTAAATGTGTTCACCACAGTGGTCTATGGTGCAGCATGGGGCCTGTGAGGAAAGGCTGAGGAAATGCAGCTTATGTAGCCTGGAAAAAAAGGATGGAGGGAGATAAAGCCCATTCATAATGTCTTTTGATGCAGATCTGAGGAAATGCCATTAACTAGATGTAGACCCGGTGCATCAGGTTTTACTTTGAGGAAACATTAGTTCATTTGAGTTTGGATCCCAAGTCTAAAAATTTTAAATTTGTGCACCAGACTGGGTATTTGAGTCTTCTCAAGAGCTAAGTTGTTCTATAGTGCAGCTATATCCGTAATGGTGGGAAAGAGATAGAATAGAAACAAAGCCTATGCATATTTTGGTTGCAATTTCTGTGATTGTGCTAATTACGTCACACATTGAGATTTAAATTGAAGTACAAAGGAAGAAAGGAGAGTTTTACTGCTCATTTCAATGATGTTAGGTTTTAAAAATCCCAACGAGCAATAAAAAACATATTAAAGAAAAAATGTCATATTTAAACCTTTCATTTTTGAGAGACTGCAGTGGTATGTACAGGCTGAGATGTTGGTTTACAGTGACAGATTTGCTTGATTTATTATAGCTTCTTCAGACATCTGTGGCGCAGTCATTTGCCTCTGAACTAATCACCTCATTTGCATTAAACAGAAAACACAATTCTATAGAGCTGCTCCTTTGGTCTTTTGCACTGGTTTTGGCTGGAATAAACCTAATTTTCTGCATAATATTATTTTCACAATAATATGAAAAAATCTGTGCATAATAATATGGGGCCATATTTTGCATTTATACTGGACACAATGTTGATAACACAGGGATGCTTACATTATTCCTGAACAGTGCTTGCACAATGTTAAGGACTTTTCTGAAACATCTCAGCCCAGCCCACCGGCGAGGAAGCTGGGAGGGCAGAAGAAGTTGGGAGGGGACACAGATGGAGTGGTTGATCCCAGCTGACCAAAGGGATAGCCCAGATCATATCACATCGTGCTCAGGGTGTCAAAGCGGGGAAGAAAGGGAAAGGCAGGGACATTCAAAGTGATGGTGTTTTCTTCCCGAGTCACCACTACAAGCAATGGAGCCCTGTTCTCCAGGAGATGGCTGAACAGCTGCCTGCCCATGGGAAGTGATGAATGAATTCCTTGTTTTGCTTTTCTTGTGTGCACAGCTTTTGCTTTCCCTATTAAACTGCCTTTCTCTCAGCCCATGAGTTTTCTACTTTTTACTCTTCTGATTCTCTTTCTTGTCCCACCAGAGGGGAGTGAGTTATCATCTGTGTGGTGTTTAGTTTAGAAGGAGAAGAATGCTTCTCTTCATTGATTATATAAGGAGGCTGAAGTTGTTATGAGACAATTCCTAGCCACTAAAACAAATTTACAAATGTAAATATTTACTTTTCTGGTATTTTCTTCCACTTACTCTCACTTAGAAAATGAGAGATGTTAATGCATATAAACAAATAAAATAATTAGTATACCATACCCTAACAACAAGGTACATCTGAATGCTCCTTCTCTCTCCAGCACTGTAAAAATTTTAGAAGTTGTTTCACCCAGATAATCAGATTATCTCACTTCCTCTCATGCATTTTCACGTACGCTTCCTGATAAAGCATTTTACCTTCACAGAGGAACTCAAAACATTTCTTTCTTCTTTTTTTATCCTTCATAAAATAGCAAAGAAATAAATAACTAGTTATATTCACCCTAGGATATGTTGTAATTTAATTTCAAATGCTTCCTAACAAAGACAGAATAATACAGGAAAAATCCATGCAGACATAGAACAGCATCTTTTCTTTTTTGGATGCTGTTTTAAAATCAATTATATGTGAGCAAGGGAGGCCTGAAGGTTACAAGTCAGTCAATGTTGTTTTATTAGCACTGGACTGTCTTTACAACTGAAACACATTTTAGCCAGATGTCAATCATATTCTAACATCAGTCTTTTATTAGTTTTCCTTGAATTATTGCTTTCCTCTCTGTTTAAATGAAATGGGAAATTGAAATGCTCTTTTACATTTTTATATTCTCCATGAGAAAATTTAGAACTAATCTAAAATAAAGCAACCAGCAATCTATCTGCTTTGTCAGTCTGTATTGACATACTGTTCAATTCCATCTGTATGCTAATATCAAGATTCAGTTCTGAAAAAGTGTTCTTCAAATTAAACACAGGCCAAAAATGTAGTTCTGATGTAATTCCAGTGAATGAATATGTATCAGTCATAGCTTCATGAAGAGTCTTCATATTTCAGTAAGATTTTGAATTTAAAAAAAAAAATCCCAAAAGCCACAAAAATCTCTGCAAAAGCTGAAGGCCATATTTCTATGGATTTTTATTCTAAGTTCAGATTTAATAATAAAGACATAGCTACTGCATTCAATATCGGACTGAGTTTCAACAGAATATTGGGAAGTCATATCCTATTTTTAAAATCTAATTTATACTAAATATCTATGTCTAGATCACAAAGCTCTGGGATTTCCTTTTAAAACAGAATGAAAAAACCAATATGCAGCTAAAGTTGAAGCAGTTGCAATTACTTTTTTTCTTGTTAACTAGAAAGCAACACTCAAAGGAAGATTACCAAGTCTTTTTCACCAACAGCGGTTTCCTTACAGGAAGGTAATTTTCCTGCAATGAACATAGATGAGAAAAACACATTAAGCAGACCCTATCAGTTTACTTATGTATAGATCTTAGGGGGTTTGCACCAGCTACATTCTACACAAAACAGATTGATCACTCTGAAGATTTTAATGGACGTCATGGAATGCCTGGCTCTTCTGCCTTTCCAGATTTATAGGAGTCTCTGCTGGAGGTTGACTATATCCTGAGGAAGGCAGAGAGAAACAGCTGATGGCATGAATGCTGTGCTTGTGAGGGTGCTCTCCAGGAAATATACTCACATATTTTTCTCTTGTCTGTTTATCACATCTCTTAGTGGAGTATGACCTCTTTTTTCACAAAAGAAAGAAAGAAAAAAAAATTGTGTGGTTTTGGTTTCATAACCCATATGCCATTACACTAAATTGTTACAGAAAAAGATGTTTCAATTCTACTGGATGTTAGTCTTCTGAAGGAAATATTTTGTGAGCAGGCCTAAAAACTCAATCAACACTACTTCTGTTTAGTTGTTAGCAATTCATGGAAAAATTGAACAAACAAAAATTAATCATTTTATCTCTATTCCTAAAAAAAAACCCCCCCAAAAAAAAAAAACAACAACAACAACAAAAAAAGAGTTTAAAACACCTAATGTGTTACAAAAACACTATTTTTTTACCATAAAAATAGATTTTAAACATCTAATTAAGAAGGAAGGGTAGGGTGGGGTGGACAGGGTACTTTTACTTTGTGTGTGCCTGTGTCTCTCTGCATCTTTTAAGGTAGGGATACTTACTGCTCTTTAATAAAGATGCTTCCAGAGGGAAAGGATGGTGGGTTTATAGCAGTCTATAGTGCTGCTGTGTGCACAGGCAGACTGGAGAGAGTGGCACCTTGAACACCAAAAGTGAGGATATTTCACACCTCAGTGGTTCTGAAAGGGTTTACACAGGCTTGAGGTGATTATAGAAGCATTAAATGAGCAAGGAACTGATGAACATTATCCAGGTCATCAATAAGCAACCCAGATGTGCAGCACAAGTGTGTACAGAGATTGATGAATCCTTTGAATTGGGTAAGGGAAGCAGTAGGAATTTGACAGGTTATTTACTGACTGCCATAACCTTTATTACTGCTCCATGAATCAGCTAGCACAAAGTTACAGCAATGGCAGGCTTCATCTTCGGGCAGAGGCGCTACTGCTCCTGCAATGCCCTCCTGAGCTCATCTCTACACCTGCACTCCACTCACAGATATAAATGCAACTGTTTGTTGACCTTGCTATAACAGATTTTCTACTACAGCAGCCAAAGGAAAAAGGGGTGAAAGAATGCACTCAAGACAATATTGAAAAAATCAAGGAACATGGGAGCTTAACACTTCACTCCCTGCCTAAAGCAGAGTCTATTCATGAAGTCAAAGTCCAGCTATTTATTAAGTCATCTATTTCAAAGATATTGAGAAGGACTTTTCATGCAACCTGCTAAATACTATCATAACCCAAGACCACTTAGTCTCCCTCTTCTGAATCCAACTGAAGAGTTTAAAGACATTACCTTCTTTAGATAATCTCTGCGACCTCTCTACTAGAGGTTATAGCCCTCCCATGAGATCAAATTAAGAGAGCACACCTTGTGTGCTTCAATATGTACTCAACAAGGAGCAGCAATAATATGTGTTGTTTTGGCTGTGGTGCAGGATTATGAAGGTTCAGTATGGGGCTAGTACTGATTTACTCAGACTCATGCCTACAATTTATATGGTACCATATTTATCAAAGCAAAGTATGAAACCTTTTCTAAAAGAGGGAAACTACTCCTGCTTGGGGAGCAATTTATACTGTACAGAAATAACCAAGTGGTGTAATTCAGGATGAGAAAGAAAAATGTTCCAAAGGAGTGAGAGGTCTGCAAGCAATGTGGTGACGAAAGAAGGCTACTAAGACCAGCATGGCATGGACAGACAGAGCTACACATCACAGACAGAATCACAAAGAAGTTACCTTTCCTCTAGTCACTGAAAGACTTCTCTATAGAGACAAATGCAAAAAGTTCTTGAAATAATATCAGTCTGAAAGCTAACTGTGACGGCACAGCTAGTGCCAGAACTGGGTGGTCACCCTTTTTATCTCTTCATTCCAAAATTCTCTTAAAACTCAACAGTTACCAAATTACCTATTTTGCTTCTACCACAGCTGATCCTTCTTCTCAGGGTAGGTCACCCAAAGTACAAGTGTTTTGAAGTATCTCTGTAATACTGTATAAAGAAAAAAACAAACATACTCCTTTTGTCAAACAAGTTACAGCAACTTGTGTTTAATTTGTAGTGGTTTCAGCAATGTAAAACCTGCAGATAGTAGTTTGTCTTTTTACTCTACATGAGAGGCAAGGGTGTAATAGAAAGAGTGTAACTGTTCCTTTTAATTTTGTTTGCTTTGCTCAGTCAAGCATAAACTTAGTTGTAGATTAAAAGTAAGAATAAAATCTTGGTTGTACACCTGAGGGGCACAGTGAACTCATTCAGTCCACCAAAGACTGGGGATTCGGCATTTCCATCCCCTAACCCTCTGAGAAATGGTCACAGAAGAGTTTATCAGTCCCTGCCAACACATTTCAGAGTTTGAGGTCTTTCCCAATGATGGAGAATGACAAAGATTTCTTATTCTCTCCCTCAGCTGCAAGGGTAGAACATAACAGAGAAGAGGTACTATTGGGAACCTTTTCAGAAACATGAGTTCTTTTAGCATCTAAAACATTCTTCAAGTACATTTCCTTCTTGTGTACGACAGAGGTTAGTCAGAGATCTTCTGAAGGGCAGAAGACAGAGGGTGTCTACCAGTTTGCAGCTCACAAGCGTAATTATTTGCCACACAGCTCATTCAGATTCTGAGAGTCTCACCACTGTGTAGTCATGTGCAGATCACTGTGCTGGGTCTGGCTGACAAGCGGTTAACTTTCTTCACTGCAGCCTGTACAGTCCTGTGGTTTACATCTCTTGCCCGAACAGTGTTGGTGACACACCAGTGTATTGAACATGGTTCAACAATGCTTGCACAGCATCATCTTTTTTTCCTGCTCTTTCCCCCAGAGTGAGTAGGCTAGGGGTGAGGAAGTTGGGAGAGAGAGTACTTGGGCATTTGACCTAAATTGGATAAAGGAATATTCCACATTGTCTTTTGGCCAGGGTTAACTTATAACTACTGTGAAAATTCACAGCAATAGCTTTGCCTGTTAAAAATCAGAAAAAAATAATTCAAGCATAAACAAACTGACATGTTTGGCTCATCCAACATTTGCAGGAAAATTCATTTTAAAAACGATAATGTAAAGACTTGGTGACAGATAAAAGAGATTCAATGGAAAATGAACAATGGCAGAAACTTCACATTTAAGAGGCTGATGACAGGAGATTTCTATTCAGTTACATAGAAAGCTATTCTGAAGTGTTTTGTTTCCAGCAAAAAAAAGATAAAAAGATTTCATAAGATTGTTGATAGAAAATTGTGTTAAAATGAAGAAGTAAATATTCTAGATATCTGTAAGACAAAAAAAACTCTCATTTTTTCTGCCAACAATGAAAGAAAATACGCAAGTGAAAGATCAGATGATAAGATGCAAGGAGGAATTTTCATAATTGCTGTTAGAAATGATTAAATGAAGTAAACATAGTACCAAATAAATTGTGTAGCAGGGTAAAGTGCAGTTGAAAAAAAATAGTATATTAGACATGAAAAACAGAACACTTAAATCTCATGTTTTCTTTTGTGTAGATAAGATTGCTCAGTTATAAATGTATCTTGCAAGGTACTTAGTGTCTCTAAGACATTCCAGTGGAAGTTTCAGGGAGCTTCATTTTCAACAGTACAGCCTTTCAGGAGGGCTAGAAAAAAGTAAACCAGCCCACAAAACAGTGGGGTTATTTTGTATATAAAATACTGCACAATAATAACTAATGAGTGCATGTAAATAAGGGAGAAAAGACCAAAGTCTGGAATGATGCTGAAGGGCTTTAACAATTGGATCTCTCCCATCATTCATGTAAACATGAGCTGTAATTATTGGTAAAATGAATCACTCGATTATAATCTTTTGAGTTACTCTGTGAAAGAGAAAATTTACTTCAAGTACAGTCTGTCTTTGACTAAAATATGTCAAAGGCATGTGTTTTGTCTTTTTATGGTGGGGATGTATGCAAGAGAGGAAAGCAAGAACACTGAATGCATATATTAATGGCTGAATAGGTGAATCCAGGCTTTTCAGTAAAAACACCCAGAATAAGGTGTCTTAGGTTACTTCTTTTAGTAAATACATGTAAGGAAAAATTGTAAAAATTGAAAGAAAATCATTGCCCTGAGAAAGTAGTGACTCTGAGGACATTAGGGACTTCCTCCTTATCCAGAGGCTCCTGCAGAAGGCTGTTGAAGGACAACAAATCAGCAAGAACCAGCACCCATTTAATGTTCAATATTTGGGGAGCAATACATTTATTACGGGTAAGGTCATTGTCTTACTGTCATCATATTCTTTTATATGTATCTGTTGAGGGAACCTGAATCCAGCAGACTTCAATACTCAGGAGGTTTCTACTCTCCAGTGTTTGCTGATGTTCCTTTTTGCACATCCAGACAGTAGCAACGTTGAGCATACATTCTACAGCAGGGGGTACAAGTACACACACATACAACCAACATACAGAAAAAATCAAGAGAAGCAGTGAACATTATCCTTACTGCTACCCACATAAACACCAACAGCAGTCAAAAGAACTACAAAAACTTGACCTGCAAAGCACAAATACGTTTGTCCTCTCCAGTTGATTTAGGGTGAAGTTCACTAGCAGGTGAATGCATACTCTTCCTGTCTTGATCCACAGTCACATTCATATCCTCAGGTCTCTTGAACTCCAGATCAGATCTTAACTACATCAAAGATCCATGTCAACATCCTGTGTCTCATGTCCTATTATTCTCTATGATGATGATGATGATGATGATGATTATTTCAGGGTCTTCTGATCCATGATAGTTAGCAACTCAGTCATTCAGCTATGAGCTTAGAACACTTAGAGACAATTGCAGTGATTCACTTACTTAATAAGTGTTTTTAATAAAATACTGATAGTATTTAAAGTTGGACATGAATTTAGTTACTTTAGACATTTAGACATCAATACACTTCTTTTATAAGTACTGTGACTCCAAAATCTTAATGTAATTTTTGTCTTCAAGGTAGAGAGTTCACAGACAATGATGATTTAAGTTAGGAAAGCAGAAGAGTTGAAAGACTTCACATTTAAATATTAACTAGTAGGTTGCAAATTAGCTATTTGCCCATGTAATTTATCAGATAATTACATGCTTGGTTTGCACAGGTGTGACACTGCTATTCGTGCATTCAGCTAAGAATAATTTTTAGTTCCCTCCGGTGACCAGAGAATGTGGAAGACTTGTTATGATGCATTTTGCTGGGTCAGTTCCATTACATGCAGCCTTTCATGTTCAATCTTCTGAATATGGTAAAAATGATTGATTTTGGGAAGTCCAGCATTGATGCTTCTTTTTTGTTTTTTTTACATGAAAAGTGAGAAAAGTAGTAAAGCATGCATGAAATTTTACTATTAACCTAGGTCTCATTACAATTACTTCTGTGTTCAGGTGGCTTCTCTTCACATTTTGCATTTTGCTGACTTGTTTGAGCTAATTACAGTTAAGCCATTAGCAGCTCCTACTGCTGTGATTTGGGTCCTGAAATGGAAAATGAAATCCAGTCCTGAGTTTAGAGATGGCTGTCTCTGGATGCATTTGGGACAAAAAAAAATTCAATAAGACTGTTTTCTTAGTCTAGATTTATTTACAAAAACTGGATGAAATTAATCTGCATCCCACAACTAGCTTTTTTCAGGTGGAATTCAGTTCTGCAAAGGCCTTGGAAACCCTTGTCTGCTTATTAACAACTTGGCAGCAGTATTAAAAACCTTTTAGTGTAAATGTGTCTTTGGAATCACTGTTCAAGGACAAAAAGGAACCAAACAAACCAGAGTTCATTGTGAAAACTTTTGCTGGTGACATAATAAAACCTATAGAATTATGGGGTTTTTTTGAGGATGGAGGCTATTCTTAGACTATGACATTCACTGTCGTGTTTGAAGCAGAGCTGTCAAAACAAATGTGTCAGGTCGTGCAGCAAGTGGTTATCTCTGTGAAAAACATTAGAATAGAGAGGACTGTGGTCTCAGAGATAGGCTCGTAATTAGGTATTGATTGCTTTTGCTAACACATTGTGTACAATTCTAAACAAATTCAAGATCATTTCTGACTCCTTTCTTTTAAACCCAGATAGCTGTCAGTGCATTCATTTGAAAGATTACAAAATATGAAGCAATTTTTACAGCTGATTCACTTGAGCTTCAATTGATTTGGCTTCTATAAAAATCCTCCATTTAAAGGGAATGTCAGCAGTATCTCAGCTCCTGTCCACAACCAGGACTTTTACTTTAGATTACAGAAAAATAACAATTGTCTTGCAAGGGAGTAGAGAAACTGTCCCTCCTTAAAGCTGCAACAAATTTTTGTGAGCTAAGGTGGTTGTATCCTTAGTTTGGATTATTGTAATATGAAGATCTAATCAACCCTAATTCTTGACACTCAGTAAGCCCTGCTCAGTAAAAATGAAAACGTCTCTGTATTATCAACTCTTTTTTCAGCACAAATCCAAATGAGCCCCATATCGGCCCAGGCATGTTCCTCTTAATTTCTTTGTTCTTTTATGGAGACAAATGGACACTGAAGGGTTTGGTTATCTTACTATTTGTATTCAGACAAGGTTTCCACTCCAAAACAATGTATTGATTGGTGATTGATCAGGTAAAGAGTCTTTTAAAACAGATGAGGAGTAGTTGTGATTTTGTTTTCAGTATGTGGTTTTCTATGACACCTTAAAGTATAAAGGACTCAGTTCTGCTTTCAATTAACTCAATAGCAAAACTCTCATTGACTTAAAGGTCTGAAAGATCAGGCCCTAATTTACCAGCATTTTCAATTCCCTGAAAGTCCAAATGCTAAAACTATTTGCAATCCTTGGATATTCTGCTGAAGTCAATGTACAGGTTGGCAAACTGGTGTTTTGGCTCTTCATAAGAATCATGAAAATTCTCTAGCTGATCATATCATCTCTGCCTTATGTAGCAGAGAATTCCAGTCTGTGTTCCCAGCTTGTCATGTAACAATTTTTCTCTCACTTCCATCTCTTTTCCCTGCAGATAAAAGTAATTTCTGAATATCACAAAGTTCTAGTTAAAGAACAGAACTTCAAATATATATTTCTAGGTGTAAAACACTTAAATCACCATGAAGGAATGCAGAAAACAAATTAACTGCATGAAGTACGTATTAAAGAGAATCTGAGAGCTCTGAACATCTTAATTATCTGCAATAAAAAAATTGTTGTTGTGCAGTATAAGAAAACACAGACAAATTATTTTCAACTATATATATAAATAATAGTACTATACAGCGGACCCCGACAGTACTATAATAATAATAATGGTGTTGCTGCCTGCTTATATCAGTTTACTTGTCTACTTTCACATACACTTTCTCATCTGAACAAGTAATGATAGGCAAATTTGCAACATTGCATTACAAACATTTAAGAAATGCGAGACAGCAATATCAGAAGAATTCTATTATTTCTTATCACCCCAAAGATATAACCTACAGTTACTAGGTGTATAAAGGAAAATGCACTACTTTTCTTTTTTTTTTTTTTTTTTTCACATTTTACCACATGGAAAAGAATGGGGCATAATGGGGCAGAGAAAAACCATGTGAATAGTCTTCTAGCTTCTAAACACAATATGACAGGTTACTACCAAGGAGACCTGCAGTTCCTTCACAAAAAAAATAATAAAGAAATATTGTAACTTTCTATTCCAGTTTGAAATGAAAGAGCACCTTAATACCTCACACTGTAGGGCTGAATGTAAATTTTGTATTCCAGTCAGCTCGATCATGGCATTTCTTTTAAAGGCCTATAGATTGTCTAACTAGGACTGCTCTATCAAGAATATAAGCTTTGGGAAAAGGAGAATTTGGAAAAAGGAGAATAAATCAAAAAGAGAAAGCACCTGACAATGTTTTTTATCTCCTTGCAAGTTACAAGCGATAGCGTTTCTTCTTATTTGTAGACAGAACAGCTGGAATAAACCAGTTTTACTGTTTGGTATCAAGAGTCATACACTTTAAATAGCTGTTTAGGTTACTTTTCCACAAGGTAATTTAACAGAACTGCAGCTGTATAATGATGCAATCGTTAAACAATCCTGCATTTTTTCCAAATTGTGGCCTTGAAATCAGTGGGAATTGGATTATGCCCTAAATCAAGAAAAAAATTACAAACATCTCAGAGGATGCTGTAGTATCACATTCTGTAAAATAAGTGGAAACTGACTTCAAGATGGCAGTTTGGGAGTTGAAAGTTTGAGTAAAATTAGGAACTTTCAGCTAAGTAATTTTACTGGGGTGATTCAGCAGTTAGCATCATTGTTTAAGAGCTTTATGGAACACTTTTGACTTTGTAATATCCTTTTATTTTATGTGATTAAAAGGGAGTCTTTAATTTGTGGCATCTCAGGAGTATTGTATTTACCTACTTAAGGTCAAATAGATAATTCTGTGTATAAGTCAGGGTGAAAAAGAAAGGATTTGTGGGGTTTTTTTTCCCTTTCTTTTCCTAATCTTCCTACTGCAGGAACTCTTCTTGATTCAATAATGACATTTGGTGGTAATCCCAGAGGAGTAATAATTTTGCCTGAAGACTAAACTGAGTGAGTGTTGATCTCCCTTGCTGTCAATGACCTATAGATGACATTTTGTACCTAATTAATTAGATGTCTTTCTTTTGAAAGAAATGGTGAATAACGCATAATTAGAAAAGGCATGAAAGTTGGAGCTGTTGGCTCATTAATCTAATGGACCTAGCCTGTGGCACTTAAAGACCATTTATATTGCTTGTAATGTTTGTGCTACTTTATGAACAATTAGCACTCTATACAAGACTGATTCTCTTGATAGTTTTCATTTTTTTCACACTCAAAGAAAATATTTAGATTAGTTTAGGATATAGTACAAGCTATAACCTCTAACACTCATAAATATTCAGATATTAATGATTTACAACATGGGTAAAGTTTCCTGGAATCTAACAATGACATTTCTTTTCTTTAGGCTAAACAAAGAATGGGAGGAAAAGCCCTTCACAGAATTGTAGAACTCATAAACAATAAATTTAAACAAATAATACATTCAAGGAAATGACAATTCCTGTGATGTATTTTTGGTGATTTTTTTTCAGTATGAGTGATACCATATCATGTACACGAGTCTTTCTGTGTAAGAGTAAGAAGGGTACTGTGTTTATTTATCTTTCTTCTAAATTGCTTAATAATAATAAATTTTCTATTTCAACAATATTTTTTTTAAAATATATCCAATGATTTAAGACATATTGCATTTTTATAAAGGAGATTCCTTTGCAGGCTTTTTTGGAGCCAATGCATTCTCAGCGCAACTGTTCCAGAAGTTTAAATTTCACTTTCCACCTACAGCTTGCCAGATTGGTCTATAATCCCTGCTAATTATTTCTCTAGAGAGTCTGACTACTTCAGCTTTACTAGGATTTGTTCCTGTAGAATGCCTGGTTGTTTCTTACCACAACCATGTCTCACAGAAAATAATCCAAGAAAGTTGAAACATATATTATTGTGCCATGCAACATGCTTAAAAACACATCCAGCAATAGCTTGGGAAAATTAGACACCACTGATAGTTTCATATTCTAATTTATACTAAACCATTTATCACATGCCTGGGCTGTTCAACATACACATATGGATATCAGCATGAATATATTTTTGTGTGGACATCGTACACATACTATAGCTGAACAAGTGTATGTTTTCACAAAAAAAAAAAAAAAAAAGAGCTAGCCAAATACTAATTTTAATTAAAACTTAAAATTTCTATTTTTACTTTCATCTTTTTTGTACAATTTTTCTTCACCACAAATGCAAAGTCTACTAAGAGGCATACAAGTTCTCACTGAATCAGAACATATTTTGGAAATCTTGTGAATTTTATTAATTTCTTTTTAAATCTTAATGGGGACACCTAAAATTCTCCCAGGCTACCTAACACCTATATAACTGCAGAGAATCACAGATTTTTTAAGGTTGGGAAAGACCTTTAAGATTAACAAGTCCAACTGTTAACTCCTAACACTGGCAAGTCCATCACTGCATGATGTCCTTAAGTGCTACATCTACATGTAATTTAAATACATGGGCAGTGAGGACTCAACTTCCCTAGACAGGCTATTCCAAGGCTAGGCATATTTTTCTGTGGAGAAATTTTCCTTAATATTCAATCTAAACTTCCCTTGATGCAACCTAAGGTCATTTCCTTGTCCTGCAGCTTGTTACCTGGGAGAGGAGGCCAACCCTCACCTGCTTTCACCCTCCATTCAGGGAGTTGTAGAGAATTCTAAGGTCTCCCCTGAGCCTCCTTCCCTCCAGAGTTAACAAGCCCAGCCCCCTCAGATGTTGCTCATAAGACTTGTGCTCCAGAACTTTCACCAGATTTGTTGCTTTTCTCTGGACAAGTTCTATCACCTCGATGTTCTTCTTGCAGTGAGTGGCCCAAATTTGAACACAGGATTCAAGGTGCAGCCAGTGTGGATTATGAGGGAGTTATTACTCCCCTAGTCATGCTGGCCACACTATTTCTGATATAATATTCAAATACAATTTTATACTTTTATAATTTTTAGCCATTGAACTTATTCTCACTGTTTGAGTCCATCCTCCATTATTTTACTACATACAGTAAATCTGTACTATACCTGTATTGGGAAAGTTGATGGTAAACCTGTTTGTCAGTATGGCTAGGCAGTTAAAAGAATCCTTGCCAATGTTTTGATCTGGGTCAAGTGTCAGTCTCCCAGAGAGGTTTAAGCCAGAGCACAATTTTCAAAACAGCTCTCAAGTACACTGTGTTGGAATCTTAGATATTTTAACATTATGAATACAGCCAAACCATGTCAATTAACTGTAGAACTGGGAAGTGGATCCTTGCCATGCTTCTGTTTACTAGTACAGTTTTAGCTCTTTATTTTTTTATGATAATAATTTCTTCTGAGCTATACATAATAGTCATAAAAGTAGAGACTTAGATGTTGAAGTTTGTTCTCCACAAAGACTGTAGCTTATAAATCAATACGCACACTCTTCCTGCTAGCAGAGATTCTAAGAGCTAGCAGAGATTCTAAGACCAATGTGTGGTCGTCTTTCCTCCATGTTATCCTAGCCATCCCTCATCAGTTCATTTATGCTCATTTGCTGGCTCTCAATTAATCTCCTTTCTCCTTCTAGGAACTTTAGTCCTCTTCTGCATCTCTACTTATGGCCATGAAAAATCACCACTGCCCTGTGGGAAGCCCATGCTGAGCAGGGTCCTGGGAGAGACTAGTTGACTCATGGAGAGAAGAGCCATGCTAGAGCAGATTCCCTGGTAGGACTTTCGACTCCATGGGGGATCCACACTCGGGCAACTTGTTCCTGAAGGACAGCATCCCATGGACAGGCAGCTATGTTGGGCTTTTACATGCAGAACTGTAGCCTGTAGAAAGAACTCACACTGAAGGATTTAATGGAGATCTCCCATGGGATGGATCCCATGATGGAGCAGGGAAGGACTCCTCTTCCTGTGCAGTGGCAGAAATAACCTGTGATGAACTGACCATAACCTTCATTCCCTGTCTCCCTGCATGACTGTAGGGGAGAATGTAGTGCCCAGGAAAGGAGGGATGGGCAGAAGATGTTTACAAGATTTGTTTTACTACTCATTATCCTGCTCTGATTTTGGTTGGTAGTAAATCTAGTTACTACCCCCAAGATGAGTCTGTTTTGTCTATGACAGCAACTGGTGAGTGAGCTCTCCCTGCACTTAACTTATTAACATTTTGTTATATATTCCTGTGTTCAGTTATGGAGGGGATTGATAGATTTGCTTTGTTGTGTACCTTCATCCAGCCAGTGTCAACTTACCTCAAATGTGTCTTTGTTCCTTCTTACAGTCTCTTTCCAATGCTTTTAGTCTATTAAATAATGACTAAATGACTAATAATCAAATTTCTCTCTACTGCTCACTCAAAGATTTTCTGAGACAAAACTAGATGAAAATAAAAAAATCCACACCCATCTTTGTCTTCTCGCTCTTCAATATTTAATATTTCCCATTCCATCTTTCCTTTTCTTCTTTTTTCCTCCCATTCTCTCTTTTCCCCCACCTTTTTTCACTTCTCTCTTCTCCTTTCCTTTCCCCTTCTCTTTTTCCCTACCTTTCTCTGTTCACAAGAAAGATCTGTTTTGTCTCTAAAAGTGGTTTCCTGATTTGAATGCCCACTAACATGAAACAGTGCTCAGTAGTTACAAGCTACTTATTTTAATGCAACAGTAATATAAATTGGTATGTAAAATGCATATGTAGTAAACTGCCAGCAGTATCTATTTCCTTCAGGCTGCAATAACTCCTGTTAGAATTGTCTTTTGTCCCAAATCTCTCTTCAATCTTTGAGCCACTCCAAAGCATCAGTCTCTTGAGGATGTAAATAAAGGATGACTCATTAACAGACTGATAAAAACAAGTGTATTTTATAAAGGGACAGCAAGGAACAGAACTCAAAACTTTGCTCCTTGCTCCTGACATGTATATATAGCATTAATGATATTGAAATAAGCCAAATTATTTTTGGAGTGAACAGATCTTTATGCCAGAGTTCATTCTGTGTTCCCACTGCAAACTTCTGAAATGTACATTTACCAGTGTCTTGAGTGACATCTCCTGAAGAAAGTTAACATGGTCATTCCCAGCAATTTGCTAGTGAACTCTGACAAGAGATTTGTAGATTCTATTCCTGCAATTCTGGTTTTGTAAAAGGGAGAATTATGCAGCAATTTTATTTCCTTTTCAAGTAAAGCTGCATCAAGATACACAGTTTTTCTTCCTCTCACAATAGTGCTGGCTGAGTTGACTCAAAGCACTTGTCTGGTGGCATAGTAACAACCATAAAATCGTGTAATAATTTGTCTTTATAATTACATGTTTTGACTACATGTCTCATGACAACTATGTAACCTTACCGTTCTTCAATGGCACTGGGGTAAATCAAAAGCAACTACAGAGACAAACACAGCAGGACCTGTAAAAACTTGTCAAAGAAAAAATCAGGCCTTTGAGGAATGAACAGATGATTTTAATGTAATCTGGAAGAAAGAGATCACTTCTGCCCATGCTTTGGTCTCCTGAACTCTGGCTATACCTTCCTGAATTATGCAGTGCACAGTAAAATTACTGCAGCATGGTTTACTGCAAGAAACTGGATTAAATAAACATGCTGCCACAAACAATGTATATTCCAGCAACCAGGTTAGCTAAACTAAAACAAACTTTTGTGTTTCACTGCTGTGCACAAAGGACATGCACATAAGGTAAGAACTGGTAACAGGACAGTTCTCCAATTTCATGTGCTCACAGAAGGCAAAAGTACATTTAAAGAAATGCATCGTTAATCTCTCAACTCACCTCTTAGATTTCAATTTTATTCTATTGATCATGAACCTGAAGATAAATTATTTCAAGAAAAAATATGATTGATTATTTTATTTAACTGTTTCTATTATTTTCACAGAGCTGTTGCATACTGCTAGAGGAGAACTAGATGATCTCCCAATATCCATTCCAGCCTCAAGAATTCTGCGATTCTGAAAAAAACCCCAGACAAACCTGAGATATGAAGAAGATACATATATATATATATATATATATATAGAGAGAGAGAGAGAGAGAGAGAGAGAGAGAGTTATATTAGCAAGTAGGTGGAACTGAAGGAGAAAGAAAATATTAGTGCAATGACCCTCAAATTATCAAGAGAATTATGTAAGAAAATCTTTCTTCCCCTCCTCAAATGAGACCACAATGATTATTCATAGCCACTGGGCTATCACAGAAGAAAACTAGTTCTAGTCTATGTTTTGAACCCTTACCTCACCTTACTCAGAGTAAATGCTCTCATAAAATAAAGTGACCAAAGAGGAGCTAGAAACTAAATCTTTGTTCATTACAAGACTCCAGAACATGCACAGACACAACATTCAAATGAATCACATATATTTAGGTAACTCCAAATAATTGAAAATATTTCTAAAACATCTAATAATTTTATTGAGCAGTTTCTAAGGCAAATAGTTGTTCCTTCTGTAACTAGCTAGATAGAATTATATATACTAAACTAAAGAATTTTACATGCAGTGAAAAATTGCCACTGTGTTTCAACTGATATAAGTGAAAAAGCCCAATTTCCTTTTATGCTGTATCTGCTTCATTTATGTTACTGTGCAGGAACAGGATCAAGCCTGGGTATGGGTTTTGATGTAGAAATGGATCATCTTTCATTTAAATATGGCTCATTTCTTGTAAAATTTTTCAGATTGTTGCATAGAAGATGAATTAGTGAGATGAATTATTGTTTAAAGTGACTCCTACTAGCTAAAGTAAGCATTTTAAAACAAGTCTCAGTCACCAATGCCTTCTATAATTTTTACTTTTGTGGTTGTCATGCCAGTCTGGGAGCACAATATAGACACTTTAAATTGTTTCAGATGCAGACAGCATAAATTGCCTCCATAAAACCTTGCTGGGCAAGCGTAGTGTCAAAGCATACTACATTATAGCCTACTACTGTACAGTATTTATTTCTGAAAGCATATCAGAAGAAAATAATAGAAAGAAGTCAGAAACTCTAATTCATGTAGAGATAAAATAATTAATAGGAAATTTAGAGGTAAATTTGCAATTTCAATTATAATGATTAAACAAAATGCATAACTTTAGGTTCCTAACTGAGGTTAACATCTTCACAACTGATGGTCTATCTACGTCTCTCCGTCTTCTACACTGAGAACAAAGAGAAAATTTTGTCTCTCAGTTCTAGATCCTCTAAATCAATCCTAAGTCATTCACATTTGGCTACAGAGGGAAAATATTAGATTGTGTGAGTACATTCCCACTCTGTTTCCCCCTCCTCCCAGTCAATTATTTTTGAAAGTGTAATTTGAAGGTTCATTAAGGTGATTCAAGGTTTTACTTAAATAACAATGTGTTTAAGCTGTAGCAGGTTGGCCGAAAATAATAAAAAGCCTCAGAAATTCAGGTACACAGGTTTAAACACAAAGCAAAGATTTGAAATGTCACTGTCATATTTTCTGGAAAAATCCCTTGCCCAGGATTTCTCTCCTGGGAAACTGAGAAGCCTCAGAGAAAAATGAAAACGATAATTATCTGATTTGCTTCGGCTGTGTTTTGCTGTTGTGGAATGTGTTTGGACATTATTTACCAACAGGTGGTTGTTTCATTGGTTTCTGCTGTGAATAACTTTGACTTATTGGCCAATGATGGCCAAGCTGTGTTGGACTCTGAGGAGAGAGTCACGAGTTTTTCATTAGTATCTTTTAGCTTTCTGTCTGTATCCTTTCTGTATTCTTTAGTATAATTTAGTAGAGTTTAGTATAGTATTCTTTAATATAATATAGATCATAAAATAATAAATTAGCCTTCTAAGAGCATGGGGTCAGATTCATAATTTCCTTCCAACGTTGGGGCAAATACAAGTTTGGAGCCTAATAGCTTTGACTGAGTTAGAAATTTCCAATCATGATACTGGCAAATCCACTTAGCAAAATCCATGAATAACTATGCCAGTGTACTGGCCTTGCTAGGACGAGGCTAGTTTTCTCCACGCATCTCTTATGGTTCTGTTTTTTGGATCTGAGACCAAAACAGTCCTGATAACATACCAATGTTCTAGTGTTTGTTGACCAGTGCGCAGCATCAAGGCCTTTTCTGCTTCTCACTCTGTCCCCCAGGGGTTGCACAATCTGTTGGCAGGAGTCACAACCTGGCAGGCGACCTTGACTGATCAAAGAGATGTTCCATACCATGGAGTGTCATGCTCAGCAATAAAAGGGGAAGGAAGGGGCTTTGAAGGTTAACCATTTCTTGTTAGGAAACATGATGGGCATCAGTCTACTTGTGGGAGGTGGTGAATGATTGCTGTTGCATCACTTCTGTTTATATCTCTTTTTCTCCAATTGCCATTCACTTTTTTTTTTTCCTTTCTTGACTTCCCACTTCCTTGCTTTTACTTTTCTTTTAATAGTCCCTTGTTCCACTGAGGGGATGAGGAGAAAGTGAGCAACACACTGTGTGGTGCTTGACTGCCCATTGGTATTAACCCAAAACAGGCCGCAAGTTGGAAGAACTACTCTGGTTTAAAAATCAGAGATTAAAAAAAAAAAAAAAAAAAAAAAAAAAAAAAAAAAAAAAAAAAAAAAAAAAAAAAGATACAGTTTTCTGTAATTATTTTTTCCTAATTTCAGAATTAATAAAAAGTTTTTGGTTGGCTTTTTTGTTTTGTGTTGTTTATTTGCTGCTGTTTTAGAAAATGGAATCAGATTGACAGGTGGAACAATAATAGTTTTTCAATTCCCAGAAACCAAGCATCAGATAGTCATGCGACAATACCATATATCAACAGATACAGAACAAGACTACAAGATCTGACAATGCTGCAGCACCAAGTGCTGTCAGAATTATCAGTAAGAATACAAATTCTCTTTTTATCTGAACAAAGAGCTGGTCAGGGGTCTAAGTATGCAAATTCTGAGGAAGCTGCCAAATGCACCTTCCCACTGTGTTGTGGGATCCTCTTCAAAGCCTCATTCCACAGCAATTGCTACTGAAGTACAGAGTAGTACTTTTCTTTCACCTATCCAGTGTAAAGTATTCAAGACCCTTGCTGTCTTCAAAGAGCATTGCAGGCATTCAGCAAATAATCATCCCCGGCATGTTTTGTCCAATTTCTATTACTAGCTCTCAAACAATTAAACAGATGTTGCAAGACAAGGACTCCAGTGAAGGCTGAGAAGTACGAGCTGCACTCATACTGCTTCTTTCAGCACGTCATGGTTTAATCTCAGCTGCCAACAAAGCACCACACAGCCACACACTGAATCACCTCTGGTGGCATGGGGAGAGAATCAGAAGAGCACAAGAGAGAAAACTCGCGGGTTGAAATTAAGACAATTCAATAAGTAAAGCAAAAGCCTCTCATGTAAGCAAAGGAAAACAAGGAATTCATTCATCATTTCCCATGGGCTGGCAGGGGTTCAGCCATCTCCAGGAAGACAGGATTCCATCACATGTAACAGTGACTTGGGGAGACAAACACCATCAATCCGTGCACCCCCCACTACCTCCTTCCTTCTTCCCCCACTTTAAATGCTGAGCATGACACCATATGGTCTAAAATATCCTTTTGGTGGCATCTTCCATGGCTTACAGAATACTTTAAAAATTCCCACAGTCACCTGAAAAATTTATTATGTAAACTTAGATGATGCCACACCCTCGATTGTGTGATAAAGATAATAGTGAATTCTCTAACAATGACATCCTTTGGACCTCAGCTAAAATATGTACATGATTCTACAGCTTCTTAGGTGAAGGCTATAGGATCAAGCAGGTGTGGGCCCATATGTATTTTTCAGATATTTTGTTATAAGAAAATAATTGGATCTTGTTGCATTTGTTTTTCTCAAAATTCATTATTTTCTTAAACATTTTGAAAACAGTAGCTCCTTTTGATTTTAAAAATAGAGGAGGTTCTTTTGCCATCTGATTCAAATATTTCTACAGACTTTGTGAGAAGATGGAGGAGCTCAGATTAGTTGCTTAAATGACTATGTGAGAAATATCTCAGCCAGGTTTAAGGTGCCAGCCAAGGGCACTGGGGGTCTCTCATAGGTTCGGCACAATATTTACCTCTTTAAAGTGAAGTTCTTGGATGTGAGATGTCTCAGATAATTTGAAACAAGGTGTTTAACGTAATGTGTAGACTCCTGGCCTGCTCCTAAATCATCCATATATGCTCCATATCACTAGAGCAGACAGAAACAAAAACAGGATTTAGAAAACAAACAAACATACATTTTTAAGCAAATATCTTCTTTTCATAATTTCCAGCCATTCTCTAATACTACTGAAAAACTCTCAGATTTGAAAAAAATATTAATTATAGACAGAGCAGATGTTTTATATCTAGATGATATGTTTTGCATCTGTGTAATTTTAAGAGCTTTCTTCATTTTTTCTTATTTTTCCTCCTTGTTTTCAGCAGACATGATTAGTATTAAACTTTAAAATATTGTAATGTCTATAAATAGTGCTAGAACCTTGAATTCTAAAAATTCTCAAGATTATAGTTACTCAATATTTCTCTTTTTTTTCTGTCAGACTTTTATATAGGTGTTGTAGAAAGCACTGCACTATCTTCACCTAGTTATTTCACGATATGTTTATGAGGTAATAAAACAACAACTTCCTAAGTGAGAAATCAGCATATAGAGAGAAAATCACATATAGATTAACTAATGCTACTAATAAAATTATAAAATCAGAGTAATCATTAATTTTAGGTTTTCTTCATTGTGTATATGAAGAATTGGATTTTTGAGGGAATAATCAAAAATCAGCTGTTTATACAGCCACCCCAAGTCCTGACATTAAATATAAGAAACAAGGAAAAATTTATGCTGAGGACACTGATTTGCAAAAACTACTTGTACCAAAGGCTTATTCAATATTTTTTTTCCTTCAGATTTGCTTATGAGAAAGAATTCACAGTGTAAACTTTACAGGAGTCAGGACACCCATGAAAATAAATTACTACAAACTTCTGTTGATTCATTACGGTGATTTACTATGGTCTTTTAATTTTTGAGCAACAGAACAAGAACAATACAGAACTCTGAAAAACTTCCTGAAAGAAGTATCTCAATATTTTCAGGAAAGAAAAATAATCAATTGTAAGATAGCAATCTCTCTGAAGTACAAATTTAGAATCACAGGATAAAATCACCACAGGCAGATAAAGTGCTGGAACTGTAGTGTTTTTACAGGACTTATCCAAAACATCATGATTTATTGAAGCTTTCTTTTGTTTTCTTTCACATCCTCTGTAAAATAGTTAATTGGGCAATTCACTGGAATCTCATGTGAGAATTTGAACCTATGCTTCTATGCAATTGTAAACCTTATATGTAATAGTGAAATGTTTACCATATTTTTATTCTTGTTTTATGTCAAAGATTGTTTCAAATCAATTTTTTTCAATAAATGATATATTCTTGAGCCTCAACCTTTGACTAAGAAATATAACATCTATTGATTTTGTGGATTCTAAAAAATTGTGTTTTATTCATAAGATGGTATTTTATTTGGAGTCACAGCAATTTATCTACTGAGTTATCAATTCCTCCCTATGTTCAACAAAATTAATTTTTTTTGTTTCTTTATTAAATAACTTTAAGATTTCCAGCTTTGTTTGTTGTGACTGTAAAAGATACTTATTTGAAAAGGTGTGGAATTATCAGTACTAATATAAACAAGGCAGTTCTTTGATAGTATCCATATATTTGCTCGTTTTAGCCCATCAAGATAAAGTTGTGAACATAAAGGGAGTGTTTCCAGCTTGCATTTATCAGATCTCACTATACATAAGGAGAACAACAACAAATATGTACAATTAACTGCACAGCCAAAACTAAAACAATAAAAAAGCTAACAAAGATAACATTTCTCTTCTGAATGTTTTTTGCTGTCAAGCTATGAACATAAAAGTGTTTGTAAAATTGCACATGCAATTTTACCTGTATGGTGTATGGAAATACTGGCTCCTCTTTGCCTTCTTTATATCATAAAACAAAAAAAACCAAAAAAATTCACCAAAAATCAAAGAAATAAAACAAAGTAACAGCCTCCTTCCAAACACATGAAGATTTACATAATTTTAAATACATTTTTGACATTTATGTTAACTAATGTAGAATTACAAGGAGACATCTAAATGTCAACATTACAACATTAGTTTCTTAAGCTGTACTTAAATCCTATCTCTGTTTGAGATCGAACAGAATGAATCCCATCTATAAGCAATCTTTTTTATATCTCCAGATTTCTTTTCTACAAACTATACACCGTCCTGACTGCATTGTGAATACTTTCAGAACTTCATTTTATAATACGGATAATTTATAATTATCTAATTAATAATAAATTAAAATGAAATATTTAATTAATATATTTAATCAGTTCAGGTGAAAACAACCAGAATGTGGCTGATAGACAATGGTAGGCAATCTAGTTTTCCAGTCCAGTTCATCTAAGTAGAACTCTCATTTTTGTTCATGGGTTTGTCCCAGGGAGAGCCAGGTATGATTTTGTTCTTCCTTTTGTTCTTTTGCTTTTCCTGGAAAGCTGTTAGGGTAAACTGGTTGCTTTTGGAACTTTTTTAACATAATGACAACACTGACAGTCAAAGAACACAGCAAGTTGGAAGAGGAAGGAAAAGGAAAAGGATATGCAAGTGAACTTTTCTGTCCAGTCAATGCCTTTGCATTTTTTCATTCTATCACAGAGCTGTAGATTGCAGCTCTGTTGATATTTTCTCATGCTTGGCCAAGGACACAAGCTGGCAGATGAGGGTGATCTCAGCCTGCCCTGTCTGATAGGTCACAGTCCCACAGGGTCTGAGCACAACAGGCAGTGCCAGGCTCTGCCAAAATCTCCAGCACAGCACCACATAGCTCAGGCAGGGACTGGATGCCTGACTCAGAGCTGTCATGAACTCCTGGTGCCACAGGAGGGGAAGCCCTGGGTGAAGTTTCTCAGGGACACTAAGGTGCATTGATGTCTCCAGGGCCCTGATGCACCTGTATGAAACAGAAGGCATTTTCTATCTGGAAACAATGAGTAGCTTGCCACTGATCCCCAAGGGGAAGGTGGGCATTTAATACTTCTCCAGTACTTACTAGAGATTGATGTGTTCTCATTTTTTCAACAGCATTCATTCCTCAAACCTAAGCTCGGATCAATTGCTGTCTGGATGACTGGAATGGAAGGATTGTAAGTCACAGCTTTTATTTATGTCCTTTGGTATGGATTTGTTTCATATCTAACTGACATAGACTCTGCTTAGCTTGCAGGTTTCTGAAAAATCCATTCCTTAGGCACTTGGCTCTTCTTTATACCTTATTGGGAGCCAAAACATTTATTGGCTGCTGAATTTTCCAGGAAGTAAGCTGGCAGCAGATGAGGTGTTGCTTCTCTAGTTTAGTGAAGCTATGCCTAAGAACCTTTAAAAAACCTGGCTTTATGTATGCTACTTCTCATCCATAAAACAGAGAAAAAAAAAAATCCTGAATTTATAAGCTATAAGAGTAAGCACATTTAAGTTTGCAAGGTCTTCAGATATTGTGATATAGAAACCACAAAGAGATGTTTGATAAGAAGGAATTATAGACAAGTTAAAGATCAGAAACAGCTTTTTAATTGCCGGCCAAGCTGAATACTGAAAAACATACAGGTACTTTGAAAAGTTCCCAGCCACTTGTTCAATCAATTAAGTGAAAAACTTTTGAGCAAATCTGAATACTGAATTAATATGAAGAAATAATGATTTGCCTATAGATATTTTGCAAATGGAAAAGATTAATTAAAGGAGGCATTTATTTCAAATTATTTGCTCAGCTGTTGTTGCTCAGAATTCAGTGGAGTTTGCATATGTAACTGAGATATTTCAGTGCAGGCCAGGGAAAAGTATATATATATATATATATATATATATATATATATATAATTTGGTTTTTTGTGTTTATTTTTTAATTAGTTTTTTGGTTAAAGCATACAAAAAAAACCCCCACATTGCATAAAAGAGCTAGCCTAGGTTACTTGCTAGATGAAAGAAGGTAAAAGACTGGCATTTTTTAAAAACTAAACAAAAAACCCAAGCAAATTGATTAAAAGAAAATTAAAACATCTCCATAGCTGATGTACATTTTCTTTATTAAAGGGTCTTGTTTGTATCTGTTAGGATATTTTATAAGACTAAGTTTTAAAAAGACTGTACTTTGAAATCCAGTGAATTCCACATGACAATGGCAAGGTGCAATCCTGCAAAATGGCACCTTTGGAGTATAGAAAGGGAGAAAGATATATGAGACAGACTCACCAGGGCCGTGAGCCTTGACAGGGGAACAAACAACCCATACTCAGCTAAAGGTCTGGGAGGGCCAGTAGATATATGAGGGGTTTCCTACTTAACTGACAGGAAGTTGTAGCAATCAGTGGCACAAGAAGAAGGACACAAAGACAGGAACAAGGCATTACCATGGGAAGTAGCAGGCAAAGCAAGCAAAAAGGGCTTGAAGATGGTCATGTCATCATGGTGACAGTGGTATTGTGCTAGGAAAAATGGTACATTGTCCTGGTTGATTCAGGAATCTCCAGGGATAGCAGCATCCTCAGCCAAAATGGACTTCCTGGGACTTTTCTACCTGAGGCTGCAGGGAGTGTCAGAAAACACCTGTGAGCGAAAGTTAATGTCAATATCTTCTATGATGCACTTATGGGTGTGGAGTGAGAAGCAGTTATTAAAAAAAAGTAAAATATAGAAACCAAACTGAAGAAAACTGAAGTAGGTGTTGAGGTGTAACGTGTTACCAGAATGTAATGTGGTAGTGAACCACAAGAACAGATCCATGCAGAGCACTGGAAGTGGACTGAACCAGTCCAAGGCCTCCAGCACACATCAGCATGAGCAATGAAGGTTATGCCTTGGAGCATCCCCAAGACAGCAGTGGCTTCTCTAGGCAGACAAAGATTATAAGATTATATGTAAACATTTGCTATCTTTTTGCTAACCAGAAGATCCCTCAAGGGACTACCAAATGCCTGCCAAGAAGACACTTTTGCCTCCATATGACTCACTGTTCCTGAGTAAACAGCCGTGTTTTGTGTCCCAGCTGTGCCCACAGAAGCTGTGGAAAACCCTGGGCAAACTGCTCTAGTTCTGAAAAAAGCTTTGAGCAGGAGTTGGACCAGCTAAGGTCTAGTGGTTACTTCCAACCAAAATTCTTTAGCAGTGCTTTCAGCAATCTGAATTGAGCTTTTACTGACAGATCATACCTTTCCAAGTTTATAGTAGAAAATTCTAAGCTTTTTAGCATTCAGTACTGCTTACAAACATTTAAGTGCTGGGATCCCAGTGATCTCTGATGTGTTATTCTTAAAATAACAACTGATTAATTTGGCTCTTTGAAAGGGAAACATGGATGAGGAAGCAAAACCCATTATTGCTAGTTTGAAAGAACTAGAGGCTGTTTTACACAGATACGTCCTTTTATTCACATTCCAGCATTCACATGTTGGTTCTTCTCTCCAGTTTCTTCATCTCTAAAGACAGGACACAGATATTAGGTGCTGTAAAGAGCTTTTTTGTTGGGCTTTTGCACAAAAAATATATTTAATTTTCACAACATGCAAGTGTTCATGAGAGCTGCAAAATATTGGTGACTTTATTCCCTGGTTAGACAGAAATTATACCAGTCTGTTCACTGATGAAGTCAGCTGGAGACCTTTGCTAGCTAATGAAATGCAAAGGTTGACTTTGTAATAAAAGCTACACTTCTGGGTTTATGGGTTTTTTTTCACCTAAGAATGCTAATGAAAATTGAAGATGCCATAGGCCAGATTTTTTTTGTAGCTAAATAAAATAGCAGGTCAAGTGAACTGCAAAAGATTTAAGTAAATTATGAGAAGTTGTATATTAGAAGACTATTTTATGCTAATCTATAGGGTAATTTAATTAAACCATAAACTTTCTAATAATAGACAGAAGGAACTAGAAATTTACTCAAAAAGTAAAAGCTTCATCAATGAATGCAAAACCTGATATTGAACTAAGAGAAAAAGTGTATTAAAGTGCCTAGTTAGGGCTTTAAAAATATGGTAGAATCCCATTTCTATTATATGTGTCTTAACCACAACTTTTATGTTTCTGAGAAAAAAAAAATCACTCTTATTGTGACTTTACATTCATCCATTTTATAAAAAAATGTTAATTTTTAACTAGAAAGAGGTTAATAAATTAGTATCATGGTTCATATTAAATACTTTGATTCCATTTGCAGTGTTAGTTAAATATTTTCTTTCCCATTTTCTTATTTTTACTTTTGTTAAAATCAATTTTATAATTACCTTTTTTGTAAAATTGTGAGATGGAGGACTTTAGATATAATCATATTTTATTTCATTAAACCATGAAAATGAAAACAAAACTGAAAAATTTTTTTTAAGGAAAAATTCCCATGTTTGTCTGATTTGTTCACAACACATAATTTGATCAATTACATTTCATTTTAGGAGCTCAGCCTGAAGGATGCAAAATAAATCTAGTTTGCAACCATGTTACAGTTATGTCCTAGGCATGACTCAGAAAAAGCATTTTTTTTAGTGGTGTGTAATATCTTAGAAAACAACATGCCACCTTTTTTCATTGATAATTAATAAGTGTGGAACTGTCATCTTTCGGGTTTGCAAGTCAGATAGAAGCTTATCAAGAATAGTGCCATATTCCTAAGTATCAAGCTCACACATATTTGGTTTTCACTGTGTGTCATCTCCAATTCATTGCAAGATGTTTTATATGTTTGAATAGTATTCAAAGGCAACTAATAGGATTAGAGACAATCAGAATTATTTAGCTCTGAACTGAAGACCAACAACTTTGAAATCTTGCAAATCACTAGTTAATAACAACATGAAAACCTATTCTCTAGTCTCCTACATCATTCTTTGCATTTTGTGCACCTAGAGGAGCTGAGAAGGTGAAAAACAGAGACTGAAGAAGCAGGGGGATGTTGTGAAGAATGGCCGGGTTGAAATTCCTCTGGAAAAATCCTAAACGCATAAGGTTTCAAGAAAAACAACTGTATCTCTGTTAAAGTCGTTAAGAAATATTAACATATTAACATATTAAAATATTAACATATTTTTAATATAACATTTTTAAATATAACATATTTTTTAAAATTAAAATACATTTCAATTAAAACTCACAAAGTTTCATATCGCTACAAGATGACATAAACTGTCACTTTCACTAAACATATATCCCTCATTCCCTCAGTTGCTTGCCTCTAGCTTCTACCACCTTCTAAATACCAAGTGCATGAAGTTCCTATAGCTGCGTGATGAACTGGTCTGGTTAAAAATATTTTTGTCTCCAGGGATCACTTCTCTCAGCAGCAGCTAAAATTCAGGAAATGAAAGGTGCATATCCATAATCATTTCAACAAATCTAAATTGAGACTGCTGTGATCTCAGCTGCCTTTTCCATCCCCAGCTGTGCACTCTCCTGCCTTGAACTGGCACTATGTCTTGTGTAATCATGTATTGAAACATTATGGGAGCTGAACGGATGAAAATTCAGAGTAAAATAAATTAAAAAAATAAAATAAAAGAAAAGAGAGAGAGAAAAAGGAAAACAAAACACCTATTTGTCCTTAGTTAGATCAAGTCCCTGAAACAGTTTTTAGTGTGAGTGCCCAACCCCTCAGACAGCAATAGTTAGGGAAAAGGGATAAATATTAGGAAAAAATTAGGACCCTGACAGGCTATAGAGTTCAGAGATTACCTTGTTGAAGCAGCATATGGAGACATCATTTTTAGATCTGTGGCTAAAAAAAAAAAAAAAAAAAAAAAAAAACAGAGTTCAGGTAAATATACTACAGTTTAAATACATAGGTATTTTTCATTGTGTTCTGTTACAGTTCTGCATGAAACTGAAAAACGGATGTGAGATACTGGGCATCAGCTGATAGAGGGAAATCGACTGGGATATCAGCCATTTTGAGACGGTGGCATAAGGCTCTGTGTTGAATCAGAATGATGCCCCTTTGGCTTACACCAGCAGCAAAATTCCTACTAACAAGGACTTGGACTACCAATTCAGTTTTGATGTTGCCATTTTTAAACTAGGAACTCTTCAGAATCCCAAGCACCTTTAGTCTTCATTTCATCAAACTATAAAAAAGGAAGTGATTTTGAACTCTCTTCTCTTCCCTTGCAAGGTGAAACATGCCTGGCAAAACAACACACTGGCCATTTGTGTTTTCTTAGAGTACTGCCAGTATTTCCCAGCTTCAGGCACGAGAAGAGAGAGAAAAATCCCTGCCCACGTTTAGTTTTGGATCACCTCTGCACTGTAATGGACTTGCCAGGCTGCTTACAGTAGCTTTGGGGCTAGTTTGCACTTGGTCTGGGAACAGCATCACAAAAACCTGGCCCTCCATCTTCTAAAAAACTAAAGCTCTGCAATCAAGTTTTTCAGTTGCATCAAGACAACAGAGCAAAAAGAAAATGAAGTGTAGAAAAAAGACAAACATGGAAATATCACCCATGTTCTTTAGTGAATTTTTTTACTCATTATCTCTTTAATTATCAATTCCTCCCTGCTCACTTCAGTGACAATATCAGCTGCCTAGCGTGGTTGGAGACATGAGGATCCCAAAATGATGTTAAATAGGCAAGCTAAACTGTAATACTGCATTAAATATTTCCTATTTAGGCAAGAATATGGCTGCATTTGATCTCACTGAAATCCCCAAACTCTCACTTCATAGAGGTTTACCCAAGCTCTAAATCAGCGAAGCTGAGGACACGTTGCTTTCTAACAATCTGTTCCTTCAAGTTAAAAACAGCTGAACATGATCTTGCTAGCTCCCAGTGTGGTGCTGTGGCTGAGAGGGCTAATGTGGCTGCATAATCAGGGGAATACTCAGCTGGAGTGGGGAGGTTATACTACTGACATAACAGCATAAATGTTTATGTTTACTCTGAGACTCGAGGTGCAAACTGTAGTGTACACACTCCCTAGAGAGGCAGCTATTCTCCATGACTACAATGTTGAAGAGAATGGCAAGAAAACAGGATTGTTTACCACAGCAGGAAGAAAACAACTCACACAGATTTAGATGCCAAAAAATAAGGAATTGAAAATACTGATGACTGCAATGTCTTTGTTAGTCTCATATCACACGTACAAGCTTTTCCTACAGTAGATTGAATAATGGATGAGAAACAAAAAATACGTGTACCGTGAGAAATGTATATTTCTGTATTGTATCTGAACTTACTGCTCTTTTTAGCCTTCTCTGGAAAAAGTTTTTATACACAACAGTTAGCTTAGAAATACTTAGCAATACAAAAGAAGAACACAGAAGTTACACAGAAAGAAGAAAGAGACAAAACACTGCTATATTTAGACACAAATGTGTGTCAAGAAATACAGAACATGCAGAGTTTTCATAGTTATTTCTAGATTCTCTTCATTTTCCTTTACCCTAATGGAAAGAAGCACTATCTTCTTCTGAGTGGGGTAACAATGCCAAACTTTGACATCAGCTTTTCATCAATCATCTCTATTTACAGACAGAAACAAACAAAAAACCAATCGACCAAACCACCAAAGCCACAGTGAGGAAACCACTTGCTGCAGACAATTCAGCAGGGTAATGAATGATGTTGGAAATACCCAGAAATTCCAACCTTGTTTTCCCAAGTTAATACTTACCCAGTAGACCATGCTGGTTCTGTGAGATCACAAGTGCATTTTGTCTTTGAAGCATGTTATCCATTACCTTTGAAGGGGCTTCTTTTAATAAAATACAAATCAAACACATCTAAAATAAATCAAACACATCAAGGCTTTGAACCAGATCCCAAGTGGTCCTGATAACATAGTCTGCATTTTAAAATGTGTTGATAACATAATTTGCATTTACAAATTCCGATAGTCTCAGTGGGAGTTAGGGATAGTCAGAATCTCACTCAGGATTTATATCCAAAGATAGAAATTGAAAAAAAAACAATGAAGCCCCACAAAAAGCTACACATGGGGCACTATGGTGAGAGGTGGAAATAAACTGAGAGATTACTCTGCCCCTGATGTTGAAAACAGCAGTTGGCCACAGGCATAGTCTGAATGCCTCATCTTTTAACTGTAAAGGGGTAAAATTTAGACCCTCAGGCTTCCTATTCTTGCAAGTCAAAGATGCTAATGATGTGTCTGCCTACCAATGTCACAAAGAATGCAACTGCTGAGATCCTTTCTTTGAAGCAATTCAAAAACTTTCATTTTGTCATTGAAAATCCCTGCTAAAGCTCTGACATATTTTTTGGCCTCACATACAGTGCTATAATGTAATACTAGTGGGAGCACCAGAAGTTCAAAATCCTCTAAACCTGATAAAAGAGTTAACATAACGATGACTTCCATAATTAAAAAATCATTTCAGCACACCTCACACCCGAAATATGTCATTACCTGCCACTCTATCAATCAGGAAAGCTATAATTAGTCTATTCAGTAATTCTAAAACTGGACATCTCTACACTTTTCCACAGATACAGAAAGATCCCATGGAGTTCTGCTGAAATTTTCAGTACCTTTCGCTTGAGCTATTATAAGCACAGATGATTGTCAAATTGAAGACTTTGTTTACAGCTACTGCACTGAACATCTTTTTAGAAAAAAGGACATTTCTGAAGAAAGATTGTAAATTAGATGATAGCAAGGTTCTGAATGTGCAGTTCAATGTCAAGATGTTACATCAGCCAGAGCAATTTGAGCTCGTGTTCATTTTTTTTTCAAAACATGCCATTTATATTGAGTAAACAAGGTTATTGGCTTAGCAAAATACTTGTTGCAATAGAAAATATCATATTGAATCATCCAATGATTTAGGCATTCGCCTTATATTATAAAAGGTTTTAAAAGATGAAGAATAAAATTTGCACTGAAAGGTAACAGTAAGAGATGTGAAACCACCGATTTTATGTCTCACATTTGGCCAATTTAAAAATGAAAATAATAGCCTCATTAGCTGTCAGTCTTCAGAGGCATGAAATTCATGTTAAAGATCTGTATCTACTGTGTGTGTTATCAAGAATACAAGTACAGGAATAACGATTCTGCCTAATTTAAAATCTTTGTGTCAAAAGAAGAAATGAAAGAACGGACATGACAGAGGTGAATGAAGCTGTTGTTCTTTTAATTTTATTTAACTCACCGTAAAAATCTTTCTCAGCTTTTCTCTAGATTTTTCCTTATCCAACAGCACCATCTTGTGGCAGTACAGATTTTAGCATTTGGGTTTCCCCACACACACACTCAACAAAACCTTTCTTTTGTAACTGAGGTAGATAAAATGCTGAAAACCTTAAGTATTACTAAAATAAATAAACACGATACAGGTGAACCTGCGGTCCCTAGATTTTCCGTCAATAGTCTTTGGAAAAGTTTTCTGATGAGAAGATGTCTTTTTTAATATGAAGATACAAGAATATACCTACCTACACTAAAAGCAATATGCTTATATATTTATATTTACATACTTAACTGGTATTTAGTGCTGCAAAAAAAAAGCTTAATCTCTAGTTTATTCTTTAAATGCATGATTGTCATTGGTTTGGTGATGATTTCTAAGACTAAGTTTGAGCCACAGGTGCCCCGTGGAAGGTAAGATCTCTGTAGTATTTCTCATTGGCAAGCTAATAGTAGCACCTCGCCTAAGTAGCACCATCCTGGACCTCCACTCTGAGGTACCACAGTCTGTAAATCCCCTCTTCAGGGGGCCCAAGACTGTGCTTTCAGACTATCAGCCAAGAGCCAAAATCTTTTACTGGCTTTTGCATGTTCTCTCTCTCCAGCCTAATGAATATTTACCCAGACAATGCACAGTGGAACTGATTGAGGAGGGTGGACTGAAATTACACCATTACAGAACATGTTCTTAGTGCATTCCCACCGGAAATGGTGAAGCAAAGAATGAAACTGAGTCTTGGTTTCCCATATCCTAAATGGATTACTTAATCTCTGAGCAATCAAAGAGGAGCAGGGCTGAGGCCTGTGCTGGCTTAAATCCAGTAGATATTCTGTGAAAGTATCTATGAAATGAGACCAGGAAGCAGAGATTATTTGTGGATATGTCAGGTACCAAAAAAGAGCTAAAAGTCTCTGAGTGCTTCCCAGACAAAGGCATTTCTGCGTATGCTTGTTAGAACCTTATTCAGATATTACATATGAACAAAGGGTGTTAGGAGTAAAGTAGCTGTCTGGATTGAATTTTGGAATTTTGGAATCCAAAATGTCAGCCAAGAAAGGAAAAGTCAACCAAATAACTTTATGAGTTTTCATTGTTTTTTATATACATTAGAAGTATTGGAACAAAATCAATTTCAGGAAAAGTTTTCAATGCTTTAATGATGAATTCAGTTTCTTCTAAATGTGAATTTCATAAATCTCTCACTTTCCCTCTCTTCCTTTATTCATCCATTATTAAAAACATGGTATAGTGCTGTTTAATATAATTTTTATATTTTCAGACTTTCAAGTGAATTTAATTAAAAGAATTTAGAGACTATTTTAATTTTAAAAAAATTAATTCTTTTAAAAGAATTTAATTAAAATAATTTAATTTAAAGAAGTCGTAATGCCCAAAACAATGCAAAATAAAACTTTCCATGTTTAGCGATTCTTAATAAATAGATCTTATAAACTGTGTGTCTTGAGATAACATACTTTGTGTTAGGACCTCTGGAGAACTTGTCAACTGTGTCACAACTGTTCTTATTTAACAACTTCATTAGACCACTTATAAGGGAACAACCATTATGTTAATAGCATTTCCAGATTGCACTTATTCAAGGGACCTTTCAAACCCTACCAAGGACATAAATATAACAAAAGTCAAGATAGAAAAATTAGGTAATTGTACATACAAACCAAAATGAGATTTTGAAAGGAAAAAAAGTAACTCACCACATCTAAAGAAAAATGGAGGTCTGAAAATCTTACTTTGCAATCAACAGCAGGGCTAAAACATGAAAGTTAAACAGATTAGGGAGTGATGTTATGCAAAAATTTGAAACCAACTTATAACACAAAATGACATAAAGCAAATGTAGTGTGATTTATAGTAGTATACAAAAGAAGCCTTGAGTCACAAAAGTCAGAAATTACAGTGTATGTCTGATATTTCATTTGAGAGACCACCTCTGAGTCTGAGGCAAACAAATTCTATATGAAAAAAGCTAGAGTAAAAAACTGAATAAGCAATAAATGTGTGACTCATTTTTCACGAAACCTTATAATGAAAATAAATCTGTTTTGCATTAATAAACAGGCCTTCTTCTATCTCTTGGCTCTAAGCATTGGTTCTTAGAGCCAAGTGGCACTGTCTGCTCACATCCATTGCACTTGGACCAGCTTTGGTCTCCCAGATAATCTTTGACACCGTTCATGGAAAAGCAGTAGCCATAGGCTGCTCCCAGTAGACCCTGTGGGTGTGATTTCCTGCCCAGTGATATGGACACATGGTAGACATTGGCACTTGTGTGCAGGGAATGAGAACAGGCCCTGGCATCCTGTAAAATAGACTTAGCACTATATGACCAAGGTCTTTTGCCCTTTCTCGTTTACCATTAAAGACATACCCTTACCTAAATGTACATTGCTAAGTGCATTGGTCCCAGGGAGAGATGTTTAATCTTAGGACAAGTGATGAGGAGTAGCTTGCAATGATACTCTTCAAGGCTTTCTGTAGTATGAAAAGTGATTTTTTTTGATTCCACAGAAAATTAGATGCTATGTACTATGTATGAGCTCTACAGCACTGGCTCTTCTGGCCTCATCCACAATTTCTGTGACAGTAAGATGTAATTATTTGTGTGTATTTTTTAATATTTTTTTAATTCTTGTTTTTGCCCTCCAGCTTAATGTGTACAAACATTGCAAAAGCAGTCCTGCATCCACCAAAGTATTTTTAATATGGTATGAGCCTCTTGCATGTGTTGCATACCTGTGGTGTGATTTAGGGAGCAGTAAGTGTGCCAAACCTGCTGGGACAGCTTTGGAGCACTCTGTAATGTGTGGGTCAAATCACATATTTATGTTATCCAGTTTGCATTGCATTTTGTGCCTATTCCCTTGATTCAGAGCTTGACCTATGCATTATTTAGGAATACTCTAGTTTCATGATTCTTACAGAGACTGCAGGGGTGAAGTAAAATGTTCATGGCTTAGGCAATCACAGGAACAGGTTCCAATCTAGTAGAAGAGAGCTAGATTATTTAGCAACTTATCAATACCTACTTTGAAAAGACCGTCTTTAATAAGAATAAAGTCAAACCTACTAGTAGAACACTATATAAAAAAAGTTTTTTAAAGAAGCAAATAGTGGCTCTATCTCAACAAACACAGTAAGAATGCCTGAGCATCTCTATAAATAGCGTTGGGTGACACAAAAGTTTTGCCCTCAAATTCTGGGCTATACAACCTGTGCATAACCTAGGAGCACAGCAGAGATTTTCCTCAGTCAGTTATTAAAAAGAGATCACCTCTTGAAAGAGTCAAGATGCAAAAAACCAGGTGTATTATCTGGAATGCTAAAAGAAGGTGAGACTCAGGGTAATAGTCTCACATTTTTTAATGAAAACATAGATCAAATGTCTCTATTCTGTCAAAACAACAAAACCAAAATTGAAAAGCCCCTTGCTAAACAATTCCAATAGCAAACTGAATAAGAAACTGTAAATTTGATTTTTTTTTCTGAAGCCCCTTAATATTGTGCCTGCAAGTTATAGCCATTTTACTTTTATTTAAAAATTATTACAGTTCATTCTGTTAAAGTGAGCAGCTTGTTTACCAACATTTTTTTTCTGTGAAAATGGCCTACTCATTAAATATATCAAGATATATCTGAAACTATACCTATTGTTTTAATGAAAATGCTACTTAAACGTCACTGTGTGTTTTTTTACATTTCTCTATCCCTTAGGACGTACACACAAAAATATGTATAAGTATCTATATATAACCCACAAATAACCTATAAAATAACCCATAAAACTCCCCTCAGATTTTCAATCATCTCAACTGAATAAAAAGTTAATTAACGAACTGTCAATGGAAACAAACAACCCCCTCCTTCAAATTGTGAGTGATTCTTTTCTTTAAAGCTGTTTAGAAAAATAAAAACCTATAATTAGGCCTTGATGTGCTGATTACTTTCACATCTTTAAGACTAGAAGTAAATTAATCAAACTCAAACTTCATTTTTTCAGTCTGTCATACGTCAAATCAAAATAAGACATATTGTATAAATGTTCTAACAGTAAACAGTGTTGTGGCAGAAACATTACAATTGTGAAATTTGTATTTTTTACTAACAGTCAAATAATAAATGTGGGATAGAAGCTGAAAATTTCTTTTGGTTACAGCAATTTCTGTGTTTTAAACTTTGAAAATCACTTTCTACAAGTATTTCTTCCTAGAGAGACTCATGCTTTCTTTATCTCTACTATAACTTAAATCCTAACTAATTTTTTCTGTGTTACCTACTGTGTTAGTTCACTTGCATCATATTGTTATTTATCATATCAATATTTAACTAGTGAAAGTCATAAACTTTTCTATTTTAATATAAACAATATATAAGTATTATATTTTCTTTCAAGATTTGCACACAGTATAAATATTTTAATTACATTTCATAAAGAAAAAGGTTATAAAATGTATCACAAAAGACCCAAAATAATTTGTTTTGAAAGGTGTTTAAAACAACCATGTGTAGTGTCAAACAGATAGGAAGACCCTGCTACATTTCTGCAAGAAAATTCACCCTTTTCCACATTTTCCTCATATTCCCAACCCAAAAATTTTTCCTCATATCCAACCTAAACCTCCCCTGGCACAACTTAAGTCCATTTCCTCTTGTTGTTTCTCTTGTTACCATGGAGAAGATACCGACCTCCACTTTGTTACAACCCCTTTTTAAGAAGTTGTAGAAAGCAATAAGGTCCCCAATGAGCCCCTGTCCCTCTCTTAGTTAACTAATAGCTAATAATTAATATCTGGCATATTCCATAGTTAGTAACACATTCCATAGGTAGTTGGTTAAGGGTCATTGGATGTTGGGATCTCTAGCTAGGGGTGGGATAAATCAAGTTCTGGGGATGTTGTTTGCTTTGTTAAGTATAAGAAGCCCCAGGTGAGATTCTCTGCCTTTGTCACACACATTTTTCTCTTGGGCAAAAGCCTTTATCATCCTTTAACTTTCTATTCTCAGCCTTTACTGTCCTACAAGCTCTAGTGGGTGGCTGACTGCAATCTAGAAATGAACCAGAGAAGATTACGCGATATTTTAAACACAGACTCTAAAACTGAGGCTATCTATTTCAAATGCTAAAAAGCATTCAACTTTATTCTGAGCTCCTCTGTGCCAGGATGCTCTCCATGGTAACAGGAAATTGTGGTCCAATTAAAGGATACCTTAATAGGGTAGCAGTAACAGTGTAATGCCTTAATAGTGTAGTATGGTGAGAGTTATCAATACAAAACTGAATAGAGTGCTTTTTGTCTTAGTTTGAACTATCTCTGGACAACCACTGAATTTTAAGTGATTTGCAACAACAGACATGAAGCAGACCACTTTTACTTAAGAGTGAGTCAGCCTCACCCAGATTTTCTTGACTCTTCATTCAGGCTTCAGGAATTGCTCTGATTTTAGCATGAAGTTTGCCACTGTACCCAAACTGTAGTGCTTGGTAGGCTGTAAGAGTGCAAGCTAGAAGGCACCAAATTTTTATGAATTACATGAGCCAGCTCAGTGGGAAAATGTTCTAATTGCAGAAAATGCTGACTTCATATGGGATGTATTTAGAGGTTTAACACACTTATTAACAAAATGACTCCTCAATTAACATTGTCTCTACTAATTAACAAAAACACCAACAGACTAGTAATGAGACACTCACCCTTACAAAAAGCAGGCGAGAATTGTAAGACTAAAAAAAAAAAAGTGAGTTGCTGCCAGGGTGAAGAGGAGTCATGGGAATGCAGCTGCAAATCCTCATAGAACAACTATGAAGGCAATGAAAAATCACTGCAGGAGTAAAGGGATAAAAGAAGGAGACATGCTTTTTGCCTGCCATAAAAGAGAAAGATACAAAAATAAAAGAAAAAAGAAATCAGAAGATAGAAGGAAATATCAAGAGAAGAGAAATTGAAGAGAGAAAATCAACACAGTCTTAGGACAGCTATATTACCTTTAATTAATTCAAATTAATTTATTCATTATGTTTCATTTGCAAGAAAATTGAAAGGTGAGAAAGAGAGGCTAGGCAATTAGTAGTAGGGAGAAAAAAGAAATCATTTTCATAATATGAACAGAAGAAAAATAATTTCTTAGTAATATTGACTGTTGGCATTCGCAAGGGAGGAAGAATGGTCATGGCTTCAGGTCTATCAGCATTACTTATTGCCACTAAAAATGGGTAAGATACTACTATTTCAAGATATCAATTTGGAACAAATGTATAACAAATTGGAAATAGAAGAATATCTTCTTTAAATTCAAATAACTTTACCCTTGCATTTTAACTTCAAAAATAAATAAACAAAAAGATTTGAATGTGTATAAAGTTTAAGGAGTGTGTAGTTACAACTGAGAAATTTTCCTTCCTGTTTTACTTTAGCAAAATTTCACTGAAATCAATTAAATGTAAAAAATTACATCACACTAAGGCAATTCTGATGTCAGATCCAATTGTTTGTATCTTCTTCATTTTTGCTAAGTTGCGCAAAAGGTATTTTTTCATCCAAAAAGCAGAAAACCACTGGAGAAGAAATAAATAGGGTTAGATACAAAATAAGATTGAGGCATCTGACCTCTATGTCAGAATATAAACTCTAAACTGCATATTCAACATCCCTACGTAAAGCACAGGGAAAAATATAAGTTTCAGATTTCAATTTTCAGACTGGTATACTGAGTGTCACGTTGTCTAAGCTGCCCATTAAAAAGTGCTGAGTATATTCTGCTTTCTAAGTTTTTCCTTACTTCAGTCCTTAAGGTCCCTCTGCATTGAGCAATTTGTAGTTTCAGGACAGCATGTGCAGTCCTTTCAAAGTCAGAGGAGAAATTACAACATAATTCTTTCCAAATTCAGAGACAATGGTAATCAAGTTGGTTTCTTTTCTTCCTTCCTATTTATGATAGACTAAGTTAGCCATTTCTACACTTATATAGAGAAAAAGAGACTTAGCTCCAATTTTTTCTTCAAGAGATTCAAACTTAGATCCAAGAACTCTCAGATTACACTGCTATACAGGGATGATAAAAACTGGCATTCTCATTCCTTTTTGTACAAGTCCTCTTCATCTGTAATTAAAATGAATTAGCCCACAGAGATAAAAAAGACTGAAAATCACTTCTCCCTAAGTATTTATTTATAAACTAGGAGATATTTAAGATTACTCACCTAGTGTGTCATTTGAGATGACTCATCTAACTCATCAAGACTGCAGCTGCCACTTCAAACAGAAGTGGATTTCTTGTAGGTCCTGTGCCATATTTCCAATTGTGTAGAGGTGACTCAAATATGCATTTCAAACAACACCTAACAACAGCAATTAACAGGCAGTAATTTCTAACTGCAACTAAACCACTGTACCAAATACATCTCAAAAATTCTATTCATCTACCTGAGATCCACAGCCTGTAATTATCTTTCTGGGAACAAGGGTGGGATTCATCATAGCAAAATGTAGATCTCTAAAAATTAAGCCTAATCTAAGACAGCCTTCTTGATTCCCTCCATATCCAGTTGTTCTCTATGGCAGCCAGGAACCACTGCCTTCTGGAATGGCTTGTCTCCATGAACTGTAAACAGAGTAAGACATCTGTGAGGCTAAAACAAGAAAGAGCAAATTAAGTGAATCTCAATCATTTCTTTAAAGAGCTAAAATTAGATTTTAATTTCTACCATTTCAGATAGAATCAGGAGTCGCATGTTTTCATCCTGAAGCACGAAAGCTTAATCCTTATGTTTTACATCCATAGTCAAGTATGGAGCAAATGGAAGAGGGTATCTGCAGCTCCTGCAGATGCAGGTCTGTGCAGGAAATAATAAAAAAAATTTACAAGACTAAAAAGTAAACTAGCAACAAGTCTGTAAAAAGAACATGATTGGAATGAAGTACCTGTGAGGGAGGGATGAGTTCATTATACTCATTATGCAACAGCAAAATGTTTTTTAGAACATGAGCCTCTTGAATTTAATTTTTAAAATCATATTTCTTTTCCCAATTGTTCTCTGAGTTGTTGTGGCTTTTTATACTATTGCAAGATGAATCTTGTTTTATGCAAAGAACCCCAAAAATGTATACTGGTAGCTGAAAATTTTTAGTCTGTTTCAAAGTGAGACGGATTCTCTCTGGTTGCCGGCAGCATATTATTAACACAGAGCTTATAGCTTTCTTCTAAAGTTAAATGGTGTTCTCCAATAATAACAAAAAGAATTTGACATGAACAGCTGCAAGATTCATTTTGGGAATACCAGTAGATAGTTTCTGATATATATTTCTGCTGCTTTAACCTTTCACAAAACAGGTTTGCATTTGACTGCATATCAAGGCAGTCCTTGGAGTACACAGATGGTTCTGTAAACCGTATGGTACCAAAATTTCTACACTTCCATGTACTTAGATGACATGGAAAATTTTAGGCATTACTGAAAAAATGAAAAGTATTGTGGGTAAAATGTCTGTTGCTAATGCTCCATTGAGAACACTTTATTTGTATCTGAGGACCATGCTTAACAACAATTAGATAAAATTTTGCAGTATCTCATTAGATCAGTTTGTTCATGGTTAAAAGCAAATTAAAGTATTTCAGCTGGTGTTGCCTTGCACTGAACAGGGGAAACTGACCTAGTGTTCTCAACTGAATAAGCAGGGTTCAGCATCTGGGAGGCAATGATTTTTCTCATGCATTCAGCATGATTTTCACTGTACAGCATGGTTGTGATGTGCCAGGGATTTGAGGTCAAATTTCTAATTTGAGGTCAGACTTTCAAATTCAAAGCTGAAAACATTAATGAAATATGAAAATCTGATTTGGTTGCTAATAGAGGAAAAAAATCAGTTCATTTGTATCTATGTCAGCAATTTCTGACAATGATGGCATATATTCAGATGCTAAATTCATCAGAATATAAACCACATACCAAATGACAGATAGACTATCTAATTTTTAATTATTCCTTCTACAAAACACTGTTTCTACATTTTAACTTCACTGCATGAAAAATTATCTTCAAGAGGAATGGGCATCCTAAATAGTGTAGTTTGCTGCTGTGCAATATGGTCTTAGGATTTTCATATAAATGAGAATTATTCAAGCTCAAAATAATTGCTGTTTTGATAATCAGTTTAGATCATTATTCTGTGCAATTTGCCTAGTAGTCATGCTCTAGGTACCTTCTCTAAGAGTTAGTGATTAAGTTATACTCAAGATAAGCCTCAATATAAATGATTCCTTTATTTTAGAAAGGGAAAAGCAAAAATAATTTACTTCATATGCATGGTAGTTATATTTCAGGATTGCCAGTATTCATGCATTTTTAAAAATCCTGTTCTACTGCCTGTGACTATTCCAAAATTTATCTCTTTAGAGTTAACTGTAATGGAGTAGAATGAGGAAGCTCTTGGTGGGAGATAGGTAGAAAATAATTAGTTTTGCTTACACAAAAAAAAACCCAAAAAAAACCCTAACGACTTTCACAGAAAAAAAATCTACTTGCCCTAAGCTGACAAAGAACATCTTTGAAATATGGTATAGTCCTTTAATTGCCCTAGATATGTATCAGTATATTCATCTATATACTAAAAAAATCATTAAGCTTTGAAAGAAGTAGAGTTCACACTTAATTAGGATCTTGTGAGTTATTATCTCAGTTTTCTGCAGGTTTCATCTGTGGTAGACCTGCTCTATCACAGGGCAGCAGAAGCTCAGTGAGACACTCCCTGAAATTATTCTTATCTTCAGTAATTCCCAGCACTCTAAAAAGACAATTTGCATCTGGGGCCCATTTCTAGTATCTTCTCTTTCTTCCCATCTTGATGTCCCTTGTGATTGCCCACTTCTTCTCCAAGTTAGCATTCCTGTCACAGAATTCCAACAAACCCTTATGGCTGTAAAAGCAGCATATGCTAGATCTTAGCCATAATTGCAGTTCCCTTATACATGTTATGCCCTTGGTAATTACTCACTGGTATCTGCTTGGTAGATTGAGGTAGGAATTACAAGCCAAGCAGAAAAGACCAGAAAACTGGACCTGAGAGTGGGGGGATGAGAAGAGTAAATGGAGCAAGGCAGAGCCAGTAGAGGTGAAAAGCATGGGATATATTAGAGAGGCAGGAGGGTCGCTGTGAGTCAGCCAAAATCAGTGGGAACAGAAGCCAGAGTGGAGGGAGACCACAGGCTCTGGGGCAGATGAGTGTGAATTTAGGTAGCTGAGGAACACTGTGCTCCATGTAACATCTACACATCAAGAAAGAAGATTGCTCGAACTCTAATATTTGCGGAAGATGATTTAAAGGGAAAAATATATGAAGCAGGAAGTATATCATTTACTCAGAGTATTCAAAGAAAAAAGAAAAAATATTACACATTTGCCTGTAAGGGACAACTTGTATGTGCATGCCTCCCTGAAGGTGCTAATCTCTTGGACTCCTTTCCATACCTAAATTTCCAGGCTACAGACTGATATAAAAATCTAGCCTGACTGTATTAAGGTCTGTGAAAACTGTGTCAGTCCCTGTGTATGAGTCCACTGCTGAATGTCTTAAACCAATGGCGCTGAATTTTAGCATTTCTGTGCATAAAACTTAAATGTACTGAAATTACCCACTACTGCTGAACAAATCATCATCAGATAATATTTGTTCATTTTTTTCCCCATATTGTTATGGTCAGAAATTTTCAAGTTCTGGTGAAACTGCCTTCACCAAATGACATTGTAAAGTCTCATTGGGCAATAGTCATTTAAAAATGGGACAGCAATATTTTAAATGTAGACTTCTGGGAATGAGTTTAAATGTTATTTTTATTGGGTTTGTAAGTTTATTTTCGTGGGGGTTTTTTTTTTTTTTGTTTGTTTTTGTTTTTGGTTTTTTTTTTTTTTTTTTCCCTATGTGAACTGTGTTCTCTGGAACAGAGAACTTTTTGGACAGGTGCTTTGTTGCATATCTCTACTGACTAGGGCTAAATGAGAGGACTGAAATAAGCAGGAAGTGTAATATAGAAAAGAGTTTTACAAAGACAACCCTCACACACAATATGGAGTACACCTCTTACCACACTTATTTTACTTAAATAAATGGGATATAGCAAAAAAGAAACAGTATTGGCAAATAGCAAATTGACTTTCTCTAAAGTTTAAATTAATGATGCAGAGAATCAGCGCTTCATGGTGAGACAAACTGCACAGCCTTCACAAAGACAAAACTCCGCACATTATCTTCTCCGATCTCATCCTTCCTAGGTAGGAGCTGGCAGTAACTTAAATGCAGACCTTCCACTTATGTAAAATTCATGTGTCTGGTTTAGGACAACATGCTTAAAGCTAACAAAATGTCCAAGATGCTTTCTTGGGCCAAGGTAAAATGGTCAACAGCTTAAAGAATGCGTCATAGAAAGAGAAGGGACATTGTCTCCTTTCTTACAGTATTCTTCCTATGACATTTTATTACTCCAGCGTTCCACCCTCAGTAACAGTAAGCTACGGGTAAATAAACCAGCTGCAAATCATATAAAACCACAGTACTTGTTTTGATGCCTATGCTCCATCCATCTTTATGACAGAGAATAAGGATTCTGTAGATTCTCAACCTGACAAAACACTAGGTGTTAACAAAACCTTACCATTTTCCATATTTAGAATAAATTAATTTCATGCTTCTGTGGGTCTGTTTTACTACTTTGGACCCATTACTCAGGACACTTATGGCATCTCAGACTCATTAATCTCATTAAGCTCATCTGGGAGGTTAATTTCATTCTTTTGATGCAGTTTTATTTGAGTATTTCCAAAGAACTGCTTAAAAGTATGGATCCATCAATATGATCAAAAGTAGATTTTTTCACATATCTTAATGTCTAAAGCATGTATAATTTCATCAAAATAATAGAAAATAACTATTAAATACAAAGCAAATAGAATAAACGTAACTATCTGACTTCTTTTTTGTCCTGTTGAGCACTAACCTAACCATGCATCTATGTACCAGATATTATGTAGATTTTTGGCATCAGAATGTTTTTGTTGTTTAGCCAGCACAAAAGATGTTTTATTAGTCTGAAAAGTTAACAAACATGTTTTCAGTCTTTTCTCTCTAAAACATTTGCCCTCATACTAATTAGTTGTAATACTCATTTCAAGCACTATAAGTAGTGATGAATCCTGTCTACTTAAATTATATTTATTTCAACTCACAAGCCAAGTGTTTTAGTTCAAAATAGAAATAATTTATCTCATATAGCAGCTAACTCATTAAAATTTATTTATCTCTTCAGATCTCTCCTGTTTTGAGGCTTGGAGAAAGCTGCCATATTAATATCTTCCAGTTTACTGGTAGAACTAGCCCAGTAGAGTTAAAAGGCTGTTAAAAGTTTGGGGTTTTTTTCCCATTGTATCACATGTATTTTCCATGGAGTGCAGATGATAGTACAAGGAGATTCTGGATTTTCCCAAAATATCAGTTAATTTATTTCACAGATCTCTATGCTCATATTGACTATCTCTCAGTCTCTCATATTAATTAATTCTGTACACATCAGTCTCATATCAATTAATCTCATGCTCATGTACCTTTGGAGCATTTGTCCCAAACAACAGTAGCAGGGACCAAAAGTCCTGCAGTCTGTGGAGAAATTCTGAATAGCCAGCTTTGCATTTTAACAAAATCTGATTGTGAGTGATGAGCTGATTTTTTAATGATGAATTTTCCACATTGATATTCTTATCCCTAATATCCTGATAGGACTCTTAGGGAATGTTCTGCCTTCAATCTTATCTTGCAAAGGAAGCATACAATGCAGGTTCAGAGCATCTGATTGCATAAGATACTACCAAAATTAAAAAAATAAAAATAATCTATGAATTAAGCATGCCACTTTCAAAACAGAGAAAAAACATTGCACCAACAGAAATAAAAGAAGTATTTCCGATTTCTTTTGAATGCTAGTGGAGAATTAACAGAACCAAAATATTTTAACTTCTGCAATAGATTACAGAGTTCACATGATAATCTCCTTGCAAACCAGTGAGTTTTCAAAGACAAAAGAATTTTAAAAAACCCAAAAAATTAAAACTTTGTATTGTGCTACAAATATTGAACAAACACATAACAGAAGCAAACATGCAAGTAAATGGAAGCAAAATAGTGCACATCAAATGGCTGATATGTTTTTCAATCTTAAAGAATAAGAGTAAAATCAATGTTTTATCTCAGCAACTAGATACCTTTCTCAGCTTCAAATATCTAACTCCATTTGTACCGCATCTCTTTGGCATCAGATGCCAAATTAAACCCACAGACCACAGAGTTAATTAAATTACATTATTAGAATCAGAAGTTTTATTTGGTAAAAGGACTTTAAAAAAGAACTTAAAAAAATAACATTTGCACCCAAATTAATGATAACAGCAACATTATGTGGTAGTGAGCATTGTCTCTCAGCTAGCTCCAAGGGAGGAAGAGAGAAAATTTAGCCAAAGATCTGTTGGAATAAGCAAATAAATTAAAAAATATAACACTGCAAAATACTTGACCCATTTCTAGCCTGGAATATAGTCATGGGGAGGTTTTAATGCCTGAAGAAGGCTAAGATTAAACAGCAGCCCTGTCGAGAAGAATAAGACCGTTCTGTCCTCTGCCTGCAGCTTTTAGCAATCCAACTACTCATTTTACATAGTGCTTGTAGTCTGATCGCTTATACTAAAAGCAGCAATCTCCTTCAGGAGAATGGAGAAAATTAATCTGCCTGTTTAGGTTTTTTCCATGGTATTGAAAAAATAAGTAATTGTCAGTTGTTTTTATAAGAAGAAGGAAGAAAATAATCCATTATTCTGCCAAGCTTCCACCGTTTTAATACAGTGAATAACATTCATCATACAAATGATTTTTGGGGGCCAGTGGGATTCCAAGCTCTCAAAAGATTTATGTACACTCTTGTTAGTTTGGTTTAATGATAGATGTAGTACAGATAGTATTCTTCATTTGTATCATGGGCTATACCTATATAAAGGGTTCTTTCTTTAAACACAGGTAATAAACCAAGCAGAGATTGAGCTCCTTACTTAACTATCGCCTCAGTACCTCTCATGCATTTGGATTATTCCAGCAAGTCCTTCCCAAGGAAATTATGACATAAAGGGAGTTTATTTAAATCAGTGCTTGTGTGAGAGGACCCATGTTGCTTGGTCATGATCTCTTTCTGTTATTTGTCTGAGCACAAGTAATCTGGTGTAATGTCTCTCTCTACCATGTCATTAAAATCTGACACCACCTTACAATGGGATAGCTTCACCTATATTGGCACCTGGAAATATCTTATGTTCTGTACCCATGCCAAGGATTGACTGACAGTTTCACCAGACATGCAGCAGAACTGTTCCAGAAAATATTCCCAGAAAATAAATCTTATTGAAAGCCAGTTTTTAAGCCTGTTTAGTTTACAAATTTAATTTACAAGGGTCTCCTACTTCATTACAGTTTGTGCACTGAAAAGTTAAATATATCCTCTTGTATTTTGTGCAGTGGGTGACCAAAAATTTTGACCAAATGTAGTCAGACAGAGAAGTTGTCAAAATGTATATGTCATCAAAATACATATATATACATATGTATGTGTATATATGTATATATATGTGTGTGTGTGTGCATATATATTCACTAGTTCCATAGACCTCTTACAGGCAGGTGAACTTATGAACTTCCTCTTTTAGTTCATGTATATCTCTGCAGAGTAATTTTAAAAATATATGTATCATAATGGCATATTAAGTGCTTAGGGTTTGATACATATTTCTGCTTTGAGCTGTCCTTCATCTGACTTAATTCTAAAATAACTGCTCATTTTAGGTCTATCTGAAATAAAAAGCAGATTGCAAAATTGCCCATCTTGCTAGTAAGATGTAATCTGTTACAAGGAGGACAGAATGCAGAAGATTTAGAAAAATAAGTCAATTTTATCATTCAGGAATGTAAATCATAGAAGTGTAAAATTCTTTCTGAAACTTCTTAATGATCAGTTACTAAAATAGCCAAACTAAGAATGTCAGCCTTACAGCTGCAGCTTCTTAAAATTGATCAAAGCTAAACCGTGTACTCTACAAAATTATATTCTAATACTCTGCATCCTGCCTATCACCTGCTTCTCTTTGCACAGCAAAATTCGATTACAGATTGAGAAAGCTCTGTGTACACAGCAGTAATTGATTCCTTCTGCCCAGTACTTTCAGTGAGCCACAAAAGTCAGACGAGGTTTCTAAAAATTCATACTTAGAACAAACTGACAACAAACTCTCAAAGAACATCTGATCACACTAGCTCAAGTTTTTCTCTGAAAATATGGTAAGCTTAATCATGCCCATTGATCACCCACTGATGAGTTAAATATAACTCTACACTGACAAACAGTGAATTACCCACAACCATACTTACATAAAATGAATATTTTAACTTCAAGATACTCCAGTACTTAGCCCCCACTACCTCCTTCACAAGTCATTGTCAGAGTCAGAAAATTTTTCTTCTTGAGATATCATGACATGAAATTAAGTAATATAAAATATTATTGTGCTTTATTAGATATCATGGCTGAGGTGATGATAACCTAATAGCTGCAAGGAAGGTTCTCAACAATCTATCAATAGTATTTCAGTTCTGCTTTATTTCAGAATCCATTGTCACTACTGGTCTATTTTACAGATCCTCCTCTGACAGATTACCTCGTGAGACAACATTTAGCACACTGCCTCTTCTTTGGAAAAGAGTTTGTATCAGGAAAGATACAAACTGTAACTTGGCACTGAAAGTAATAAAACTTCATTTAGCAATGCCTCTAAGTAAGGCTTCTCCACCTTAATCTGAGAATTGCACATGAATCAGACTCATACTGGCCACATGATCTAGTTCTTTTCCTACTACTTCCTTCTAGTTCTTTTCCAAGTATAAATGTATAATCTCTACAGTGCTAAAATTTAACAACTTTTAGTGTATATAAAAATGTTTTGTAACCAACATGAAAGCAATATTTATCTAATTCAATTCGCTTCCCCTGCAAACACCCTGAGAGGAGGCATTTTTGTTAGACAGTTCTTGGGGAAAGGACTTCATTAGCAGGTGTCAGGAATGAACACCCTATTCATTGGTAAGGGGAGCAATGTGCTTTGAAACCCACAAAAGATCTCCCTTAGTTCATCTAAAGATTATGTACAAAAAATAGAAATGGAATAAGAAACATTCATTTACTTACAGTGTAGATATACCTGATAAGTACAGATGTTCTGTTTCGAGAAATCATATTTTAATATATCCATACATGCCTAATTTAATTCTAAAGTGTTTTGTTAATTTCTTTTCAATCATAGACCTTGAAAGTATTCACTCAAAGGCAAATCTTTGTAGTTTTTTTTTGTTCATAAAAGTCACTTAAAGAGGGAACTTGAAAACATCATTAACTTCAATTCATCCTTGATCCTTTCATCCCTTCAGAGCTTATTTAAACTTCAAAGTCTTGACCCATTCAAATGATTTAAACAAGTGCTCTGAAGTTACTTAAGATACATGACAACCAATAAAAAGTCTCATAATGTGATCTTTCTTTATTGTAAAATTTTCTAGAGAGGAATAACAAAGAAAATCTGTAATATTTGAATGAAGTCATGTTAAGATCAATGGTATGGAAGAGCATGATGTACTTTAAACACGGAAATACTCTCATAACATTTTAATTTTAACCTTATAAGCAGATATTTATCATGCTGAATGCATTTGGACTACTGTGATTTTTTTTTTTTTTAACAGCATGATCATATACAAGCACTATCTTCAATGGCCAAATTCATAACATAAGCATGAAAGGCAAAACAGCAACATGGTTCATCATGCTTTGATGAATTATTTTTGGCTTAACTCTAAGATAAAAAAGTAGAAAGACCTAATTGTGTAGCCTCACTCTGCTGTGTCTTTTACAGTCCATTATTTACTTTAAATTTATTTCATGCTTATCTTCTATTGTCACCCACCATTTTCAGTAGCAAAATATAAAAGTGATATAAGGTATTTAAATTAAAAACCCTATATTTTATGATTAATTAGGATGTTCTGAAATCACATTGAGATGAGAATTTCATTATCACCACATATAAATTATTTGATTAATCCTTCTTCATAAGCAAGAAAAGCATAAAAATTGAATCATAGGGTACTTTAACTACTAAAATTGACTCCAGTTTAAAATGGTAAAAAAATTGCCAATAGTTAAGATGCACTTGGCTGGGATTAGCACTGCAGTAGCAGTGAGATGATTCCTAATGACCATCAATACCAACCAGCTTCACAGTGGTCCTGGAAGATAATGAGAGCCCTCCCTTCTTGCACAGCCTGCTTAAGAGATAGCCACTGTAACCAGCCTTGAGGAGCCAGGAGGCTGCCCCTAAGACACTATTAGTCCCATCTTTCTTCAAGTACTGTAAAAGATTCTGGGAAGGGATGCAGCATACATTACACCTGTCAGTTTGTTTGCATTGTTTTTTCTCTTGGGGAATTTACAAGAACTTGGTGTGCAGAACAAGTGAGTTCCAGTGGGGTGAATATATGGCAGCCTTTGAAAGGGCATTATAAGCTACTTTTTCCCCAGTGTAGACTTGAAGTTCAAATTAATGTTCGTAATGTTACATTATACAATCTCAGTAGTGTACTAGAGTGTACTTCCATCAGATGTACGTTTTCTATCATTTAACCCCTAAAAAAATCAGTGCCACTCCCTCTTTACTTAAGGGAAGTACAATTAGTTGTCATTAGTGCTGTTGATTATGACAGACCGAGCTCTAATCATATTCTCGACTAAGAAGAAAAGATACAAACTAAAATGGACCGGTTTTGTCAGCATGCAAACCCCAACTGTGACAAACAGCTACATTCCATTTTCTGTTTAGCCTCATTTATTTCACAATGATGTAGATTAAAAGCCTCTCAAAAAATTTGCAGGATCACCCTAAGATGCTTCTATCTTTCCCTAGTTCTCATTTTTAACGCAGTTGCTGCATTGGGTAGTGATAATTACACATTTCACTCCTAAATTGTTACAATTATTGAATATTCTAGTTATCTGCTCTGAAATTTCATTTATTAAAATGTGTGTATAAATGTAGCATTGTGTCATGTGAGCTGCTTCATAAGAGTGAATCCTTTAGAATTCTTTCAGTGACATTAGAGGGAACCAGGCTACCACTAACAAAGGTTTAGACACAGAAGAAAATAAATCAAATGCTCCACATTTCTATACTCCTTTTGAAGCTGTGATATGGCCCTGAGATCAATAAAAGACCTTGTCAGTGACATACAACGGTGCAAGAAATTTCTCATGCTATAGCCTAAACTTGTCAGGTTACTCCCGCAACCCAGAGGAAGTGTTGTTGCCATCTTTGCAGAGGATGCTGTTGCTTCCTTTTCTCACATTACTACTTAGATCTGAGGCCTTTTTCTCAGCAGAATATATTTCAGTATGTTATAGCTGACTCACTAGTTGAAAGTACAGAAAAACAGGTCTTCTTTAAAATTATCATAAAAGAGTATCATGTCATAGTTATAGAGAATGTTTTCTTTGTATGAATCACCATGCAAAACAGACATCTCTGCCATTGTAATGTCTCTAATACCGTAGAGCTTAGACAGCATCCTCATTTTTATTTTCTAATACTCTACTGACACCTTCTGGAATACAACAGTATTTTTGACTTTACAGCTGACTTGTGTAGTGGTAACGATCGAGTCAGCAAAAAAAAATTCTGATGCTTCCACATGTCCCAAAACACAAATGTCAGCATATGTTTTACATTCTCAGTTTTCACTGATTTTGAAGAATCAAAATCATAAAACAATCAGGAAAATATAACACAGAGAAAATCTCTAGACTGAGATAATCTAGTTTCAGTGGAAAAAACAGTCTGTATTGCTGCTGATAATGTCTATATTTGATGCTGTTTATAAAAGTCTATCTATTGAAGGCCAGGGATTACAGCAAAATCTCTGATTTGTTTTAAAAATGAATGGAGGTTAAAATTAGGAGCAGCACATTCTTTCAAACTCTGTCTCATAGGCACATTTAATTCCTCAGTTCTCTTTATTCCTCATTAATGGAGCTGAAGGTGAAAATCTTGAAGCACATAAAGTTTCAGCACTTGAGTGTGAGAACGACCGAGTTATCCACGACCTCTATGTGAAACCTGAAGGTACAGCACAAGATTTATGAGTGACATTCATCCTTCTGGAGGACATGCATCTAATGTCTAAAATGACAACAAATACTTTTATTTAGACTGCTGAATCCTCTTGTTGACATATTCAAAGACAGTTTCACAAACAGTTAGTTGTCTCTCATCCTTAATGACAGAAAAGACAAAAAAAACCCTATTATTTTTTATTTAAAAAAAATAATAAAAGGCACATGTGATTCATAATGGTAGTATCTCAGGTTCATGTCTTTGATGTAGTCACAATAATAATGCGGTGCAACTATGCCGAGAAATATTTTTGGCTTTTTGTTTTTTTCTTTGAAAGAAAGGGTTGTTTGATTTTGAAAATTTTATTTTATGGAGCTTTCTAATTTTTTTTTAAACCCATTATTGTCTCTTTATGTAGTGTTTAGAAATTCTGACAGAACAGATTTTCATTAGAGATATTCAATAAAATAACCATAATTTAAAAAAAAAATGGTTGTGGGCTGATTCACGTGAATACGCAGAAAATCCTCAGATTGTTTATTTTGGCATTGTAATAAGAGTGCACTTTTATTATAATTACATTGGATCCAGTTATGTATTGAACAAAAAATACACCTACATAATCAAACAGGACTTCAGGAACACAGGGGATGAAGCAAAGGGGAAAGTCCTTCAGGTTATTTTCTACTATAAATAGTAAATATAACCTTCCAGAAGGAAGGACAAGCACAAGCAAGTATATCACACACCACATCTGGCTGCACAGCTGGTTTCCAGCAGGGTTTTGGCCTCCATGACTATTCAGATACTTTTTTAAGTCTGTGGTTTACTGTAAAGAGATGGCACCCACCTATCAAAAATGTGCAATGACATCTTTTTAATAGGTTAACTAAGTTACAGAAGTGGCTTTTAGCTAGATTATTTGGGGAGTGGTGCCCAAAGTTTGAAGATGAGTAAAGACCCAGTGACAAGCTGAGAGTACCTTGGGAACAGGAACAAAGGATCAGATGACAAATCACTTGAGTGCCTTTATGCCAACACTCGTATTCTGGTAGAAAAGAAAGAAGAAATTTGAAGTCTCCAGGTGCAGTCTCAGAATTACACCCTTTGGATGAACAGATATTTGGAGGGATAACTCATGACTCAAGTACTGCAATGGAGAGTTGCAGGCTGTTCAAGAGAGACAAAAAAATGTAAAAGGAGAGGGCTTGTGCTCCACAGAAAAGATCAACCTGATCTTCTAGAGATTAGCTGTAGACAAGAGGACAGATGTGTAAATCTAGAGGACTGGAGAAGCCAGTCCAGAGGACTGGAGAATTTGATTTCAAAGAAAGAAATTAACCATATTCTCTAGAAACCCTCTCCAACTTAGATTTCTGTATGATTCCATTGTGGCATGCTAAGAATATCCCTCACTGTGAAATGCTGCATCATGTGAGTGATGCAGGATTGTTCCCAAGAGTAATTTCTTCAACTGGATTAATGAATCTTACTGACATAGATAATGTGTGAAATGATGTATAGCAGCCTATTTTATTTTATTTTAATAGTTGAAGGAAATTAAAAAAAATAGTTCAGAGGAAACTGAGGACTCATTTTTTCTGGTTAATAATTTATGTGAAAAGAACTGGTGCTATACAAAGCCAAGAAATACTGTGCATATTTTTTTTTCTTAAACAACATGAAATAGCTTTGAAGCTCACTTTGTTATTTAGCAGTTTGACAAGATAATTTCACAGTAACTATGGAGTTGCATGCTTGAATCCTTAAAACTGCCACTAAGAAAGGAGTATATGGACTCCAATATTGTTCCATCCATTTATTTCTGCTTTTCTGAGTTATTTAAACTATAAGATAGCCCAGAATGGATTTCTCTTTTTCTGTTGCAGTGATTATATGTTTTGGAAAATGTTTTATCACTTTTATATTTGAGTGAAGTTTTATTAATTACTAAAGAACATTCTTTACAGAATTTGGTGGAAAAATTATGTGACAGATTGTATTAGTCTACTTCATAATGCCACGTAATGCCTAGAAAAAGAACAGAACAAATGCCAAGGTTAAAACTCAATTTTACTAGCAATCTTAGCATGATCAGGTAGGTATGGGAATAAATAATAAAGTCTGAAACTGCAGATGAGTTCACATGAAAATAATGCAAAATCTGTAATTTCTGATTTTCTCTATCATAAAGAATGGATAACACATTCAAATATTTTTTTTTCCTTTTTCAACTAGATAGGCCTTTTAATTTTATCATCGTTTTGGTTTGGTTTGTTGTTAGGCTGTTTTGGGGGATGGGAGGAGTGGGAAGATGGGGAGGGTTTCATTGGTTGGTTTGGTTGTTTTGTTTTTCTCAAAAATATACCCTAAGCTTAGCAGATGATTTATACCCTAAGTCTAATTATCTTGTTGGTTGAGGAGACTGTTCACACTCCTCAGCACATTTGTCTACAGAGATAATAGTGCCATGAAGCTTTTTAACCTGAAGTCTAAAAATCTTAGTTTTCCATAAGCTATATTTGACTCTATCTCCCCATCAGATGCAAACAATATTTTTATTGACATGGTAGGCATTTGATTAATAAAGTATTATGGAAACACTGAGCAAAGTAACCAAAAAACATATCCAGTATATTCAGTTATATACAGGTTTATATCTGCTGAAGAAAAAAAGTGCAAAAGCCTTTGAGGCCAATTCCTAGGCAGCACAAAGGCATTTTTCCCCATAACACCTCAAAATTCATTGTTTCCTCATCTTTCAGCCAAAAGAGAACTTCTGAAGTTATTCCATTGCATGAAGAAATAAATTCAGTGGTAACCTAAAACAGAACTGTGTCTCTTACTTCCAGGAAAAAGTAACATGAGATATGTCATGAACATCTATCTCTAATATAAGCTCTGGCACTCTCCGAGATGCATCTGAGATCCTCTAAATCCTTTGGATTCATACAATGAATGTTGGCCTTTTAGCGGTAATGAATCTTTTATCTCTGAACAACTGTCCTATGAAAGCCATTGGCATAATTCATTGTCCACAAGATGAGCCAAATACATCTCTTAGCCAAAACTGAGAGGCTGGTTTCCCCTGCTGGAGGTGCCAAACGCCTGCAAGGAAGCAGTTGTACCGCTTGATGGAGCCATTATCAAGTTGCCTGCTGAAAGGCACATCCTGAAAATTAATGAATGCAGCTGCAGCTGCCAGGAGAAGACAGAATCTACTCAATTTTCTAGACATTCAATAACTAGCGGGCTTGGCCTACTTAACAGCGGGTTACATCAGCCTGCCAAACTTGGAATAAATCTTTATACTATTATCATGATAAACTACAATTTCTTTTGCTCTGTGAGAATGGTCTGGGAGCAGACCCTCATCACTTTTGTGATGCTTTTGTGGAAGGTTTTTTTCCCTCTTTCCTGCTCAACAGCCACATTTTTCCAATAATTAGTAGTGGTCAATTTCAAATTAAAGTGAACTGGTGGGGTTTCAATTCTTACTTCCTTTACTGAATATTTTGCTATTTTTTTTGTTCTTTCCATGGAGGAAAATAAACAAACTTCTACATCCTAAAATAAATAAAATGTGTGAAGAAGTCTGGCAGTAGTCAAGGGAAATGCTATCTCCAAATGCCCTTGTCAAGCTTCTTATCCTGTTTTTGCAAGCCAACTTGTTCCCTTAGGACTTACAAATATCTCAGATAAAGTTGAATGCAAGCAGATATGTATGGGGTTCTATTTCTTTCTGAAAGAGACACTTAAAACACAAAAAAACATTCTGAACATTTGATTAATATTGCCTACATGCCAATACATTACTGGTAGTAATTTTCAGGTTTTGTGGAGGGTGTTCTAATGAATATAAACAGAATGTGAGTAATTCAAAAAAAAAAAGGGAAAATTTTTCATCAGAAGCAGGCCCTTCACATACTCAATTAACAGAGAAAACACCAAAAGACTTCTGTTTATTTTAAACATTTCTGTTTATTTTATGCTTATAAAACCAATTTTCCACCTTCTCCACTCTAAGGGAATCACTGATTGGAAGCATTTCTTATTTTCAGTTGAAAGTTTGTACAAAACTCCATCCAAGGCTAATGTCAATTGGCAATTTAGACCATGTGTGGTAGGTCAAAACAGAATTACAGCACATTTCAATTTCTTTCCTCATTCAGGGGTAAGAACTTGGGTGGGAGCATGCTTTCTACTCCCAGACAGTAAGTGCTTTGGGAGGAGGGTGATGAAAGGAAAGAACTCACCAGAGCAGAATAATTGCCTTTCACATAAGTATTGTAATTTCTCTGCCCAAATGAAAACACAAGCATGAGCAGAGAGACTTTATAATTAAAGATGCACATAAATTAAATAGAAATCACTGATTTCAAGATTTGACTGCTTCTTCATGTGGTATAAAGCTCTAGGTTGAGTTGAGCTGCACAAAGATTTACACCAAAATAATCCAGCAAGTCTAGAGGTGAAAGACTGACAGATGAGCTATACTAGCTCTTATAAAAAGATTTCCCATAGTTTTAATAATTTATTTTCCCATTTAATCATGCTTTTGTAGCACTTTCTAGAGACCCTTTTTAACAATTCAGGGTTTTAAAAAACTATGAGCAGCTATTTTAACTGTCATTCACCTTATAGGAATGGTGAGCATTCAGTACTTCAGATAGTCCAGATTTCCTATTCCTGCCTCCAGATTGGCAACTCTCAAAGCCCTGGCCAAAGGATTCATTGGCTTTTCTGGCTGCAGCATTTTGATCCTTCATGCTGGACTTGCATGTTTAAAGATTTTGTAATACACTAGACTACAGCGTGTGTCTTCCTTTGATACACTTTTTTTTTCTTACAATTGTATGTCAAGTTAAACATAAAATAATTCATACACTAAAATGTCTAAACCAGTGGGTGCCATGACTTTTTCTGCAGAACAAGACAGGATACACAGTTTTCATGACAACTTTCAGGATTTAAAAGAAACTCATTCTTTTGTACATCCCAATACACATATCCAGACAATAATAATACAACAGTCTGATATCTTTCCTTAGTCTTCTCTCCAGTCTTGAATATTTCCTCTTCCTCCCTCTATCTGTCTCTTGTGCTCTCCATCCACCTTCTTCTATAGAGCATGAACTTTATCATTCTCTTTAAAGTTATGGATTAGAGAGTGGTCCTCCTACTCAGTTTGTAGATCGCTTTGTTAGTTAAGTCTTGATCAGCCTCAGCATATGACCAACATCCACAACGATTTAGTTTTCTGACAACCTGCCTGGATGGGCTGTTTTCCCTGGTTTGATGACATTCTTTACCCAAAACATTTATTGTCAAACAGAGGATTGCCAAAGTTCACTCCTGCTGGCTTATGGAATGCACATGTGTCTCTTTGCTGGAACTGCACCTGAAGCTGAAAGTGTGTGTGGGGGGGCGGGGAGGAAGTAGACGAAGTAATCAAGTCTCAGGCTCATAATAAAATTTTTAGTTTCACGCAATCTCCAGTATCAAATTTAATAGTGAGAGTGTTTGTGCACAGAGTCTGGTATGTCACTGTTGGGGAGAAAGCTTCTTCTAAAGCACAAAGTGGGTAACAGACAAAGGGAGATAAAGCCTTGCCCATGTGAAATTATTCTCTCATTAAAATGAATCAGAACTGGAGGCCTATGATCCATCACAAAAGCAGATTAAATGACAAAATAGTCCAAGAGGAATCACTGCAGTGTAGAAATTATCATATTTTGATTCACTGTTTCCTAATTGGAGACAGGCTTCTGGAACAGGATTAGCTTGGATTTACATTATGAAAAGCAATCCAGTACTAATTGTATCAGTTGACTCTCACCATTACACCTGATGACAAGCAAGAAAATAAAGTTCTGTGTCTTCATAACATGAATGATTTGGATGGTGCTCATTCCAGAGCTATCAGGACAGGACACTAATTGCACAAAACATCTGTGTATCAGCAAAGAACTGCCTTTCATCTCAGCAGCACCGTCTTTGTTAATAACAAGGAAGCAAGAGAGAAGCCCATTGCCTTGTAAGTGTGTGATTCGATAACAGGATTTTTAATAGTCTCAGGTCATGGCTTTGATCACTGTAAGTTGACAACTGTCAAGCATGGCAAAGAATACACAGGTTTAACAGCAGCCCCTGATGCATCAGCTACTGATCCTCTATTTCCAATAGAAATATAGGAGTCACTGGCATGAAAAACATCATGTCCTATGAAAACTAGAATAGGTCTGTTAAGCATCTTGTTTTGTTTCGTCTTTTTAATGCCAAAAACAAGCTGTTTCTTCCTTTCTGTGGTATCATACTGTTCACAATTTCCTTGGCAGGCAAACACAAGTTAATTTTGGACAGAGATGCTTTGTTTGTGCTCCAAGCTCATTCCTATCTTGGGCTCAGCTCTGTTCTACCCACAGCTATACAGCTTCCCCTTGAGTGTGAGGAGAGATCAAGTGAGTTTGCAAGAGGCCAAGCACACAGTTCATTAATAATTTACAATATTAATTTCCTAGAAATGGGGTCGGATTACTGAATGTATTTTGAACACAGAGGATGCAGCAGTAGCAATGCTTTTTTACAAAAAGAAGTAGCAGTAGGGGAACAGGGAAAACTGAGCTTTAAGCCATGGTTTTGTGCCACTTCAAAAGAAAGATCATTCATGTGTTTTTGTCCACACTATTTCCTCACTCACGCTGCATGTTTCCTCATTTATACTACAGAATCTTCTTTTTTGAGTGTCTTTAGTAGCAGCAAGGGCAAGGTCAGGCTCTGCAACCCACCTGACCCAGACCTCAAAACTGAAAACAAATGCAGGTTGTCATCTTTGTAAGAAAAAATATACTTCACAGTACCCAGGCTATACTACAAATATATAAACTGAATTATACATCTTCCAGCCTCCAATAGCAGATTTTGTCCTAAAGACAATTAGAATGTGCCAACCTTTGACTCTCATAAAAGGACCAGAACAATGACCAACCTCTGCAGACAGGAAAGAGTGCAGCAACATAAAAATATCCTGGACCTGCAAAACATCAAAGACATCACAGCACTGAATGGCCAGAGAACTGCAAAGCAAAATCTCAAATTCATATTCTTGCCTGAAGTGCCCAGAAATTATTCTTGCAGGCATTTCCTGACCTGGACCTGGTTTCATTAGAAAGCTTTTGTCCCTGCTTCTGGCTAAGCAACTGAGTCAACATGTGCAATATTTAATTTTACACATCCAAGTTTGCTGGAATAGTGTTCTCTGTATGAACAAGAGTTAATCCATGCTCTAGGATTCAACAGCTATGGATAATTTTCTCACTGAAGATACCATCAGTTTTGCTCCTTAATTGTATTACTCTCTATATTATTTTTTCCTGTTATTAACAGGTGGAAGAACATTAACTTTTGCAGGGACAAGTATTAAAGCATTTGGCATCCCTTATTTTCCAGTCACCATTGTGACTATTCTAAGAAATTAATTTGATTACAAAAAATAAAATTATTTGACTGATTATGATATGTATAAGTGGCCAAACAGATGAACTTTTTGCTGTCAGCCTAACAGCAAGACAATGGAAACAAGTTTTTGTTTCTTTGGCATAATTTTCTGGATTTCTTTCCAGTTTTGTGATCATGTAAACCTGCAGAAGTCCTAGGTACCATTCCTATTTATGGACATCTCAGAGCAGAGAGGCATCTCTGAAATCTCATTATCAATATATCAAATCAAGCATAACTGCCATAAAAGAAATTGAAGCTGCATTAATAACCACTCAAAAGAATTTAACACACTGAAGTATATTTGAACACAAAAGAAAAAGACATTTTTGTATATTTTATTACAATACTCTGCTTGTTTTTTTCATTCCTTGTAAAAGCATAAAATGTGGGAGTTTTGTAGAATTTGTGAGCCTTTAAAGTACTCAATTTTGAAAACCAACTGCAACTAATTTATATTAGTTTGTTTTGTTTTGTTTTTTAATTTCAGTACATGGCTACTTTTCAAAGCAATGCTTCAAAAGTTGAAATCTTGTGTTGATAAAATTTGGTTGCATTTTTCAGACAAAATTATTTTCATTACAAAAATGAAAATTATTTTTAAAAATAATAAAAAAAAAATTACAAGATCACATCAACAGGTTTAATGCCCTTTTTTTTTTTTTTTTCTAATTTGCCCAGTCTCTTGCAATAAAGCAGTGTGTTCATACAGGCTAAATTCAAAACTCTAAACAGTGATGTTATATTCATTCTATGAATTAGGCCACCCCTTTCTGAAAGTGAGTCAACAGTAATTGGTTACCGAAATATCCTCTGAAATTAATAAAATCTTCCTATATAAGAAATAGATTCTGTTTCCAAGCTTGCCATAGGATGACTGGGTCTGTCTTTACCTTCTCCTCCTTGCTATCCTTGTTGCTATCCTTTGCTAGGCAACACCCTTTGTACCATCTCTGAGAGACAGTTGGCCCAGACTTAATGAAGGCTAAAAAGTAAATGATGCATTCTTACTGCCCACTTAACTTGAATAATTTGCTGCCATTGCTTATTTTGCAGTTTTCTGAGGGAAATCTTAAGGCTCCAAAAAGTTAAATGAGCTTGAACAAAAGATGGCTAAGCTTTCCTTGCCATTGACTGGCAAGTAACCTACATGACATTAAGCCTCTGAAGCTAACTATTCACTCAAAAGGTGTCAGAGGTGAGGCACAATTACAATTAAAGTTGGGGATCTGCAGAACACTTTAAAAAAATCTTCCTCGGAAACTTAAATATTTTACACTTTTTTTGATAGGGAAAGTTTTCTGTTTCAACACAAATTATTTGTTTAACAGAAGGTAGCATACGCTGTTTGTTTTATTCCCCAAAGATCTCATTCCTGTGTTCTTACAATTATCTCAGAGTACATCATTATATGTGTTCATTTTGGATTGCCCATTTTCAAGTGCATGCCATTATTTTTATCTAAACTGAACTTAATATCCACTTTCTTGATAAATATTGAAAAATCCCTTTGCAGTTCTTGCTCCTGCCTTTATTTTCTTGAATAAGTTACTAGTGAAGAAACTTTTTTGTACTGCTCAGTTTCCTTACAATATCACATACAAACAGCTTAGAGGACAGGCCACAATATAACTCCTGGCCACAGTCCTTTGTTGCTGTGTCCTCCTGGCACTGTGAAAACAGAGAATTTATTCCTACCCCTCATTTATTCTCTTCTCAAGTGTTTCCTCTTTATTTGATGACCTTTCCTTGTATCCCATTACTCGCTGGTGTTTTTAAAGGCCTTTTAATGGCCTTTTGGGAAACAACCTTGAAATATTTTGATCTTTGAAATATTTTCTTCTTTAAAACATTTACAAAGTACAGATTGGAACAGGCAGGACAAGCAACAATATAGAGACATTTCTAACACTGCTGTACTCTAAGACATTTCTGTTGTAGGTGGACGTGTCTCTAGCATGTCAAGGGAGTGGCCATTTTGCTGCTTATTACTGGATTTTCTTCCTGAAGACCCTACCATTTAAACCAGTTTGGTGAGAATCCAGGTCTTCTCAGTGCTAGGATATTGTTGGGGATATACCTGAACATAGGAGCCGATTAAGAATTTAGAGTTCATCAATTTGGAAGTGCTTAAGAAGACAGAGAACTGCGCACAAAACTAGAAACCAAACTTAGATGTCTGCATTTAAGTTATTTCAACTACAAAAACCTCTGAAAGTGCCTGAGCTGGAAAGAAGTATTTGAGAGGAGGGGACAACAGAGTGGGCAAAAGGGAGATTTACTTTAAAGTCTTATATTTTGGGTATTTCATAGACAAAATCAGCATTACTTTATTTAGAGATACAACTCTCTAGATTCTTTTGTGAGTATATATATTAGTAAGACTTCACTTTAGAGAGTAGAAGGTGACAATGTCCTTCAGGAACATCAAGAAAAAGGTAGGAAATATTCTGCCCTTGGAAGATTCAGGGATCCTTGACAGCCATACAGATACCATTAACCATTTCAACAGGATCTTAAAAAGTGATCATTAGTGACAATATCAAATAAGATATTTGCAGTCATAGAATTCACACAATTAGAAATCACTTCCCTGAGCTCTACTTTTATTTAATGCTAGAAGAATATTAATATTACATTCTTAATTATGTTAAAGCACTGTCTTTGAATACTGTGAACAACCTGACTTAAATTAGACGGACTTCAAGTCTGAATTGATTTGCTTTGTCCCTGGGTATACAGACAGACTGGGGAATGAGATGCTGGAAAGCAACATCATGGAAAGGGACCTGGGGGTCCTGGTCAATGGCAAGTTGAACACGAGCCAGCAGTGCCCTGGAAGCCAGGAGGGTCAACCCTGTCCTGGGTGCATCAAGCACAGAATCAGCAGCTGGGCAAGGGAGGGGATTGTCTTGCTCTGCTCTGAGCTGGGGCGGCCGCCCCTTGAGTATTTGGGGCAGTTTTGGGCACCCCAATGTAAGAAAGATATAAAGTTATTAGAGAATGTCAAAAGGAAGGCCACAAAAATAGTGAAAAGCCTCGAGGGGGAGCTGTATGAAGAGCATCTGATGTCACTTGGTCTCTTCAGCCTGGATAAGAGGAGACTGAGGGTACACCTCAGTGCGGTTACAAATTCTTCCTGAGGGAAAGAGGAGGGACAAACACTGATCTCTGTGGTGACCAATGAGAGAGCCTAAGGGAGTGGCCTGAAGTTGTGCAAGGGAAGGTTTAGATTGGATATTAGGAAAAGGTTTTGGTTCTTCAGATGGAGGGTGGCTGAGCACTGGAACAGACTTCCCAGGGAAGTGGTGACAGCACCAAGCCTGACAAAGTTTAATTCACATTTTGACAACACTCTTGGACAGATGGTGTGATTCTTGGGGATGGTCCTGTGCAGGGCCAAGAGTAGGACTTGTTGATCCTTGTGGGTCCATCTCAATTCAGCATATTCTGTGATTCTGTCATAATGTAGTCCTTCATTTTTTATGAAGGGGGTTTGCTTTGGTCATTGCTTTATCTAGTCCTGACTTCTTCCTGATTTGAATAGACCTGGGACTAGCTGCATTGGGTGTGGTGTCTGTGTCTTTTTACTTCTAGGCAGGACATGAAGAGTCTTTGTGTTATCAATATGCCCATGAGAAAGAGTGGGACTATTACTAGCAAAGTCTCCTTGCTAAGGTACCTTGTAGAAATCAGCTCTTAATAAAATCAAGCTCAAAATACCTTACTATATTGTAACTTTGCTTCTTATGACTGAGAGCAATTCTGAAGTTGTGTGAGCTAGAAAAGAAGCTGTGTGGTTAGATGAGAAAAAGAACAGTTAGGCCAAATTCCCTTGGCCTTAATCCAGATATGTTGAACATCTGAACCCTTGAAAGTTACTGAAAAACTGTACACCAGACTGATTTTCTCACAGACATCTGTCTGTAGCTACCACGGTGATCAGCATTCAATCTGTGGCTTGTGTATCAGGAAATGACAGCTCTTTAACAGAAGCCAAAGAAAGCAGCAATGTCAATAACAAGGTCCCATGTTCTGGACTCCATAGCAGTTTGCTGAGTCCTTCTTTTTCCCCTGCTTGAGAGAAGACAATAGTTGTTATGATCCCAGGGAGGAAGAGGTCTAGGGGAAGAAAAACAGAGGGAGGACGTGGTCTGGGGGAAGAAAAATATGTCATTTGGAGGAAAATGACATATCCTTTCCTTTCTTGCCTTACAGAACACTCATTTTTTATGTTATTCACTTATTCTTTCCTTTTTATTCTTTCCTTTCTTGCCTTGCAGAGCACTCACTTATTTTTTTCTCTCTGGTTGAGCTTAATTTTGTAATGGTTATGTACTACTCTAGTCAATGCAATTAGTTTCAATGTCCTTCCTTAACAAAGGTATAAAAAAAAATCTTTGCATTAAAAATTATGGCATAGTTTGGTTGATAAAAGTTCAGATGAGAAAATTATTCTCTTCAGTGGTGTAAAGCAGTAACCATGCATTAAAATCCCAAACCAAACAAACAAAACAGCAAGAATAAACAGGTGAATGTTTGTACAAATCATGGAACCAAATCTGACATCTCAATTTTTTAGGAAGAAAAACTAATATAAATTCTCAGTAGCATCTCTTGCCCAAGAAAAATTCCCAGAGAAGACAAAGAGGGCAGAGAAGCCCAAATCAACCAACCAAAAAAATCCACAAAAAAGCCCAAAACACCAACCCAAACTGAATAATATTTTAAAACTAACTGAAGAACAAAAGTTGAGTAAATGGAGATAGCTGAGTAAATACTGCAAGGAATGAAATTAATAGAGAAAGCTGAGAAAACAGAGACATGACTTTGTTTTTAGCAAACACATTCAATTTCTTCCTAGGGTGTAAACTATATGTTTGTTCCGTGTAATCTATTGCACTTAGGGTATACTGGGTAAGTTGGAAGAACTGAGATACTCCTCTTTCCTGAGGCCTTTACTGGCTGCTTTGGGACACACATTTCATAGAGTGAGGCTTCTAAAAAGTTCACGAGGGAAGTTTCCAAAAGCCCAAACTCTTATCTGGTATCTCTGATATTCATTGGAGGACTCTGGAAGATCTGATGTGCGCCATAAGACAAGGCACATAAATGAAACAGGAAAGTGTAACATTCACTTCTAACAGGGTAACCCTCCCCCACCCGCCCCCCCAACCCCAACTGGCTCCCAGTGTTAGTACCCAAAAGGGAAGAGGGGAACATTGATTTATTTTAATAAGATAAATCTATGAAATATTCCCATTCATTACATACCACTTGCTGTTCTAGCAGTTACCATTCAGTACATAATTGTCAGTATAACTTTAAAGAGAAGCAAAAAGACATAAAAAGTTAGGATGCAGAGTCCATGTTAGGATACATGAAATTCCTTGTGTGATTTATCTGAAAAACATTTGTCTAGTGTTAGGCCACACACTTCTCCTTCATATGATCATTTTGTGGAGAAAGAATCTCTGTACAGTAGAACATAAAAAACAGAGATGGATTTTCATAAAACTGACTTCAGCCTAGCTGAATCTGAAAAGATGATTTATAAAACTGGGTTCTTTACTCACAACCCTAAACGAGCAGATCACATTGCTATTGACACTTTACTTTTGCTACCTCCCTAGTCAAACTCCCCTTAATTTCAACAATTCACTTACATCAATTGAAGATTTATTCCAGTAAGTAATGTGTTTACTGGTATACATAGAAAACATTTCTGAGTGGTTTATATGTCTCGCTGTTTAAAATGTTACTGTCTTTTAAATACTGTAATTATTAAAAACTGTAAAATACACTCCTTTCTGAGTTTCATCACTACTTAGTGGAAAATGAGGTCAATTCCAACACAACACATGCCAATGATAAAACTTCCCTCTAAGTTTAAGCAGAAAATTTCATCCATATTTTTCTTTCACATTTTGTCATGACATACCAGCCTCTTTAGGAAAACACAAAGGACACAAGGTGGAGCCAAAGATCCTCGAAGAAAACTTTTCATAATTTTTTTAACAGAGTTCTTTTGAAAAAGGTAAGTAAGAAAAAGCTTCAAATCCCGCATTTGAAGTAAGTTATTGAAAGAACTAAAAGTAGAACCTAGCTATTACTGTCCATAATGCAATCATAAGGAAGTCTATACATTATAATAATGAAGAAAAAATTACTTTTCTGCCTATATTTTGATTTTAAGTAACACATCAAAAATTAATTCATTTATTTTTTTAAAAAAGGAATATTCAAAAAAAAATTCCCAATATGTTTTGAATTTTTTTTAAAGAAAAAAAAAAGCTTGTCTTTTATTCTTATTTCACTAGGTTTTTGATTGACAGACTGAATATTTTACTGTTTGGATTTTTATTTTTTTTTAATTTTCTGTTAACTTTTTAATAGGTGGAAGAAACATAAATTATAGTCTAGATTACATATACTATTTGGTTTTGTTCGCATAAGACACTTTGAAAATTCAAGAGTAAAGTGAGAAGGAAATTAAAGCTACTCATATTCTAATGTGAGATGATTAATCTTTAATCCTCTGAATTGGGTTGATAAGGATTTTCATTACTGCATTCAGTAAACATATTTTATATCAAGTCATCTACAATTTCAGTGGCAAGGCTCACATCAAACTATGTTCCATGTCCCTTGAAACTTGAGAATATTTATTTTCTCTTTTTTTTCCTGACAACACATTCGAAAGATGAGATGACTGATAATATTTCACAGCTGTCGTTATCATCTGGTTTCACCCACATACACTTGCCTTTACAAAGCAAATGAAAGAGACTGGAAATCAGGGCCACCACACTCCTACTCATATTATTATGTTAAGAATTTAGTTCATAAAAAGGACTATACTTGAAAACTAACTATGCTAGAACTGAAACTGATGAATTATATATCTGAATTTTCTTTTTCCCTATTAGTACGATTGTACAAAATGACCTTTCTAAGGGCTGAGGTCTTCCATGAGCAACAGCTTCTATTAACACCTTTGCTTTTGGAGGCTTATCATGCTGCTGCTAAAAGAGAGGCAGAAAGAATTTGCAGCACAGAAAACTAGTCTCAATCACAGAAACATTCCCATGCTATTCCCAGATATGTTTAGCTGTTAACATTTAAATGGCCTGCATTAAGAGTGTTGACTTGAAAATTATATGCATATTTAACTATATAGAAATATTGACTTTCACATCAATTTTATGTAAAAACAGCTAGGAATGAAATATTTTCTGTTCTTTGCTTTAAGCAAGTAGGAAAAAATAAAAAGAAAATAAGGAAAGGATCCCTGGAGCTGACAGTGTGAGAACAAAATAAGGAATGCTTTCATCTCCATAACTGCTATCACATGCTTGCACCGTGATTAATGAAGGTGGCAATCTTATCTTCCAGCTGCTTAAGAAAAATCATGTACAGGTGTCATGGTTTGACCCGGAAGTGAGGTTTTGGGAAGTTATGGTCAAACCAATCAGTGGCCAAATTTCAGGTTGGCACCTGGTGTGGCCACTGGGGACATGGAGACGCCTCTGAGAACACACAGGGGTTAAAAGCAGAGCACTCCCAGAGAGACTTCCTCTTTGGAGTCCGGCAGGTGAGCAGATCAGACCTCTCCCCCGCCCCAGCTGTGTCTGGGTGGGGGAAGGGGGGAAGGCCATGCAGCCTGAGAAAGGGAAGCCGGATCCGCTTGCCATATGCAGGGGTGGAGGAGTTCTTGGGATGGTTTGGGCAACCCCCCCCGCCCCCACCCCCCGGAGAGAAGGATAAAGCGGTCGAGAGGAGAAGGGGTGGGCAAGGTGCCCAGCCGCTGCCAAGACAGGCTGTGCTTTTAACCCTTTTAGTGTTGAAACAATAGAAGCTGTAAAAACACTGATAGGCAACAAGCATATTCAAAATCATTGTAAAAATTTCTTGTTACGTGCTACTGCTTCTCTGCTTTTCCATTAACAAGCCAATTTCCCTGTAATCCTCTTTCAGAAATAAAAATAAATTCTTTCAGGGTTTGTGTGATTTTTTTTAAATCTTAAAGATCACTGTCTTCAAAAAAGAGACCTAGTACTGTTCAGTAATGTGAAACTAATAGTAAAAGTAGCAGTGGAAACTGGAAATTTACATTTCATTCTTCCTGTTTCTCCTCTGTTTTTAATTTTTATCTACTAAAAATAGAGCTCACTGACATCTACAGCTTATGTTTTAAACTGTGCAGTAGCTCTAAGCATAAAAGAGAATATTCTGATATATAACCAGCTTAAAAACCCAGAACTGAAACACTGAATAGCAGGGCTGCAAACTGCCAGTTGTTTTCAAAGCCGTTCCTTTAAGGGGGGTGGTGGGGAAACATTAAAGCTGTATGCTTGGCAAAAGAAAAACATACACAAAATGCTGTGGCAGATTGTTGCAGTGAAAATAAATCTGACTTCTCAGCCACATTCAAAGTCAAGCTGCCACAAAATTCTGAAAGGAATCATACAAATCAAGAGCTGTATTAAGCATAGGAGCATAAAGTACTTCAAGCAACACAGTCAAGTGAAATCATTACATTCAGTCTGTAGTGTAGCTTTTAAGTGAAGAAAAGGACAATATATTCCTACAAATTAATTTAATCTGACTGTGCACTACAAAGTAAAAAGATAATGAACACAAATAAAGAAGCATTTACTGTTAAATTAATTGTCAAAACTACTAAACACAGAAAAGAACATCTGAAAACCAGATTTTACAGAGGCTATATTAAAAGGAAGAAAAGCTAGAAAGCATAGACGGAATCCAAAATTCTTTTTCTCTATACTTGGGCCAACTGAGGAGTACTGACCTCTCTGCCTCACCTCTGTGCAAGGTAAGATCATGGAGCCTTCATTAAAGCCATCTGGAAGCTTTGCTATGATTCAAGGTAGCCAGCATGGTTTTACCAAGGTCATGCCCTGACTAACCAACCCAGTGGCCTTCTACAATGGAGTGACTGCGTCAGCGGACGAGGGAAGGGCCGCAGGAGTAATTTCTCTGTACATCTGTAGAGCCTTTGATATGGTCCCCCACAGCAGCTTTCTCTCAAACTGGAGAGAGATGCATTGGATGGGTGGATAAGAAATTGGTTGGATGGTTGCATGCAAAGGGTCATGGTCCATGTCTGGATGGAAATCAGTGATGAGTTGTGTCAGAAGGTCAGACCTGGGACCTGCTCTGTTTATTACATTCCTTAGTGTACACACAGTGGAGGACCTTCAGCAAATTTTCAGACAACACCAAGCTGAGTAGTGCAGTTGACACACCTCAAGGACAGAATGCCATCCAGAGGGACCTGGAAAAGCCTGGAGAAGGGTGCCCATGGGAAATTCATGAGGTTCAACAAGGCAAAGTGCAAGGTGATGCACCTGGGTCAGAGTAATCCCTGATTACTCAACAGATAAACAGATTGAGAGCAGCCCTAATGAGAAGGACTTGGAGGTCTTGGTGGATGAAAAACTGGACATGAGCCAGCAATATGCACTTGCAGCCCAGAAAACAAATCCCATCCTGGACCATATCCAAAGAGTGGCCAGCAGGTTATGGGATATGGTTCTGCCCATCTGCTCTGCTCTCATGGGACCTCACCTGGAGTACTGCATCCAGCTCTGGGGGCCCCAGTACAAGAAGGACATGCACCTGTTGGAAATACAACTTTCAGTAATTTTGCTTTAGAATGAACCAAACACTGTTGGGTAAGAATGCAAAATTCTCTTCACTGGCTGCAATGTGTAAGACACATCTGCTTATCAGGTCTTAAGACACAATTAACACAGCCCACTTAAAGACACTGCTTGCAAAATAGAGGCAACGTTGTGAGGTTTTAAGGTTTGTAAGCAAAACCATAACTAACTAATCTTAACTAATCATAACTAATATGCAATTCCACTGAGATCAGAAATTAAACACCTTATACAGTAAAGGAAATACTTTTAACTTAAGAATGGTGTCTTGTAATCTTGGCAATTATGCAGCTAGCAATTAGATATCAAAAGTTCATGCTTTGAAGATGAAATATTTCCAATTTCTCAGAGTAATTTAATATTCAGGTTTTGTAACTAACATTGTCAGGGATGCTGCCTAAACATCCTCATGAGTGTTCCCATTCCTTCTTGCCCTGTAAGTATTCAATTGTACTGTGCTTTGCTGAATTGTCCAGCTCCTTTTTCTGACACTGAACAAGAAGTGAAAAAGAAAAACAAACAAACAAACAAACAAACAAACCAGAACAAAAAGAAGAAGCAAAGAGGAGAAAAAGGTTGACATAAGGACAAAAAAGAGAAATGGTTGTCTGAAGAGCCTTAGAATCCCTCTTTTCTTTCAAATAATTTTCCATTGCAGAAAACCAACTTCCAGTGAATAAACATCAGTTCCTATTATGCAAAATAATCACTCTGTATGCAAAATGGTAGACTTTTAAGTGTCTAAGATCTGTCTGCATAAACATGTCTGTATTGATAGCTGCAAAAAGAGATGCAGAAATCTCACCTGCTTGAATCTTGACCAAATAGCCTGCAAATTTAAATTAACACAACACTTTCTTTTGAAACAATACCGATATTAGTAGAACCTGTAGCCTGAGAGGACCCCAATATTGTTATTATTTGTCTTGAATGGATTTTGGAAAATATATCAGTCTTTCTCAGCTGAAATCTATTTAGCAAAAATGTCTGCCTGATCCCATTCTAGTTGAGTAAAAGAAGTAATTATTATTTTTTCATCTTTCTGATCTCCTCATGTCTTGCAGGAAGGAATAACAAAGCCTCTCAAAGTGTTTGATGAAACAATCTTTCCCCCTCATGCATTTTAAAATTGTTATTTTTGTTTTCAGTTAAAATTCTGGATTTATTTTTGAAGACAACAAATTAAAGCAAGATCTTATATCCACTCACAATCTCCATCCAATCCATCAACATTAATTTCTTTGGTGCATAAACATTAAACAAACCCCCAAAAACCTAAAAAACCAAACCAAACAACAAAAAAAAAAAACTTTAAAAAACTTCTTATGCATAAGGTTTTTTATTTTTCCAGAAGTTTCAGGATTCCAGAATACATTAAGTCATTTGCTGAATCATGCACAATACTGTTAAGAATTGGTCTTTTAAATCAGATTGGTTTTGAAATAACCTGTCAGATTTGCCTGCCTTTGTTGCAGATGATTGAAAGTCAGAACTTTTCATCCTATCCTGTCCTTAAGTTAATGGATAGAAATCCCCTCTAGAGCATGGTTCTATTCTTGTGAAGGAGGGAAAGTGTTCCAGTTAAATGGATCTTTGTTAGGCATGTCCATAACTTCTGATTTAATAATAGAAGTATCTTTCCATCTCACTTCAGATACCTAATGTTTAAGCGTATGTCAAAGTAAGAAATCTCATCCAGTATTGTATATTCAACATTCACTACATATTCAGGATAGAAGAAAATACTGAAAGACTTGCAACCTTTCATAAAAAAAAAAAAAAAAGAAAAAAAAAAGTAAAAAATTAAAAGATATTCCAGAATGCATTTGTGGTACATGTATTCTATAATACGATTCTTCTTTCTCAAGAAATGATCTGTCAAATACTTGTTTTATTTCTTCACTAGTAGGAAACTGATCATATTTCTAAGAAGTGCTAAACACTTATTCATGTGTTACATTTTACTCCATTTATTTACTGATGTCATTTATAACTGCCTACTCTGTGAGGCAGCAGTTCACAATGAAGTCTGACAAAAACATTCTTTGCAACACCCAGTTGTAAAATGGTTTTTTCACCTAATGCAGCCTTCACATCATGACTTCAAGGATCCTTAAAACAGCAGATACTGAGCCGTGATGGAAGAGCACATTACCTTGTAAATAGCAAATTGCATGAATTTTCTGCCAACGAGCTACACAGACAATCCAGTTAAGAAAGAATATTTGTCTAAATGCTTGTAAGATTTATTTATTTATTTTATTAAGTCTGTCTCTCAGCCCCTGTGATCTGCTGTCCTGTGAATCTGCTCAAAAGTTATGACAAATTAGAAACAGCATCTTGAAAAAGCTATTCTCACACAGCAGGTTTGGTCATAAACAGTAAAAAGCATATCCCCATCTCAGGTACACCATCCCCATCAATGTAACAATAACTTCCAATCTGATATTTTAAATTGTGTCACATGTATTATGTTTTATCTTTCAGAAGATGAGCTTTCATTTAAAGTAACAACACAAGAAAATATGCAGGTGAATGTACAGATTGCTGACTTTAGAAACTAAGTTTAATTTCACATATTTCCTATAGAAAAGCTATATGAGTTAAGTGGAACTGTGAATTGCCAAAACTTCTTTTTTTGCTTAAAAGACCCAGTCAATTATTTTGTCAAACAGACAATTATTTTGTATTTTGCCAACATGATAATGCTGTTTGAGATTTTATTCAAAGAAATTTAAGGAAGCTAGGCCTCCACTTATCATTAAAATTAGGTAATACATTCTTGTTTGCTTGTTTGAGAGTTGTTGCTAGTGTGTGTCTGTGTGTCTATGTGTAAATATCTATAAAAGTACATAAATACTTATGTGTGTACCTTTCCATACCTGTGTGTTTCTAATACACTGAGAATGGGATGAACAATAAGGAATTTATTATCAGATAAGATATCAGTAAAGAGTCCCTAAGGCATCTCTGCTTTGCTGAGGGACGTCTTCAAGAACATATTCTAACACTGTTCTGCAGCTTCCAGGCTTTGCTAATATTTCCAATCCTGACTAATAAATAGATGTTTACTTCCCTCTGTTGTGCTACCATACAGCAATATTTGTCAATGACTCTAAATTTTTTTAACCTTTTTTATCCTATTCAGTTTTTTTCTTAAATACTTATTTATATTCTTCTTCTCTGACTTGTCCTTCTGCCAGTCTCAGAACTTCATGTTGTTTGGTTGACAGTCTAAATGAATCTTCAATGAAAACAACAGCTGATTTCACATATGTGTGTGAGTGAATCAAATGATTATTTGCTTTATGGTTGGATGCAGTTAGTGTTGGCATTTTGTGAGTCTTCAAGGAACCAAAATGACTCCTTAAACAGTCAACCAACCTGCAAGTGTCACAAGTCCTATAGGGTTTTCCATCAGAAATCTATTTTTTGAACACTGACAGAATGAACATTCTCCACTGTTACCATATGGTTCATCATAGAATGTGAATGTACATCTATGTAAATGTCCAGTGGAATAATCTCCCAGGAAAAAACCACTCTAGATGATCTAAGGATATGAGGGTAGACCAATGAGAAATTGAGTCAAAGAAATTTAGTTTTCTATAAGGGACACATATGGTGACTGAATCACCATATGTGATGTCAATGACTCAACATCTGTTATTTTCCTGTTATTATACCTGGTTGTGAATGTTGCTAGAGTCCAATATTATTTAGGAAAAACATAGGTACGAAAAACAAACCATACTTCTTTTGTTTTAATCTATTAAAATCAGCTAGGTCTGACTAAGTTGCAGGTGTCACTGTTGATGCCATCTAGCAGTACTGACAAATATTTTAAAAAAATTAATGAACTGCATAAAGCCCTAATAATCAAAATTTGAAGGAAATTTCATGACATATGACAGGCTATATCCTGCAGCCCTTATACCATACAAGAAATTCCACTGGATTGCTTGCAGATCTGTCCACTGTGAACAAGATCTGTGTGAGAAAACATAAAAAGAAGTTTCTTCATCTCTGAGCCACATTCATATGCCAAGGATCAAATCAATATTTACACTTCTTTCTGAGTTGCCATTTACACCCCTGACATTCTCAACTCATTCTTTTCATAAAGAGTTATAGTGCAAAAGGATGAAAGGAAAAAAGTTCTGCATAGAGGAGCCAGAACCCAGGGACAGAGACCTTTCAGATCCACACTCTGCACTCTGCAACCAAGTAAGGAAAAAAGAATCAAATGTTGCGGACTGGCAGCATTGAATTTTCCCTTATGCACGTATCAATATGAAATAATATCTTTATCTTCATTATGCTCCCTCCAGATTTCCACTGGACTCACTGGGAAGAGAAAAGTACCAAAATTTAGTTGCTGAAAGGGAATTTTTCTGGTGTAAGGCTTTTTTTATTAAATTGTCTCTTGATAGGTCCATTCCACACTAAAATCAGATTCCAGCACAAAAAATTTCTTCCATCAGAGGTTTATACACATTGCTAAAATCATTCTGACTTTGCCTTTCTCCAGGCTCAACAGTCAAGAGCTCTCTGCCTCTCCCAATATGACAGATGCTCCAGTTCTTTAATGATCTTTGTTGCTTTTCACTGGGCTTGCTCCTCTTTATCTTTTATATAATGTGTCCAGAACTGGGCACAACACTTCAGATGTGGTTTCACCAATGCTAAGTAGAGATGAAGGATCATGTCCCTCGACCTGCTGGCACTTCCTGATGTATTCCCAAAATGCTGTTGACCTTCTTTGCTGCAAGGGTGCTTTGACATGTGGTCAGCTTTTTAGTCACTAAACCATAGAATGTCTTGGAAAAGTTGTTTCCAATGTGGTCCGGCCCTGGCCTATACTGGGTTATTCCTTTCCAGGTGAAAATCTTTTCTTGGTTTCCTCCAAGCAGTCAGCAATCCTCAGTAAAGAGGATTCCTTCCCCCCCACTAAAAGAATGAAGGAGATCTGCTCTCTAATGTCTTTGATCACCCTCTCTGGAGCCATGGAGTCATGCTCCATACTATCCAGGTTTCCCCTGACAGTTCTGTCAGCACCCACACAAAAGGGCAGCAGGTCTGAGTGACAATCAGACCTTGGCAGCACTTCCACAGATCTGTCTGAAAGACAGATATGGAAAGCAGTCAACTTTCCTAGATGACAGATCAGGTCAGCAGATGGGGACCTCTGCTGTTCTCCCCAGGGAATCTCCCACTGCTGTCATTCACCATTTTCTCTTGGTTCTGCTGCATGGCTCAGGGCCAGCTAGAATGAGTGCTTCATTGGTCAACACTCCCTGCTCCTCATCAGCTCAGAGAGCAGTCAATCTACTATGTAAATGCAAATTTTAAGCTCTAGCAGGAGACTTCCTCCTGGTGTCTGAAGTCATCAGCTTTCAGTCTTTGCTATTAAAGGAATTTCTTTTCTCCAACCTGACAGGCACAGACTCTTCTGCAACAGTGGGCAGTCTGGGTTTTTGAAACAGCAGGGTCTCAGAGAAGAACTGGGTGATATCTCTCTCCTCTTCCCTGATGACACAGACTGCTGCTCTCCACCTGGAGCTCCTTCACTAGGCAGCACAACTCAACAGCTGCAGACGTCCTGGAGGCAAATGAATCTTCCCTAGTCTCAGAGAGACTCCCCAGCTTCCTGCAGCTTGAGCCTTGTAGGGCTGCAGCCTCCTTCTGAAGCTTCAACTGGGTCAAGGTCTTGAAAATCTCAGGAACTGTTGCTCCACTATCTGCTGGGGATCATGCCTTATGTCATCACCACAGCTGAGGAAGTGTATGGGGCTAGATTTGGTCTGGCTGAGACGAGTTCATTTTCCCCACAGCAGCCCCCACAGTGCTGTGCTCTGCACTGGTAGCTGGAAAGGTGTTTATAGCACACCAGTGTTTTGGTTCCTGCTGAGCAGGAATGGCACAGCCTCAGCTCTGTCCCTCCAACCAGCTTCCACCCTCACCAGCAGGCTGGGAGTGCACAAGATCTTGGGAGGGGACACAGACAGGGCAGCTGACCCCAGCAGAACAAAGGATATTCCATACAATGTTAGATCTGCTCAGACATAAAATCTAAGAGAAAGGAGAAGGAAAGGAGGCATTCACTATTTATGATATTTGCCTTCTCAAGCAACCGCTGTGTGTGCCAAAGCCCTGCTTCCCAGGCAGTGGCTGGACATCACCTGTTGATGGGAAGTGGGGAATAAAATATTAATTGTTGGGGATTTTTTCATCCTTTCCTTTCATGTGCACAACCTTCACTTTTCCTTTAGTAAAGTGCCTGTATCTCAGCCCATAATGATCTTTTGCTTGCTTGTTTTGTTTTGGTGTTTTCCATTGTATTACCTTCCTCTGTACAGCTATGGAGGGAAGTGATAAAAATAATATAATGGCTTGCCATGCACCTGGCATCCATTCAAAGTCAACCCACCACAGGAGTTCTTAAATGGGGTGTTGTCCTCATCTCTGTAGCCCTCCACATTAACTGTTGCTCAAATAGCTTTATCTGTTGACTGCCTCAGTACGTTCACATCTGCAGAAATGACACCATGTCTTGAAGTGATATATTATGATAGTCTCTTCTGTGATCCTCCCCTTTATGCCCAAAAACTGGCTGCTGTATTTTTAAGGCCCAGGGCTCGGTGTGTGTGACACCAGGGAGGGGGAAGCTTTGAGCTCCTTCATGGCCATTTTTCAAAACCTCCCTGCCCAGGCATTCTGTGGCTCTGTGCAGTTCGGCTTTGCTTGGCTTAGCTTCGTTGTGTTGGCCCAGGCAAGAAAGCTTTTGCCTTCTCTGGCTTGAAGGAGCTGCAGCAGCAACTTCTGAGCTGCCTTGAGGTGAACTGCTGTTCCAGGACCAAAGAAGCTGTACCAGCAGGAGCAGCATCACCCCATTCCAGCCTCAAGTCTTGTGGAGCCAAGTCAGGGAGAGAAAGCACACAAGACCCAAACTGGCAGCTTCGTCTGCCATGGAGACAGAGGTTGGCGCCAGAGAGCCACCAGTTTTTGCCTCCTGTAGGAACTCCTTCATGGAAGTTCCACTTCCCTCAGCGTGAAAGTCTGTACCATTTCACACCACATGTCGGGAAGGGGTATTACTTCAATATTTGCCCGATTCTCTGGGCATTTTTGGGTCTTTGTGTCTGTGTGGGGCAGGGAGTGAGTTTTGTGGGCATTCTATTGCTAATAAACTGTTGGGTTGGGGTTTGTTTCACTTTCCTCTATTACCATTAATTTTCCTGTTTTTGTAGGGGGATTACTGAAACCCTTCAAAGGAGACTATTCATTGCAGAATGTCTTCTCTTAAATTTGATTTAGAACTGAGACACAGCAACAAGCTGAATAGTGCTTTGGCTGAAAAATTGAAATCTAAGGTTTACATATTTTCAGTGGAGGACTTGGAAAGGAACTTATCTTTTGAATCATTTTAATACTAAAAATTATTGATAATTTTCCTACAATGAACACCGTGTCTTCCTCAGCCTTTTTTTCCAAAGGGATGGTAATATCAAATGGGAGGTGATCTAACTACAGGTGAAAGTGAATGAGTCTTCAAATGGTAAATGAAACAAAAAAAAAAACAAAAACTCTGTACATTAACCTATTTTTAAAAAAATGTTTCCATTGTCTGAAGATTAAGTTAAAATAAGTTGTGTCACTCATGTCAAGGAGGAAATGGAGACACTCTCTTTTCCATGATTATGCATTTTCTAGAGATCATCCTAGCAAAATCTTCCTTTTCTCCAAGAAGCTACAACTATTTTATAGTCTATAACTCATGATTCTGACCTACATTTAAGGATAGCCAGGCAGCAGACAAAGATTGTAGTGGGTTTTTTCTGTCAATCTATTCACATCCTGTGAATTATGTAGATTTATCTGTAAACAGTGTAATTGAATGTAAAGAAAAGAGAAGAAAACACTGGGATTGTACTTTCTGTGAATGTGATGTAACTTAAAATTAGATCAAAGAATCATGTTTATAAAGGCAGTAGGTATACTAAAACCATCCCTGATGTTCTCCCATCTGCTGCTTTAAAGCAGGCTTTCATCCTCCCCAAAGCTGATTATTGAAGGAAGTAGAATTATTCCAAATAATAATGAAGAAATTAAAAGATGTCTGTGTGACTAATTAATCGACTTTTAACATCTTCCTTATGAAGATTCAATATTCAATACAAAATTAATTTGCTGCTGCAGATGATATTTTTTTTTTGAGATCTTTGCCTCCATATACTCCCAAAAGCATCTGACTGAAAAGGCTGAAGTAGCACTTTTTTAATGCTGTGGGAAGTACAGATGTACAGTTAAAGGCATGAGGAGCCTTTCACCAGACATGACCTTCCAAAAAAAAAAAAAAAAAGGATAAAATCTCTGCTATATTTTACACAGAGATTCGTGAATTTGCTGTTACAGATTGAGTTACTATGTTAGAATTTGCTTCTAAATTTACCTAAATCTGTCTCTTGTCACAGAGCTCTGTTCTGAGATGCTCACATTAAAATGATGGTTTGAGGAACCTGGAGCTTAATCTGAAATCCTGGTGCAAACAACACAGTAAACAAATATGTGCATATCTGCCAGAGGGTGCTGTTCCTCTGAAAAAAAGTTCATCAATAAAATGTGCAATGTAATGGCAATGTAATAGGCACTTGTATTGCTGGATGTGAAAACACTTTCTGAGAACTGAAGCTATGGGAAGTCCACGACATTGAATGAACTTGGTATTCATCAAAGTAATTTAACAAGGGTACAGTGATGACTTTTTCTCATGCAATTCAAAAAATATTTTTAATTCCAAAATGTATGAATATGCTGCACAATTCCAGGAGTTTTTAGGAGTTGTCATACGTTAAGAAGGAAGTGAGTTTTTTGGGAAGTTGTGGTCAAACCAATCAGTGCTTGGATTTGAATATTGGCATCTCGTTTGGCCACTGAAGGTATGGACCACCTCTGAGAACACAGGGGGTTAAAATCAGAGAACTCCCAGGAGAACTCTCTTGGTCCGGTCAGGGAAGGAGCTCAGAGCTCCCCTGCCCAGCCGGGGCTGGCTGGGGGAGGGAAGCCATGCGGCCGGGTGAGGTAGGCCGGAGCCTGGGGCAGAGGAGGGGGGGTGAAGGCTTTGCAAGATGGAAGGGTGGAGGGGCCCTGAGAGGCATCAGGCCCCCCTCCCCTCACACTCTTTGGGAGAGAGAGAGAGAGAGAGAGCCAGTGCCTGTGTTGCTTTGGAATGTGATATCATGCTGGCAGCATGGCCGGCCAGAAGAAGTGGGGGATGCGGCACAGGAAGGTTCCTGGTCGCTGTGGGAGTTCTGAGCAGGCAGAGGTGAGGATTTTAACATCTTTCTAGAATAATGGAAGCCTTACAAATACTGATCCTCCTGAATCAGAATGAGGAAAGAGAGATGAAGCAGGAGGAAATGAGCAAGTGTGATGAAAATGAGTGCAAGTGAGAGATGTTAGAAGAGGTGAGAAGAATCCTAGGTGGGAGGAGATGATGGAGTGGCCTTGGGCTGGGCTCTTTCTTGTATGGCCATGGACAGACTCATGTTTTTCCTGTGACCCAGAGACTGCATTTAGGGGGAGGCAATGCCTTGAAGCCAAAGAGAGTGCAGTAAAGCAGTGGCGTGAACAGAGACCGCTGAGGAGGGCGTGGGATGCCCTCTGTCTTCTATGGAGAGGAAGATCTCTGTTCACGAGGTCCCTCGGCCTCAGGGGTAAATCTGGGGGGGACTGGTGTCCCGAAGCTGAGAGACTGCTGCTTTTTTTGGAAGTGGGTGGGGCATCCTTAAAAGACGAACCCAAAAGCGGTCCTGGTCCACGTGCAGTGGTGAGAGCACTGGTCATGGAGGGAAGAAGTCACAAGGGCAGATGTTCTTCGGGCAGTGCCACGAGTGACATGGAAATACAAGAGGTTTCAACTGTGTTTCTGGGGGAAGCCTGTGGTGCAAAGGGGGACTACTCTCTCCTTGATGGACTTGAGAGCTGATTATTTGAGTAATGATGATGGACTCAAAGCTAATTATCTGAAAGATGGTGATGGGGTGGAAATCTGAGGTATTATTTTGTGCTGTGGAAGAAATGGGGGGAGGAGGAGGAATGTATTTGGAGGGTTTTCATTCTTGGTGCTGTGTCTGTTCCTTTTTATATATTGTAATTAATAAAGTTTTTTTCCTTTACTCCTAAGTTGGAGCCTGCTTTGCTCTGTTCCTGATCACATCTTACAGAAGCCAATAAGGAAAGTATATTTTTAAGGGGGCATTGGCATTGTGCCAGCCTCAAACCATAACAGAGTACACACCGCAACTTAAAAAAAATCCCCCTGTCAGGCAAGTCCAGTAGACTGCAGCTTCAAAAATCAATACCAGAAGTAATATGGGTGAGAAGTCGCTTCAAACTGCACCAAGGGAAGATATGATTTGATATTAGGGAAAATTTTCTACACCAAAAGGTTTGTCAAGTATTGGAATAGGGTGTCCAGGGATGTGGTTGAGTCACCAGCCCTGGAGATACGTAAAAGATGTGTAGATGTGTCTCTTTTGGACAAGTGGAATTGTTAGGTTTCAGCTGGACTTGAAATTGAAGGCCTTTTCCAAATGAAATTTTTCTATTTTTCTATGAGCTGTGTGATTTTCCCTCCAAAAGGCAGAGTATGAATCATGCCACGCTTGCCCAGCTGCACCATCAACTCTCAGTCACTACTGGATGTGCTCAGCCTGTTAGGCATCCTGTGACGCTGTCAGCAAACTGGCCCAGCATAAGCCAGGAAAGCTGGCAAATCCTGGTCGTTTCGATGTGGGGCATGTATGTGTGAATAAGACATTTGTGGACACCAGCTGGTGCAGCCACATGGCCCTTTGCTTTTCTACATGGATTTTTCAGCTCAGTGAAGATTAGCTCAAGGATCTCTGTGCTTCACAGCACGTCAGTGTCAATGACTTTTTTCCATCCTTTATCCTGTCTGTATTTCACTGGAGAAAAAAGACCACATCTGCCATGGGCCTAATACAAGTTCTCATGCTTGCTATTGCTCCATGTATTTGACACAGGATTCACATGTTCACATTGTACTTCTTTGTAACCTGGTGTTTCAGTCATTGCACACAATGTAACCTACAAATATTCCAATCCTTTAAAAAATTTCTTAAGGATATGTGTTGGATTTACGTGGCAAGATTTTCATGGGAGGCAGTGGAGACTGAAGGGGTGGTTTCTGTGCAAAGAAGCCACGGAATGCCCCAACACTGGACAGAGAGCTCCAGCTGGTTCCAAGATGGGGCCACAGCTGTCCAAAGCTGAGTCAGTCAGTGACAACTCTGCAGACACTAAGGTCAGTGAAGAAGGAGGAGGAGGAGGTGCTCCAGGCACTAGGATAGATTCCCCTGCAGCCCATGGAGGGAAGACCTTAGTGAGGAAGGCTGTCCCCTCGCAACCCATGGAGGAGGATAACAAAGCAGATATCCTACAGCTTATGGAGAACCCCACAGTGGAGCAGGTGGGCATGCCCTGAAAGGAGCTGCATGCCATGGAGAGCACTGAAGCAGGATCCTGACAGCACCTGGGGACCTGTGGGAAGCAGATCCCATGCTGCAGTAGGTTTTCTGATAGAGCCTGTGACCCTGTGGGGAACCCACACCGGAGCAATCTGTTCCTGAAGGACTGTATCCCATGCAAGGAAAGCATGCTGGATCAGTCCATGAAAAAAATGCAGCCTGAGGGAAGGGGAGTAGAGGAAGAGTGCGAGTAGCAACAAGTTGCAGACAGGAAGTATTACGAACTGACTGCAACTCCTATTCCCCATCTCCCTTCATTGCCTGGACAAGGGAGAAAGCAGAGGAGTCATGAATGGGAAATTAAAGCTATGCTTAGGAAAAAACAGGGCAGATTTTGTTTTAGTTCATTGTTTCTATCCTATTCTATTTTTTTAGTTGGCAATAAATTTATCTTCCCCAAGACATGGTTGTTTTGCCTCTGAAAGTAACTTGTGAGTGATCTCCCTGTCTTTAACATGACTCACCAATTTTTTTCATGTTATGCTTTCCCTTATCATGCTGAAGAGGTAGAATGAGTGTGGCATATGGATGTTTGGCAGCCAGACAGTGCCAGTCTACCACTGGCCTCACAAAATAGCTAATTTAAAATTAAATACTCATGAAACCAAAATATCGCTAATTAAGCTAAAGTCCTCAACATTGTTATTAGAGAACTCTGCATAGTGGAGGAATTTGTTGTGAAAATTAACATAATTTATTTATTTAATTTAACATAACTCTAATTAACATAAGTAAATCTGTACCTCTTTGGACAAAATAAATTTTGTGTAGTGAGTTGCCATGTCTGTAACATTACTTAAACATTTTGCTAATTCTTAAGAAATCAAGGTAGGAAGAAAAATACTATAAGCAATTTTTGTAGTTCTCAGTTCACATTACTATTAAGAGGCTAACAAATTTCTGTACTGCTGAGTAATTAAAGTTCCCATTGCCTGGATTTGTTTAAACTTACTACTTTTATTTATATTAATACCATTAGGCCCTAGTACATATAATTGTATTCATAAACCAGAATTACCAGAGGTGATACAAGATTTGTTGTTTCTGCCACGGAACAAGCAGGCTCAGGCTGAAACAAGCAATCACCACAGACTGATTAGTGTGTGGTGTTCCAACCCCACTATGGCTTGCTGTGAGATAATATTTTATTATAAGGATGAATTATATTCACAAAGCACAGGGATGATATGCTGAGGACCATGTCTACTGATACTCATTTAGCAACACGCCTTTGCTGATGCTTATATCCTTGCCAGTTTGTCCATTACAGGGAGGAATATAAAAGCAGGTCATAATAAAAATCTTGGAGGCTTTTCCAAGACTGTCAGAAAAGGCTGTTCATAAACAATAAATGCAAGTTTAAAAAGATGCCTCATTTGCAGAACAGCCACAGTGTTTCATTCAGCGTGGCACAGTGCAACACTCAACTGGCAATTTAGCTGTGGCTTTGTGGTGAGCTCCGATCGGCCACTGCAGCTCACCGCTTTCATTATGGCTGCACTCTAGCTTAAGCACCAGTATCAGGCACTCAGGGAATAAGCACCAACTTGCCATATTTTCTGCATTAGAGGGGAGGGATGGGTCACTTTGAGCACCACCAAGTTTTGCCCACTTAAGTTTAAACAAGTATTGTGGAGACAAGATCCTACTTCTGCAGGCATGTTGTTCCTTGATTTTCCCTGAGAATTTCAGCTCCTTAAAGGGAATTTCTCCAGTCTGTTCAATGAAATTGTATAATTCACCTTGGGTTTTTACCTCCACGAATAAATACTGATTTCAAAATGGTATGTGCTTATTCCAGCTAGATTGGTTCTTGGGAAACTGTAGGACAAGAAAACATCTTGTACTGATTAGCTTTGTGTTCTTTCCACAACAAATACCATTTCTTCAGTGTAGAAATTAATAATGTATGTAAAGAACTTCTTGTGATTTTGTTAAACAGAATGTTAATCAAAAGGAATATTTAAAGTTGGCTGCTTATATCTTGGATAAATTTTTTAAGGTACATACTATGAGCTTGATCTGACCTGGTGGACTTTGTGACTTGCTTCAGAAGCCAGTAGTCTAACAATGTAGAATAAAATCTTCTAGATATGTATCTGGAAAATAGCACTGAATTTCTTCAGAGGATTGTGAATTTGAAGGCGTCAGCTTCATAGGTGACCCTTTTCCAGTATCAGATCACTTGTTTCATTGTAAAGGCAGCAGAGTAAAATTTCTGCAGATATTCTTTAGTTTTAAATACCATTGGAAAGAGAATCTGATGTGTTTGATGGCACCTCTAATTCATTGAAGTGATAACATTTTTATAAGCATTCGCTTCTGTTTACATAATGTTACACTGTTATTCAACTTTGTAACAGAGCCACTGGATTTTGGTGAGATGACTCGATGAGTGTCGAGTTTTTTGACAGAACTCCCAAGTTAACTTGCCAAGATTTACTTTCCCACTAAGCCAATAGACAATATACAGTGATAACCTAACTGGCATTGGCAAACTAGAAGGAAACACATTTCAACAGAGATAGAAAGAAGATGAAAAACACTCAAAGAGAAGAGAAAAGAAATCATGAAAAGAGACTGAGAGTTCAACAGACTTATTGTCTGGATCAATGCCAGAGAGAAATTCAGACTTAGAGAAACAAAAACAAGAAATTACTTCAGACAGGAATATCAGCAACTGATCGTGTCAGGCTGCTTTCTGCAGTACAATTCTGAACATTTTTTCTCCTCTTTTTGTCACTGACCTTCAGGTCTCTCACATGGTCCTTTTTGTAATTTTCACTTGAGCCACTTTACAGATGTAATCAGGCTTATCTCCTTACTTCTCCTTAATTCCTTTATCAAAAGGATGACCGTCACTCAATACTTCCCTATCCAGAGGAATTTATGTCGGCTTTTTGATTTTCTTATAGGAAATAGAAACTAAGCAACCACATCCACACACATTCAGTGGGGATGGAGAAGGAAAATTAGAGTGCTATCACAAGGCTAACAAACTACCAATGTACTTTCTCTGTTGGATAATATATCTCCTTCTCTGATATACTGTTTATTTTGTCTATTCAATTTGGCTTTAGAGTATCATCTTTATTTCTACATACCTTACATCCAAAAAGGGAAGGAGGAGGTAAAGAATAATATTAATAATTCATGACTATAGGTTGAATTGAAATGTAAAGATGGTGATGATGATGAAAAAGACAGACCAAATATTCTAAGATGACTAAAGATAAGTATAAGTAGATGTGACAAAAGTCCAAATCTTGTGTAATGCAAAGACTCCAAAAGCATTGACTTCAGGCAGAAAAGTAATATTGGCATTGTACTCAATATTAAAAAAAAAAAAAAAGGACAAGAATTAAAAGAATATAATCAATTTGTTCAGTTATTGCCTTCCATGAAACATGTGTTTAAAATGTAAGCATGGCTGATGAAAAAAAGAAAGTGGAAGAATACTCCAAAGTAAAAGTATTTTTTCCTCCTACATAAGAATGCTATGCTTAAAAATGCTGGAAAAGAGTAACAAAAGTCATTGGATAAATCATGGGTTTAAGAAAATATGGGTCAAGAAAAATATATGCATAACGATGTTGATTTTTTAAATGATCCACAGGATTTTCATGACGGAAATGTCATAAAAGAAATGCTTACTCCGAAAACTGATTCTGTTTTAACAACTGAAGTAATTTTGAACAGTGACATCGATGCTTATGTGTAAAATGGCATCAACACCATAAAATCATTGATGACACAGTCCAGTGTGATGCTGCCTCATAACCCTTTTTTCTTTTGACCTTAATCCAGAGTTTAGATAAAGGAAATAAATAAATAAATAAATAAATAAATAAATAAATACAAACTCAACTGCAACCAACAGATAAGAGTATTGAAATTCTGACTGGTGGTTTCTTAGATGGATTATGGAAAGACAGGACAGATCTTCTTAACAGTCACTCTAAGAGGAGTGGGATGTGTCACCACATTTCACCTATCTATGCTTTCCAAAATTTTCATTACAAAGCTTATTAAGTCAAAAGGCTGGAATGCTTGCAAGAATTCAGAAAAGTTCACCATCTGGAACAAATAAAATTTTTAACCTATAATAATGACTATCACAGAGTCTTTGAAAGTGGGAGGGACTTCTGGGCATTGTTTATCCCAAGCCACCTGCTCAAAGCAAAGTTGGCTTCAAAAGGCTGATCAAGGCCATGTGCAGTTGGACTTTGAATGGCACCAAGGACAGGAACTTTGAAACATCTCTGGGTAAGCTGTTTCATTATCTGACCACGCTCACAGTAAAAACATGTTTTCTAATGTTCAAGTAGAATTTCCTGTGTTTCAGCTTGCACCTCTTGCTTCTTGATCTGTCACTGAACACTACAGAGAAGACACAGAGGTACAAAGGTACAGAGGCAGCAACATGGCTTTCGAGCTGCTGACTTTTAAAGAACCAGAGGGGTTCTATGGCTTTTACTGAATTCTAAACTCCTTAGGAGACAACAATACTTGGTACTCAGTTTCCCTAGCAAGGAATGGGGTTTTCTGGCTCACATTACAGCTGAATTTTCTTACTCAGAGAAGTTCCTTCGCAGGGATACTAAGCTAGCATTTTGCTTCTGCAAGATAGAAACCATCAGCCTATGCAGAGTTCAAAACTCTAACCTCTGATTTCATAAATGCACAAAATCTTTCTTTCTCTTATGGTAGCATCAAAATAGGGCTACCCTGAGTAAGCATTTAGTAAAAACAAAGATAATTCATTTTTCAACCTGAATTAGCTTGACAAGAGCAAGCTTAGAAACCAGTGCAGACAAATGAAGATACAGTGGAATGCATGTCAGCATAGTTTTTACAGCTAATGAGAACCTACAATCCAAGACACAGCTTTACCACAGCTCAGAGGCTGGTGTTGCCCCACCTTCACACTGCTGTTGCCACAAACTGCCTGAGGAGTGACGCAAGCCATTTGACAAAGCCAAGGAAGCACCTCTTTGCAAAGTGGTTTGTTACTTCACTGAGGTGGGCTTTAAACAAGGTTGTTGGGAAAACAGAATGTACCTGAAGAGGAGTAAAGGGGAAATATACCTGGGGGGTATGAAGTGGTGCACAGAGAAATCCATATAGGTGGAGGCCCCCTCATTACTGCTGTGGAAGCTGTGTGACTTGAGACTCATTGCAAGTGTCTGCACACTGCATGGGAAACAAGCTGGAGAAATTGGAGACTGCCTATGAACAGTTCCAGAGCTGTGGTGTCATTAGAATCACAGATATATAATGGGGTATGACTCATGAATGGAGTGGTACAACAGATGGATACAGGCCCTTTAGCATGGATGGGACAGGAAGACAAGCAGGAGGGGCTGAATTTAGTGCAGTGGAGCAGTAAACATGCATAGAACTTTACCTTGGAGCAAAGAGCAAGCTGGTCAAGGACAGACCAACACCGGTGATGTCAAAGTGAACATCTGCTACAGACCACCTGATCCACAAACCTCCTAAGGCCTCACAAAGCCTTCTTCTAAAAACTAAAAATCAGTTGACTAGTAGAGGTACAGATCTGGACTTCAAACATATGAGGTTTAGCTTCTTCTGGAATCTGATTGGTGGGGGAACATGAAATAGAGCCCTATATACCCTAGGAAGGCTAGCTCATCTTCAAGGACAACAGTCCTTTCCAATGTGCAGACAGTCTAGTAATGGTGGGAGATGGCCAGCATAGATGAACAGGATATGCATGACTGAGCTTAAATGCAAAAATGAAATAAACAGAAGGTAGAAGTGGGAAGCAGTGACTTGAGAGAACTAAAGAGAGTATTGTTGAAGCATACAGGTTTGCAATGAGAGCCAGAAGTTGAAACTGATATTGGAAATGGAAAAGAAAGCAAAAGGCAACAAGTAAGATTTCTGTAGGTACACATGCAGCAAAAGGAAGACAGACAAAAATGTAATCTCACTTTTCAATGGACAAGGGATCCAGTGATAAATGATGCAGAAAATACTTAAAGCAACTTCTGTCTCAGTTTTACTGACAAGGTGTGCTCTGAGGCTCACCAGGTCCCTAAACCTGGCAGCAGTCTGTAGGAATTAAACCCAGCAGAAAGAAACTGATTTAGAAATCACACACACTAAATTTTCACACACCAGAGTCAGTATGAAGACATCAAAGCATCTAAATACACTGAGGGAGGTAAATAGAATCATGACAGGACTATTTTTTACATTCAAAGGCACATGATTACTGAGAAATGTTCCTGATGATTAAAAAACAGCAAAAATAAAATGCCATACACATCCTAAAAATAACAAGGCAAGAAAGCATAGACAAAATTTACTCGACTGCAGAGGGATAACAGTATCATGTATCACATGAAATGAGCTTGAGGATATTCAGGATCTTATCTAAATTAATTATTAATCTCAGTAAATCTAAGAGTCTGGAAAACTATAGCCAATATAAGACATAGAGTCACATGCATTCTGTCACACAAAACCCAGCTCCTCCCCATGCCTCAGATCTGAGTTTTCCCAAGTGGGAGCCAGATACTTTGTTCAGCATCAGACCACAGAAAAAATGCACTTGAACAACGAAGAGGTTTGAACTCAAGTTTGGATTCAAATCCAAACTGACATTACATACAGAGATAATCATAGCTTTAGACATTTCCTTGCTCTTCACTGAAAGAGTCTCCATCTCTTCTGATATATGCCATTACTGAGATATGTGCTACAGATGTGCTTAACCTTCATTGGTTGAATCCCACAGAGACAGAGTTAATGCTTGCCTAGATAAATTCCACATCAAATTTCCTTCCTCTCACAGTTCTTTGTACTCCATTGAAGAGTCATAATGAAATGTTAATCCTCTGCATATTCTCAGTGCTGACAGATTTTGAACCATAGCATGAAAATCATATGACAGACATGAATTTCCCCATGTACAAGACATTCCTCCTTTACATGGTTTTCAGTCCAGCTGGCAGCTTATTCCCTTCATGGCTGGAAGATTTTGCATTTCTCCTCGGCTGCCTGAATTCCTGAGCTGACTTTGGCCCAGTAAGTTGCCTTACCTGTATGGGTTAATCAATTTTTTTTTTAAAACTGGTAAGAGGAAAATCCCAATGTTTTTCTCCTACCAGTAACACAAAAAGTTACACACAGTAACTAAATCTTACAAGTCTGTTGTTTCCTAAAAACTACAAAAGTGTTACTTATGTATCTAAGTAAAACTTCAAATATTTGCTAACACTTCATTAAGAAATACTAGATTGATTTAGCCATCCAAATCTTATTTCACAATTATTTTTTTAATCTCTTGTGTTTATGTTGCTTAACTTAATGTTACCATCTGCTCTACTTCCTTGACTGAAATGAGGTTTATCTTGCCTTCCCAGGGAGAAAAATAATTTGCTGTATTGTATGCAGTTTACTTAAGCATCAGGATAATTTGATTCCTTGTGTTCACATGTAAAGGTTTCCTGAAAAAAATGTTTAGACTTTTCTTCAGTTCTGAGCACAGTACTGCAGATCCCTCAGATTCCCTTTGAGATCTAAACATGTTTATACAGTTTGTTCAAGTGTGCTCATACTTAATTTCTGAAATTTCTGAAATGGGGAGAGGTCTTTTAAAAGTCATGAATCATCTGTCAAAAGTCTTAGAAGTTCATTGTCTGTATCCTGAAGGGAGTAATACTATGCCTCTTCTCAACTTCAGAACAAATAACAACACCATTGCAAAGACTCGCTTTCTTTTTTTCATCTATTATGTTAGAAGTTATGAAAATGAGGGCATGCAGGCAATTTAGTGGCATAATGCACTAAACAGGAGAATGAAATTTCAATGACTTCTGAGTGCAGTGATGACTTTGTCAAGAAATAATGAATCCAGGAATCCATTTTAGTTAGATAATTCCTTATGCCAGTCTACTACAGAAACATTGAACTAGCTTTCTTGTATTATTTGTGGTATAAAGGGCTCTATTTTTTCTTCAGCAGTTCAATTAGGCTTCAGGCCTACCAACTCAAAGCTGCATTTCGTAGTCAAGCTCAGATTAGCTTGTATGAGGAGAAAACATTAAAAAAAACCCCAAATATATTAGTGTGACAGCTTTAAAATATTGCTATCTTTTCCATTCTCCCCTCAAGAAAGAGAAACTATTCTCTCCAAGACTTAGGAAACAAAAATATATTGTTCGTGTAATACAATCATAGCTAATTAGAGTTTTTCAATTAAGGAACAACTCTTTACAGATATGTATTACCAAAAAATTAGTCCATGGCATTGACTTTGCACAGGAAACTTCTATGTGCTTTGGTCAGAAGAGAGTTGCATTCTTCCAAGAGTGAGACCCTGACCCCAGGAGCTCTGTATGTGGCTGCTACTGCTGATTACCTCTCCTATCTCCATCATCGCTTGTAGGCTATTTAGCCCTAATGTAAAGGTACAAGGATTAAACTTTTTCTCATGTCCCAAATCAAGCATTTGAAGAAAAATAAGAAAACCTATCATATACTGAAATGTACTGGTAATTGAAGGTGTAATCCTTGCCCATCCTCTAGAAGAGATCCTGCAGAGACTGAGCAGTGCAGCACAAAAAAATTGCAAGATCAGTGTGTTGAAGCAACTGTTTCTTTTTAAACCTCTCTCCTGTCATAAGTTTCGGATGGAGGGGACAAAGGAGTTCTGTTAAACATAGCTGTTTCTTTGAGATGCCCTGTGGTCTATCATGGCAATCAGTTTCTGTGTCAAACTACACACTGCATCTTCACCTCTGTGTCAATGTTTGAAGACAGGAGATTTAGCAAGTCCTAGCTCACTGGCTGTTTTCTGGAAGACATGCTGCCCCCAGGGAAGTTTCATTTAACCTATTGCAAGGCTTCACTTCAGGCTCTTCTAAGGAGCGTGGTGTGGAGCATAAGGGTATGGAAATGAGAATTTAACCCTTAACATATAATCACAATTTTAATAGATGGTTTCACCTCAAACATATAATGACAAGCATTTGGATTGTAACAAACTTGCTGGTAGTCAACCCAGAAACCTTGAACTGTGTTCTTTAATTATGAGGGGGGCTTTTTGTTTGTTTTGGAGTTCATTTGTTTGTTGGTTTGGTTTGGCTTGTTGGGGTTTTTTTTAATATTTTATTCTAGTTGCCTAGTGGAAACACAGTTTTTTAGCTAGACCTGAAATCTATTCAAATGGGAAACATTATGCATTTTGACAGGGCATTCTGCAATTATCCTTACTTCACACTTGCAGTTTAGCACTGAAAATAAACTAGAGCTTCTGCCTCTTGGTTATCTTTTTATAGTAAAGAACTGGAATGTAAGGAGGAAATATCAATTTTCTTTCATTAATTAATATATTTTGTCACCTGAAATTGTCGTGTATTATTTCACACTTATCAGCTAAAGAAATTTGTTCGCTGCTATCATTAATCAGGCTCATATGACTCTCATAAGCTCACTTTTTATGAAGACTCTTGTTGAGGTTTGTTTGTTGTCAGTTTTGGTAACTACACTATCTATGGCAATGACACATGGGAAGCAATAAAATAAACCCTCACAGTAAAAAAGCCAAAATTTCACTTGTGCAGTAGTGTATTCCTGGAGGGAAAAAACCTGTATTTTTAGCTGATGATTTTTTTTAAACAAAAATTATTTTTAAAATATTTGTTCTAAACATTTGTTATATTTGTTATAGAATTTATGGATAGAAGAATTAGAAAGATTAGAAAAGATTTTTTATTAAATCATAGTCATAGTGAACAGAAGACAAGAAAATTCCTTAAAATAAATGTTATTTGAACTGTTACAAAAACCCAAATTAGAAATTAAAGTGTAAAATATCAATGTAGTATGTGAGTAGCAGAATCTTACTATTTCAGTGTGAAAGTTTACAAGACACACATGAATCTTCTATGCATGCCAGAGCCAGTCAAACCAAAAGAACTCAGCATCTATTTCCAGAAATTAAAATAGTGTTACCTAGCCTCTCCAATGTACCTCATGCAGGGGATCTAGCCATACACACCCTTTGTAAACACTGGAGATGTTTGAAACATTTTAATTAATTAATTACATGAAAACAAAATGAAAACAACACATTCATTTATGAAGAAAGAAACCAGCTCCAGATACAACATTTCAACATTATCTCACCAGATACATTTACTGTAAGACTAGCAGCTAATTTAACTATGGAATCTTCCGCTGAAGTTGGTCCTAAGTACAGAAAGGAATGCAATGATCAAGAGTTCTGGAGCAAATCATAAAGCTTGTATCTGAATTACATGGTCAAGTTTGTGCTAGGTTTTTTTGTAGAAGTAGATTGAAACACTGTATTTTAAAAGAAAACTGGGATTTAATACAACTTTCCAAAAGTAGATATTAACAAATATTAGATAGCTTGTCTTGAATAGAAATTATAACTATATGGCATACTGCTTGGTATGTAAGAATACAATGATATGCAGGGATGTAGTTTATACCAACTACTGTAAAATTTATTGTTTAAATTCTTATTACAACAGTGTACAAAGCAAAATAATATGTTTACTGTCTCTGAGGAACATCTGAAGCTCCATTATTGAATTTCTTAAATTAAAATACCTGGCAACATATAAAGCTTAATCTTGATGTCTTGGATGAGAAAACACCTTCAAATAAAATCTATTGGATTATCAGCACATATGTTAAACATTATTGCCATAAGTTAATATAATCTAAGAAAAAAATATAATCTATGTATTTGCATGAGACTTAGAAACTAGAATATACTGAATAGATTATATGACATTTTTTGTAATGTTTCACTGCATTTACCTCACACAACTGACTTGACCTAATTTCTGACAAACTTGTATTTGAAATGTAATTGCTCTACATGGCAAATCATCAGGCAGTTACCTTTGAATCACGATTCAGGCACAACAGCAAAACCCCTTTCCCTTCTAATTTGCCCAAGAGAAAGTGTACAGAGTTTCAAGCACTCAGAAAAGTACTTTAAATAAACTGAAAAAGTAAAAGCAAAGATAGGCTAATGGGGAAAAAAAGGCTTGATTGAAAAACGCGTTTAATATTGCTTACCTTTAAACCATATATATCTTACACTCTAGCACTCCGAGATTTTTGTCACCAGCTAATTTGATCTTGTTTGAGTGATTTTCAATAAAGAAATGCTTTAACAGCAGCAAAGGCTGTACAGGTGATAGTCATTTCCCCTTCTTTGTGAAGAGAATTAACATCATTAAAAATGCGACAGTTAAAATTGTGCTCTACCTCATGATAATCACCAAATTTTCAATTTCTTTATATTTTTACATGTAGTCTGTATCCTGAAAACTGAAACATTTCATAAGACTCCATCTGCTTTCAAGAAGAAATCATAAATGTACCTAAGACAGGTACTGTGCTTTTCATCCACGCTTCCTAGAGATGCTGCCTTCTAAATCAGCCTGTTTTGCCATTCAATGTACCTTTCCCTGATCTCCTCTGACATCATGCTTTGATGCCCTTGAGGATCTAAAAATTCATCATTGTTGGAAGATATGTTATTTTCCTCTTTTCTTCTTAAGTCAGAGTCTCTGGAGTAATGTCAAGACTGTAAAGTCCAGAATGATAGGGGTATAATAGCATAAAACTTAGGACACTTATTTTACATTCTAAATTTTGGTATCAGGGAGCGTGCAGATCCTCTTTTCTACTAGGTGATGACCAATCACAGCAGGGATAGAGGATAGAGAGTGCCAGAGCAGGGCAGTTTAATCTTTCTGTCTACTAAGAAACACAGGATTATTTAAAGGCCTGCAGAAGACAATTAGCCTTTCTTTGTGATCTCTTTCTGTTTTAAAACAATCTACTCACTTTATGCAGTCTTTTACTTGTGACATGACACAGAGATATGCAGACATACATATTTTTTAGGTGGATACATATACATACACAGGAACACTGTACACAATTTAAATGTTTATCTTTTGTCATAAATACTGTTAGGATTTGTCTATGTTTAAGCCATTGCTCCTACTTATATCCTTTAGGAACAGCTGTAATTATCAGATGTACCAACTTGTAAAAAATAGTTGAGCCTTTAAAATATTTACAATGTAGAATAGATATGTTTTCATGGACTAATACTCCATTCCTTTTACCAGAAATCCTCACTGTGATGCTATTATATTATCCAGACACAAAACTGGTGGAAAAGAATAAAGCTATATACCTGTGATCTAGAAACATACATTGCAAAATACTTTCCTTTAAAAGCACTCTCCACTTTTACATCGATTGAAATACAACAAAATGAAGAGTTATTTGGTACATACCAGCCCCTGGAAGAAAAAATTATTTCTGCCTGTTTGGAAAGCAAATTTATATTGAACTAAAATATTCCAAATATTCAGCATAATATCAAAAAGTGATGAAAGAAATTTTACAACTATAACACCAAGTTTTATGAGTCAGAATTACAACATGAAACACATTGAATCCAATTCAGAAAAAATACACTTAAGTAGTTTACATATTTACACTCTCCTCTTGATTTGGATAGAGTTATGATCAAAATGCCATATTTTTTCTCCATCATCACCTTCTTTCATGGCATATCATAAGTTTATTGAATTCTTTAGCCAAATCTGAGTCTAAAATTTAAGCAGTGAGATACTGATCAATATACCTTTTGGCTCCTGAGTTCCATTCCCAGTGCCCAACTACACATTCTTATTGATGGAACTGATTACCTTGACTTCACCATTCTATTCTATTTTCAAGTTTAACATTTCTCTTCTGACTCTTGTGTTTTATATGTAATGTTTTTTTCTATTCTTTAATTTTTCTTTACATAATTCATTGCCTTACCTTTACGTCTTCAGCTAGAGAAGATCTAATTTTTTCTGGCAGCCAAGAATGGGAGATGAATCACTGCTATTTTCCTTTTACAGATGGGAAAATAAAAGAACCTGCCTGAAACCACAAAGTAAGCTGGTAGCACTGTATGGATTGCCTCCTAGATAAGTGATATAGCCTCCAGTCCCTCAGTGATTCTCATTTTATTTGAATGGCCACTGCCAAGCAACACTCCTGAGAGCAGGTGTTGCAGGAAATTATGACCTGTTAGCTGTGACTACCAGACAAACCCAGAAGGTATCAGAGCACAAGTAAAAGACAATTCACATTGCTACAAAAGGAGACCACCATAAAAGCTTGTTGTACATTGTAAATCACACAGCCATACAGGATGGGACATGCAAAATTTGAAATATATGTGGACTTGGTAGTTTCCACATAACTTTAATTAAACTCATGAGTGCAGCTGACCTAGATTTTTGCAGTTGCACTCAATGATTTGACACAGATGCATAATTCTGGTTTTACAGTTTTAGTCTTACTCAAGGGTTGCAATAATCCCAGTCAGAAACCTATAATGCAGCCAGTTCTAATATATAATATTCATATATTAAATGGTCTAAAAAACTGAAGGTTTGATTGATATCTTAGAGTTTGAATTGCAAATTATCTTAATTATTTAAGGTGGAGAGGTCTGACATACTTATGATAGCACTGAAAAAAACAGAAAAGTGCAGGAACTTGATAAATAACAGTTTTAAGATCTTTTGCACATTGTTTCATCTTCATGCTTAATTTTCAAAGCCTGGAGATGTTGAGATGGAGTCAAAGTGTAGATTTTCTTGTTTGTATTTTTAATGTAAACTGCAATAGTTCAACAGTTACTTCCAAGTAGCATACAAAGTGTGGTCAAGCAACAAAATATTCACAGCCAGGAAGACTTACAATATGGGGCTTTTGGGGTTGTTTTTTCTTTTTCTTTCTATTTGGTTGGTTGTAGATTTTTCTGAGAGGAGCTGGACAAGTAATACAAGTAATATTGTTAAATCACTGGTAAATATGATTCTTAGCAAATATTTTTTCTGTAAGCAACTCAAGGACTGAAAGTTGTGCTACAGTGGAATTAGTGGGTACTTTCAATTGGTTTCAAATGTGCCTTGATTTTATCCCAGAAATTTTAAATGTCTTTAAAAGACTTTGAGATTAAATCTATTTAACTATATCAAACACTCACACAGCTTCCTGTATAGTTGATGGAAGCATAGGGATTACAGACATTTGGTTTTTTTCTGATTCATTTTTAGAATGACCTTAGGTTGATTAGGTTCTTATATATCTCAGCTAAGGGCCTGAAGGCACGTTTTCCATGAAAGTGACTCAATTTACCCTTAGGAACAGAAAATATAAAGGAGACTTGTGAATTGTCAAAGGGAGGAAAGCATTTCAGTTGCTTGTTTGAAGTTTGTCTTAGAATCCTTAGAGTATTTTTGTAATTCCAAAACATCAACTTTAAAAATAAAACTTTAAGAAGTCTATATTTTATAGTTAATATTTTGTTCACATGCCAGCTGATGGCTGGACATCTGAATATGGAACTGTAAAGGACTGTTGGAATGCCAGCTGATAAAAGTGTGCTTTAAAGAAAAGAGACCATGTTAACTGCGATGTAATACTTGTGTAAACAGACTGAGTGGCCACTTGGAGAGGCATTTTGGGTTGAAAACATGTTTGCGGGGATATGTTTGGCAGAATATGTAGCATTGGCTTCTTTGTGTAACAGTAGGCAATTTATTTCACTTCACATAAGTCTCAAGTAGACTACGGATTAAAGTGTGTGTCTGTTTATGCAATCTTTCTTTGCACAAAAAAAAAAAAAATCATATTTTCAGTCTTTTGTCCAAATCTCTGTATGTGTGTGAGTGAGGGTATTTCTTTTTTTTTTTTTTTTTTTTTTTTTTTTTTCCTAAATAAGCTTCTGAAATTTCAGTTCAGTAGACAAGACTCTCTCTGGTAACCTGTATTGCCACAAGCTATGGTGGTATGCCACAGGTTATGTCTACAGATTAAATTAAACAGATCTTGAAATGCTTTATATTTTCTTGTAGTGATATAGGACAGTCTTAAATTCCAAAGACAAACAGTGCCATACAATTTTCTTTAAATTGTGCTGATTTCACTATGAAACTTCCACTGATGCCACAGTTATGATCTTGCAGTGATTTGAATCCTGCAGCATCTGTAGTTCCTTATGAAAAATGAAGGAGGAAGAATGAGCTACTCCAAGAAATTATTTTTCTCCATCCTTCTCTGAGAAGACTTTATCTGCAGACAGACTTATTGACTTATTTCTGTGTTCTTTTACTTTTCATGACAGAGAGAAAGCATAGACTTACATGGGTAAGTGGGAATCATTTAAATTTAAACATCTGAAAAATTAGATACATAAATTTTATTTTAATATTTGAAAGAGAAATAAGTGTATCAAAATAGAAATTCATATGTCCTTGGGCACATATTTTATGATAAAATGCATTGTCCTTTAAGAATTCACTTCTCATTGAGGAAAGATGAACCTAGACCCAAGATCTTAAATATTAAAGATAAAGTTCAAATTATTATGGTAGGAAAAATTACTCTTCCCCAATAACTTCTCTACTGACTGGCACTGATTTTCTGCTTCCTCACAAATAGCTGATGGAGCCTTCAGCCCTGTACTTGTACCATTTGCCTATGGACCTATTATCTCTTAAGTTATCATTTGACGAGAATTGAAGAGGATGTGAGAACAGAGGAATCTGCAAGCTGCACACAGAATGAATTGCCGAGCCAATTACAAGCAGTGACCACAGGATTACTGGATAATCCAGAAGAAAATCTGCTCATGTGTGTTATTAATAGGCTATGTATATGGAAATGCACCACAGTAATTCACCCTTGAAAATAAAATGTTAGATAAATTATACTTCCTTATTAAAACAAACAAAAAATACCCCCAAACAATCAAACAAACAAGAAAAAAAAAAATCCCCAAACAGATTATGAATTTATTTGAAGAAGGGAAAAATTTTCTATGAAAAATCTTACTGCCTGTAATAAGACCTGAGAGTTGACAATACATAGAGTACAACTCATTCCATATTCAGGAAGGTGAACCTAGAAATAAAAATTATTATAATGATATATTGCAATGTATGCTTTTCAGCTCCAGACGAGTTTCATCAGTCTTTTATTTATATTTTAAGAAAAAATATTTATATTTTCAGAAAAAATGAATAATCAAAAATGCAAGCACATGGCAAGGAGAAACAAAAACTGAAGGTCCTAGGACAGATGCTTAAAATTATAGTTTTCTGAAAATACAGCTCAGATTTCAGTATAACAAGAATAGGAGTGAGAGATGTTCTCACTGGATAAAAGTACAGTCAGATGCAGCTGAGTAACTTTTGAAGATGGGCTATCTCAAATACCAATATTTACCAATGATGAGCAGTAAAGCGATTAGCATCAAGTCTCGAAGACATTTTCTCACTCTACTGGGTTAAGACTGTATTTTCTGATTTCTTTTTGGCCTTATTTTAAATGTTACAATCAGAAAGTGATCTCTGTATTCTATTGTACAGCTGAATGTTTTTTTTTTTTCTTTTAAAACTTATCTTTATTTTAAAATTAACTCATGGGTAACTGATAACCCAGGTGTCTTTTTTGCATCCATTGAGTCTCTTCCAGTCAGGGATAGCATGGCAGCAGTTTGCATATTGCAGGTTCCCTCAGGGCAAACTTTTCTATGCATGTGAAAACTAGCTGAGCTGCATTTCTTGCTAAACCTTACTTTGTTTCAGATTGTTGAAAATATTTGTCCTAGATATAAAAGAGAAGTTCTTCCCAGTGAACCTGTTCTAACAAACATCTGATAGCTGAGACACAGCCTGTGACACCTAAAATATCAGTAGTTTTGCAGAATCATCAGATTTACTAGGAAAGTTTTAAAAAGTTAAATTTAAAGCTAGCTGAACAATCAGAAGGTTGACAAAAATAAAATTCCAGATTGTGTGTTAAAAAAAGACAAAAGTTATTAGAAAAAGAGGGTTGAAGCAAAGATAAAATATAATCCTTAAAAAAAGAGTAAACATAAATTTAGTAAAGTTAAAACATATAAAACAAACCCTAGAATAATAAATGTAAGCCAACCAGATTAAAAGGGGGAGAAACTGTAGAATATGAATGCTTAAAATACTATAAGGAACAGGTTTATTACAAGTAGTTTTACAAAAATAGCTTCCTGTTTCCTTAGACCTTGAGAATACCTCAATCCCTGGGGTATGCATTGCTTTTCACGTTTGCCTATAATTCCTAAAGTAAAGAAAAATAGAAGCAAGAAATGGTGGTTTTATTCTACTCATGTTTAGGTTTAGAAAAAAGTTTCCATCCTTCATGAAATAAAATGGTATCAGACAAAAACTAGATTCTGGTACCAGACAGTATTAAGATCTAAAATATTGTAGATCAAGTTTTCCAAAAAGCTCTAAATGTTAGTAGTTAGAGACTTTGATATAGATGTTCCGGGCATCAGTCCTAAATACAGAGGTGATAGTTCCACTGTAATTGATAATCAACACTAGTTTCGGTCTGAAGTTGCATCACTCTTAGAAATGAAAAAACACTGAATAATTTAAGTTAGAAAAAAGTTTGGAGGTACTCAGCCCTCTTTCTGCTCAAAATATACCTAATTTAATCAAGATGCACTGGTCTATGGTAATTGAATCTTGAATACCTTTAATAATAGGCATCCTACAATTTCTCTGAGTAACCTGTTCCAATATTTGAGCTTCCTTGTGATGTTTTTTTTTTCTTAAATATCTAGTCAGTTTTTCCCATGTTCCAGCCACCACTGCCGTATTATACAAGGAAGAGTCCCAGAAGTTGGCTTCATCCCAGACTATGTTTAATTACTGTAAAATTGCATCATATAAGTGTGAAGGATCTATTTTGATGCTTTCTCATCTTATTTTATTTGTTTTTAAAGAAAAAGAATTTAGCATTACTGATACAGTGTTTAATTTTGACAAATTGCTGTTTCCTAGGGGAAAAATATTTGATTTAAAAGATTATGATCAAATCTAATAAGTATTCAGTATATCCTGTTTTGATTAGCACTGGAATAAGAAATTATCTGAATGGCCATCAAACTGATTATTTGATTTTGTTCTAAGAACTAAAATCTTTATATAGATGATTTCTTTCCTACCGAATTTTAAAACTCAAATAACTCCACAGGGATAATGGAAGAGCATATTTTTCAATTGAAAAACTACTGTTCTTTGGATTTTTTTTCCCCTAAGAAATAGGCAGAATTTTATGTACATTGGTAGTGCTCGAGAATGGAAAGAAAGACCTGTGAGGGGGGATCGCAGAAATAGACAATATCATTTAAACAAACAAATTATTTTGGAGGGTACTGTAACAAATAGCATTTTCTCATTGGCAGTGTCTCTCAGGCACTGAAGGTACTTGTGAGCTGATAAAATACCGATTCTTTTCTTGACATCTCATAGCTCAGAAAAGGTTCAGAACAGGTTCAGTAGTGTAGGTAAGATGAAACCAGCATAAATTCTAACGTATCAATTTCTAATATAACTTTATTATGTTCTCTGTATTGGTTGTGACAGAAATTTATTTAAATTCTCCAAAACACAGACTACTTCAGGACCATATTTATTAGATGTTAAAATACACTAAGGTAGAAAAAAAAGGAGAAAAATATTTTAAAATATTTTTAAAATATTTACCAATACAAACAAGATGCATTTACTTCCAAATCTGAGTACTTCAGGATGGAAGTAAACAGTCAATTTATTCTTTTTTTTATTAAAAAAAAGAACAACATGCCTAAGTTGCTTTATAATATTTTCCTGAGTCTTGCATTTCAGGTATGTTTAGACCAAGAAAGAAGTGGTATTATGCAGAAATTAGAAGGAACTTTTAATTCAGACATGCTGGTTCTAAAAAACAATTTGCTCTATTGTTTGAAGATACAGCTCCATCCTTGTTTCAGTATATCAGTATTAATTCTGAACACTTCAGTATTAGCTCTGAATATATACCTATATTTTAGTGCAAAAGTAAAGAATATTTCATCCAAAATCAATTGTCAGGAAGTAGAAATGGCTAGCTGCTCCTTAAGTGCATCAGGAGCTGAGGGTGCCCAAGAAAGCTGGCAGAACAAGTCCTTGTGATATGAATGGCGTGATGCACTTCAATCCTAATAGAAAAACAACAATATACTTTATTGATATACAACAGTGAGCTATCAAAATTCAACGGTAAATATGGCAGTGGTTTAACAGGATTCCATGACAAGATAGACTGGATTGATATCTGCATAGAGGACAGGGATGGATAAAGAAGGAAGAGTCTCCTGTTGAGTCATGATGTCCAGAAAGGACTTCCTCTAGTTCTTAACTCCATCTCAGAGAGGAGTTTAGGTGTAACTGGATCCAGTACTAGTTCTACATTTGGTCAGCGGTTTACTTGTAAATGATTACATGCACAAAGTAAGTCCTTGTATCACTAAGCTAATATTTCTAAGTTTAAAACACAATCATTACCAAAGATCTGTTGCAGCAAGGAGCATCTCAGCCTTGAGGAGTAACCTTCAAAGATGCCCTGACTCAAGGGGAGATCCTGGCGTGCAGCCCACTGCCGTGCCAAAGAGCTCAAGGGCTCTGGGCTGTCTGCTATTTATGGCGTAGGATGATTGATTTATAGCCATATTAGCATACCAGCAAGACATCTGGGTCACCATTGATGACAGCCCTTGACTACCCTGTTGCCATCTGTTCCCCAAAATCCAGAGTGAACTGGATGGAGCCATCATAACCCCTGCTGTTGGTTCCGTAGGGGCTGTGAGGGCGTGGGCTGTGGAAACATGAGAGTACAAGTGTCAGCCAGCACCTCCCCAGCAGCGCACAGTGAGCCTCCAGCTCAGCACTGGTCCCTCATGGTGGCAACAGAGTTCTGATTATGGGGCTCCACGGACAGGCAAGGGAATGCCTGTGTCAGAGCAGAGCTTCAGCATTCTTCCAGCATAGCTCTGGAGGGTCTGACGACCTGAACGGGGCATTTGGACACATAGGTGGGGTTGGAAGCCTCAGGTAAGGCTGATCAGGCCTGTTAAATCTTATTAATGCCCTAACATCAGCTTTACAATGCTAATGCATGATGACAAGTTTGTTATTTGTTAGAAACTACTTCAATTATGATAGACTTTGGAGGCAGAAGACCCTTGAAGTAGATGAGAATGTCAAAAGAATCATTACTCTTCGCCTGCCAAGCCTAAAACTGATATGAATCTCCTTATTACTTGGGAAAAAAAGATTAAAATGCATATGATCATTTCTATGCTTAATAAATTTGATAAAATCTATATAAAGTGATTTTAGGTTGATAAACAATAGCAATTTTACTCTATGGCCTCCACAGAATAAAGTATGCAGGAAATTCTAAATAAAACATAAGGTATATGTATAATTTAATCTTTCTTCTCTCTGCCTGGTTTTAAGACTAATCTACAAGATCCTAGATAAGCACAATTTATTTTTTATGAAAAAAAGACAATGTGCTCTTAAAAGATTTGTTAAAAATCTGAGGATGGAGGTATATGATCAGTTTTAACTTAGCAAGGGAGCCTTACAAAGCATTAACTGGGAGTTAAAAGTGTAGGGTTTTTTTAGCCAGGCTTACATTTTTCCTTACTTATAATTTTCATAATTGTGACCATAGTATCAACTACTTGTCCTTAAGCCTTCAGAAGTTCTCTGAATAAAATAAAATTTTCTTCAGTAGAAAATGTAGATAGAAGGAAGTTAATGTGTTTTACAATATTTAAACAAATAAAGTCAGGTGACTACTTGGAGGGAAAAAGTATGTTTGCAGACTTGCACTATGAACTGCTTCAACAAGAATTCAATTTGTTTTTTCTACAAAGAGTGCATAACAAAGTGTCTTTTGACCTATTGATTCTGGGGGAAGGTTAGTTAGACTGGGGAGGTTATGAGTGAGTGAAGCTTTTTCAGAGAAAAGTTACCTTTGTGGTCTGGGCTACATTTACTGACAGTCTCACTTGTAGGACAGAGATGAGGAAGTAACTGACTTTAGAAAAAGTTAATTTACTGATACTGACATGGGTGGTTAAAGCTGTTTAAAGCAGTTGAGCATGAAGTCAAAATTAGAACATGTTCAAAAGAAGAAAGAGAAAGGAAAGAATGGGAAGAAATCTGAAGTATTTCCAGTTGGGAAAATAGAGTGATATCTGACAGGGCATCAGTTAATAGTGACAACTTGTCAAACTGACCAAAAAGGATGTGGATGCTGTTTGATTCCAAAGCAGATGGCATTAATAAGACACATAATCTTTCTGAATCGAGCACACAGAGGAACACAGCAGCAGATCTCAGCTGTTACCCTCTAGGTTTCTCTCTCCCCTGGTGCTATTATATGCGACAGCATCTTCAACTTTTCTGTGCTACTGTATCAAATATTTATTTTTTTAAAATATTTGAGAAAGGTATATAATTCAAAAGCTGGAATTAATCATCAGTAATAATGGGTACTCGTAGATGACAACTGTCATGGTAAAACTAAAATTCTAAAGAACTTTAAAATTTCTGGCAGGAACCTCTGAAGAAAAGAGCACAGTCTGGACCTAAAGAAAGGACATTGAGACACAGAGAAATTTAAATCAGTATTTTTTTCAACCAAAGCCAAACTTGGTCAATTATCATTATCCAAATGGTGATTTTTGTCCTCATGCTTTAGTTATTTGAAGAAGAGAATTAGCTTTGGAGACACATGTACCTTATCACTGACTAAGCAGATACCAAGGATAAATTACATAACATTAAATGAAATAAATCTGATACTCAGGGTTTTTCCCTATTTACACAGGAAATCAATGGAGTGATTGAAAAGGGGCAGTTACCTTTCTTATGTGTTTTGGCACAGAATACATAATGGATTATGCTTTTTATTTGCAATAATACCTGTGCATTGAAACTTTGACTGCTTCATAGAATGAGATCATTCTTGAACTGTCACAAACATGAAATTATGTAAATGAAATGACATTTCTTTCTGATAATTCAGTCTGTCTGCCTGTAAATCAATGAAAAAGTTTTCAGAGACATCAGATTAACAAATTACTGGATAATCCCACATGTTTTAAATAGTTATAGAAAGACCTAGAAGGGAGGTAGACAATTATGGATATATCAAGCATTGAAAGGTAACAAAAGTTTTAGACTCAAACTAAATATTTTTACAAGCTCCATAAATTGTGTTTTGTTGTTGCTATTATTATTCAGTTGGCTTTCCTCTACACTTTCTAATCTGTCCAAGAGAACTAGTGCTAAAATAAGATAAGAAAAGCTATTTTCACTGCTTCTTAAACCAGCTGGCAACAGATGAAAAATCTGGCCTCTCAAGTTTTCAAGACTCAATTTTTGTGGACTTCAGAGATTTAGACAGCTCAGATAGCTCATCTTAGACACAGAATCACAGAATATTGTGAGTTGGAAGGGACCCACAAGGATCATCGAGTCCAAATCATAAGTGAACAGTCTATGCAGGGATCAAAACCACAACCTTGGAGTTACAAACACTATGTATGTATGTGGATTTAATTCAAAGCCTTCAACCTTTTAAAATTTTGCCTCTTACTCACTCCTATTTATATTTGTAAATCCATTTCCTATGTACAAACAAGCAAGTGTTGCTTTTCTTTTGTGTTAAAGTTTTGTTAAAAAATGTAAAAATATTGCAAGTTTTTCTGAAAAATAAATATATATACCAACTAGAAGCTATATAACTTTAGCAATAAAGAGAAATTTTTTAATAAACAGTTTTTCTTGTCCAGCAGGAAAAAAACCTGCTTTTATACAAAAGTAAGGAAAAACTAAGTAGTGAAGTATGATAAAACAGCACAGAGTGATCTTTCTGTAAACAAATGTAGTTTACAAACAAAACTGCAATACAGCTATTACCATCTTGTATTTTTTTTATTAGAATACAAAGAAAACACACTTCATAGGCCCTAGGTTGATTTTTTAAAAAGCAGTATAGACATTGGTCGAAAGTGTTTACAAGTTAATGTCAGGAAATTCATTATCATACCATTCTCTAAAACTTTAATATTACTAAAAGGTGGGTCTTTCCAGCAATTCTTTTTGAAGGTAGTTACATAATGATTAAACTTGTAAAAAGACAGACAGAAAGCCAGCAATCATGATGTGACTAAATTCTCAATCCAAGTATCTTCTTGTAGATAATGAGACTTAATGATCTGCAATGCCAAGGTTAAACTTTGTGGTCATATCAGAGAGCTACATGTAGAAAGAAAGCAATTAAAGACAGTAGCAGTTTGGTAGATTAAAAAGAAAATACAGATTATTCTTGAAAATGAGAATAGAAGTAGACTTCCTGTTTTTTAGACTCTGTTTCAGTATCAGGAAACCTCGAGATCCAAAGCTGTTGATCATCTTTTACCCTGGAATACAAACATGAGCTCGTGGCATAAGAGTGGTTCAGAAGGTGAGTGTTATATAAAAATGTTGGGGTTTTTTTTGTTTTCTAAATCCTAGATTCATATATTTTGATACACAAGTGCTATTACATAAAAGTTGCAATTTTAGTAACTCACAATTTCATTCTCACTTCTATTCCTCTTTGAAATACTCAGTGATAAAAATTCTTTCAAAAATACTTAAACTGATAATTGAGTGCAGTTGTGTTTCGTTGCCTTTTTCATAACAATTCCACATTAATTAAGAAATGCTGAAGAATCCTTTCTTTTCTCACAATAAGTGACAAGCCTGAAATCCTGCAGAGGTAATATCTCTCATCCATAAATCTGTAATAAACACAACCACCTCTTAGTCCACAGATAAGACGATAGAGAGTTCTGGAGAGCTGCTTCTGTTCAACAATTTTACCTTAGGGTCAGTTTAAAAACTTTGACAGAACGTTACTTATTTTAATATTTGTGGTGCTTATAGTATTTTAATTGCTGTTAAGGTTTCTGGAAGTGTATTAAGCTTATGTAGTTTTTTTCATAGCAGTTTTCATCATGAGTTGTATGTAGGTACCATAAACTTCAAATCAGCTTGTTAGGAAAGCAATCAACCTCTAAGAATATATACCATGACACAGGGAGTATAAATCATAATTCTTGAGCCTTAAAGAGAAATATTGTGTGAGTCTAAAAAGCTTATGGATTGATTCACATCATTAACTTTAAATGTCTTATTGCGATACTTAGGTTGCACTTGGCTTCTTAGTTAGTAAAAATGGATAGGTACTCTGGGAGATGATGAAGCACAGATAAAATCTAAACCTCTTTCCAAATGAATTTATCTATCTCCATTACTATCTTGTAGCTGGATATTCTTCTTTCTAATGACACAGGTATTTGTGGGTTCCTCTTATAAACTGGATGGTTTTAGGTACCAATATGGAATACAAAGATAATTATTGGTTAGCAAAATAGCTATTTGAATGTTTTTTTTTAATGACTGAGGAATTAATTCTCAGAAAGCTAGATAAAGCCAGAAGATAAAGAACATTTTCCAAGGTAAATTACAAAGAAAAAAATGACTATTCAATGACCAAGAAAATTTAACATTAATTTTCATTTTAAAAGAGAACTGAATTATCTGAAATGGCAAAGTTTTCTAGGTTTACATGATAAAATACATCATCTTTACAAAGATTTCTTAAAGGCAAAAATTTACCTTGAAAATGTACTGAGGCATAACGCATTGTGATTATTCAGACTAAAAGTCAAAGTCTAGATGTCTGAGTTCTCATTTATGGTTTTTCTTCATTCTGTTTTTTCATTCCTTTGTAAGAATCTAGATGCCCTCCTGACACAAAACACATCAAACTTACAACTGCTGGGAGGCTAAACCCAGGGGTCTGGACACAGAACTCAGCCTGATATCTCTCACGTGTACAGTCAACAATTGATGCCTTTTCCGGTGACACAATTCCTCTGCTCCTTTCTAGACCTCCAGCATATGCATTCATACAGTCATAGGCATCGTTGACACATGAAGAAAACACTTTACCAGCTCTACACCCATCTGCCTAAGCTTTAAAAGGGATATTTTCTGTGATTTTTCTGTCTGTTTAATCAACCCAGCACTGACTGTAACTAGCACCAGGCTCTGTCCAAGATCTTGGAAAAGTTCATGTCAACTCTGGAAGTGAGCTTTTTCATTTCAATATATCTTCAATGTAGTTTCATAAGAGGTAGTAGGGGCACATATGATGAAGTAGTAAGATTGTATAGAAAAACTTGGAGTTTTTGGAGGGCAAGTATGACCAAGCTGATTTCTGTCTTTCCTAAATGAACTATTATTTTGTAGTTAAGTTTAGATGTCTCAGTGGTCTGACTGATAGCTAAGCTGAATGTAATGCTTCCATTGTGTGTAAATGGAGGAATAAGGAATTCAGTCCAGTTGTCCAGACACAGCATAATAGTGTAACTTGAGATGCAATAGGATGTCTTTGCTGTATTTCAGTTGATACTACAGAAGGGCACACATCTTTCTGTCTGTCAGCCTTGTGAAGATGATATGTTGAACAATTAAGGGCATTTTAAATGGCATGAGATTCCTATACGTGGATGATTGACCCAAATTAAAAATAACTGTTCTGGGGCAAGAACCTAACATGGAAGAAATTACCATCTTCACAGATATATTTTTGGCCAGTCTGCAATGACTTCAACAAAAATGAATTAAAGTTTTCATGCAAGGTCTTTGAGGTTTCCAAATTATGGTATCAAAATTAAGCTTACATTATCCAACTGCTACTTGTTCCCCAGTTGAGTCACTTGAGTTGTTCTTGGAATCAATGGGTAATGTTGGAAGGGACCACTGGGAATCATCTGGTCCAACCTCCCTCCTCAAGCAGGGTCATCCTGGCATGGCATGAGATTATCTCCAGATTATTTTTTAACATCTCCCGTGAGAGAGACTCCACAACATCTCTGGAAAATCTGTTCCAGAGTGCTTTCACCTACACAGAAAAGGAACTCTTTCTCAGATGCAGGTGGGTCTTGCTGTACATCAGTTTCTGTCTGTTGCTCCTTGTCCTGTTGTCTGGTACAGCCAAGAAAAGCCTGACTCCCTCCTCTTGACACCCTCCCTTTAGATACCTGCAGACATTGATAAGGTCCCCTATCAGTTGTCTCTTCTTTAGGCTGAACAGGCCCAACTCTCTCATCCTTTCCCCATTAGAGAGATGTTCTAGTCCCCTAATCATCTTTGTGGCTCTCTGCTGGACCCACTCCAGGATCTTCATGTCTCCCTTGACTGAGGAGCCCAGAATTGGACACAGGACTCTTGAGGCCTCACCAGGGCTGAATAGAGAGGCAGGATCACCTCTCTTGATCTGCTAGCAATGCTGTTCTTATGATACCACAGGACACCATTGGGCTTCTTGGACACCAGGACACGCTCTTTGCTCAAGGACAGCTTGTGTTCCACCAGAATTCCCAGGTCCTATTCTGCAGAGCTGCTTTCCAGCAGATCATCCCCCAGCCTGTGCTGGAGCATGGGGTTATCCTTCCTCAGTGCAGGACCCTGCATTTGCCTTTTTTGAACTTCAGAGAGTTCTCTGCCCATCTCTCCAGTCCGTCAAGGTCCTTCTCAAGGGCTGCACAGCCCTCTGGGATATTGGCCACTCTTCCCAGCTCTGTGTCATCAGCAAAATTGCTGAGGAGGCATCTGCCCCTTCATCCAAGCCACTGACAAATAAGTTCAACAATTCTGCATCCATTATTGAATGCTGGAGGACACCACTACTGACAGGCATCTAAGCAAACCCTGTGCCACTGATTACAACCCTCTGGGATCGGCTGTTCATCCAGTTGTCAATCCACTCACTCTCTACTCATCCAGTCTTTCCTTAGTTAGCCTACAAGAATGTTGTTAGAGACAGTGATGAAAGCTTTTCTGAGGTGGGGGTTGAAAATACTTACTTCTCTTCCCTCATCCATCCAGGTAGTTTTTCCATTGTAGAAGGCTATCAGGTTGGTCAAATATGATTTACCTTTAGTGAATCCATGCTGGGTAAGAAAATAGTACACCAAATCCATTGAAAAGATGCCCATCATGTATGGAATGTGCCCTTTTCAATTTCCTTGCAGCTTTGATTGTGCCCTTTTCAATTTCCTTGCAGCTTTGATTGTCTCATTTCTTGCCCTTCTACTACATGTGTATTCTCAATACATTTGAAATATGAGGCACATTTCTCTCCAAACTGGCTATTCCAGTTTGTTCAACTTTTGTGGCATATCAGCTCTTCATTCGTCTCCATGCTCACCTATAACTTGTGGTATCAATTCTGTTTTCTCAGAGCACAGAAACAAGTGGTTCATCTCAAGATATAGGCCAATGCACTCCACAGAGTTTTCTTCTGTCCAGGGAATTGGAAAAAATAGGATTAGCTGAACTGTCTCAGTGGTTGCACTAATATGGTTCCATTTATTCCACTCATTTCCTGCCAAAGGACTGCACCCTGATAAATGGGAAGGGAACAGTGGTAGAGCCCTTGCTACAGAGGTAGAGAGATGGGGCATGTGGATGGTGAGATCATTATACTGAGGGTAACTCAAAAAAAAAGGTAAGAACAACTGCTCTAAGATAATCTGCAAATAACTTTCTGTGGGACACAAGCTCACACAGCACTGAAATTATATTGAGACCCCATTATTGAATTTAGCCTTTCATTTTTCATCTCTCTGGACAATGAATTTTTAGTAATATTGGGAATAAAATTTTTGATGCTTGACATTTAATACATCTGATTCTTTTCCACAGCAACAATTGTTCAAAGAAAAATATTCCCTCTTCTCAAGTGAACTTTGTGAGGATAAATTTATCAATATATATGAAAAGCTCAGAATGTGCAGAGTTGTGAGCAAAAAAAAAAAAATGGTTTAGGAGAATCTGATTTTTTTTATTCTCTGCTTTGATAGTGTAGTTGTAAAGTCTATGACTCTAATTCTAAGCTTGCTCACAGGCTCATAAATCAGTCTGCTTTCACAGACATGTAGTTATTGGTGCAAATGAAGATTGGAATTAGGTGTTACCAGCTAAATAATCAGCTACTTTAAACTGTTGTGGATCAATTCCACACTTCAGACACAAGTGAAACACTACAGTTCACAGCAAACAAAAAATGTGTCCTTAATTTTAAATCAGAGATAGTAAAAATGCTCATTGATATGCTCTTTTTTCTCATACTTAACCTTGATTTTATGGTATGGTGCACAGTTTATGTCAAGACCAGGTGTTGTGCCACCATGCACTTTTTCTTTCCATATTAAAATCATGGTTACATAAGTAAATAACAGATTCCTTTTGCAAATAAAAGACAGGTGATTACAGTGACAAGTCTTGATTTAAAGTTATTTTAAGTCATTGCATTGCATTGATTTCAGATTAATTTTGCACCATAGCATAACATGACAAATCTGAAGTTCAATCTGATTGCACACACTTCGAATAGCCAATAAAGTGTAGAGCAATATTTAGTGATATTTACTGTGTATATGGTGGCAGCAAGGACTGACAGTAGCTTTGATGGAATCTTGGAACTAGTATCAACTTAATATGAAACAAAGATTATTGCTGTCTGTAATCTCACCATAGAATAGTACTTCTCTTGATAATTTTATTGTTGCTTAATGGAAAACTCAACATTTAGACATGAAAAATACACTCAACTGACTTAAGATAAACCTCTTATAATTTAAACTTTAATTTCTTTATTTTCCAAAAACATGGACAGTCACTTATAAAACATATACTTTCCAGTGACTGTGATCTCCATAATATGGCATTCTGTGCCACTATTTTTTTCTGGTTAGACCATGTCTGTAAAGAGAAATTTTGTGGTACATTAGAAAAAAATGTTAAAAATTAAAAAAAAATCAGTGAACTAGAAACAACTTGTCAATGAGCAATATTAATAGAATCAGAATGGTAGCAGTATTTCTGCCCAATTACAATAGGTTTCTCATGCTCCAGTCTCTATCTGTGGGATATATATAAAGATTTTTAGTTTGTGTTTTATTCCATTAGTTCTTTGACAATATAGCATGAGTAAGATATTTCAGTGTGATATGCAGTGCAAATAATAATAATAATGTTAAATTCATTGAGGTGGAATGTCTTAAGTGTAAGAAACTTTGAGTGTTCAGAATACTAAGGAAGTTAGAATTAATTATAATCACAATTTTTTTTTTAATTATTGTTTTCCTTTTGGTGTCTGCTTGGGCAAAATGAATGAAATATCAAGTTGACAATCTTCAATATTGTCCTTCCAGTAAAGTTATTCTTAACACTTCTTAGTATTTCAATGCATGGAAAAATGTACCTCCCTTTTGGATTGTCCTTCCAGTAAAGGACACAGTCTTCCATGCATTGAAATACTAAGAAGTCTTAACACTTCTTAGTATTTCAATGCATGGAAAAATGTACCTCCCTTTTGTCTATCCCATGCCTTTACTTCTTACTATATGCCAGTAGAAATTGAAGTAATATATTCAAGCTTTTTTCACAAAAAGGAGGACATTGTATTCACACCTCTGTGAAAACTGAAGATGAGAAGAGCATGTAGTAATCACCAGACAACTTTACTAAATTAAAGCACGTATTGAAAAAGTAGAACTTTTCAAGACTCTGAAAGAAATTATAAAACTTGTAATGGTTCAAGTTTGTACATGTTCAAATTTAAATGTTTTCTCTAAGCCCTGTTGCATATCCAATATGAGATTTTTGGTCCCTATCTGCATCTAGCCTTTCTCTCTGGGCTAATGTCTTATGACTTCTTTCATAAGACATTGTAGTTGTAGTTTCAATATGCTGATTCATTCTGTATCTTGCTGTGTTACTTAATTCCTTCTGTTGTTACAGATCCTAGACACCCAAGATATCTTCTGGATTTCATATTGCCTGTCAATTATAACAATCTTGTCAGATTTTGTTGTTCAAAGCACTTATGTAATGTGGTTTCCTGTCTTTAGCCAATTTTTTGAAATAATTAACCTTCATATATTTTTCAGTCCTTCAATACAGAAACACTGATCTTAATAAATAATTTGCTTTACTTTTTGAATGTTGTCTGTCCTAGACTTTCTGCATTTCTAAGCATCAATAATTTAAGCCACAAGAGACATTATAAAAAAAACGTTCCACTCTCCATAGATGAAACTTGAAATTTGTTGTGTATTGCCATTTTAGTAATTCTATAACTGCCAACCCAGAAATACAATCAGTTCCAATATTGGAGGGAGGGTGTAGATGTCTAAGTTGTGTTTAGACAACAATGTACATATGTGTACGAAGTTGAACCTGAGTCCCACATCAATCACAAAGTATAAATTATTCACTAGTGCAGTTCTGTTTCTCAAAGCCAGTATGTTCAGGAATTATTCCAAAACAAGACAATCAATAAAACCAGGGAACAAAAGTAAGCTAACTGAAAAAATGAAACTAAAGAAATGCTGAAATTAGTACCTACTGCGGATAGATTAGGCTTCATTCTTTCCACACCAGCATCTTCTTTAGAATTAGCAATTTTGGAAGACTATACACTCAGTAACAGAAAATTCATAGCAAAATAGGCTATTTTTGTAGGAATAATCCATCATTCCTACAAGAGGTTGTGTCCAAGGCAGCATACTTCTTCACCAGTTAACAGAAACAACAGGCAGATTAAAAAAAATGCTGGTCTCTGGTCCTTGTTGAAAGAGCCATCTTTCACAGGGATATTTTCAGGGAATAACAAGCAGAATAAAGAGGTAAAAAAAAAAAAAAATATCCTAAAATATTTGACATATTTGACAATATCATTTGTGAGATGACCTGATATAATTAAGAGATACAGAAAGACCAAAAAAATCCCAAATTTTTAGGAAGTGAGGAAGTACAAAAACTAAGGGCTGAAAATAATAAGTACTTGAAAGAAGGGATATTTTTGTTGAGGTTTGTATATGAGGTTTGTATATAAGCTGTTGGTTTCTACAAAGATTGTTCAATTATACTTTTGAAAGATAAATCATGAAATCAAATGTATTCAGCCATATTAACAGAAATATGCGAAGTCAACCGTCTGGTACTTGATAATCTTTACTTGACTCATCTGCCCACAGAAAAACAAAAAGATAAAAACCACAGTACAAAATCTTCCCAGTTGGTAGAAAATGTCTCATCTCATAAATTTTAGACTTTATTACTAAATCTAGAACTGAGAGGAGCATGTTGTTTAGACAAGAAAAGCAGTGATTGTTTAATGATGTTTTGAATTCATAAAGGGCAAAAAAAGCCTTTTCAAGTGGATTTGAAGAACAAGATAGAATGAATGCATTTGGGAAAGACAGACACACATAAGAAATGCGTGGCTGTTCCATGTCTGTTTCTCACTGTTGCTTCCATTCACAAAGGAGTAAGCCTTCAGGCATTCAAATGCTTTGCAGTAATTATTCCCGAATGTTTGGTATTTATGAAAAATACAATTTACTCTAGGGGATGCTTCACTGCAAAGGCAAGTCGCAACAGTACATTCAAACATTGCTATAATTATCAGCCTATCACTGATTCTTGTTTGTCACAGGCTAGTCTTTTCTTAAAAATACTTGCTCAAGGCTGAAATTTAACAACAGGACCAAACTGGGAAATTTTCCCCACACCGAAAAAAGCTAATCATGTCTGAAAATTCGAGCTCAAAGCAGAGCTGCCTCTTTGAAGATAACATTAGATCCAACCCACACTGTCTTTTAATGCCACCACTTCACTATGCCAACTCTGATATAAAGCCCAGTAGTTAAGAGGCAAAGTACTTGTGTAGCTTCTATGTGTAGAAAATACCACAGAAAATGGGTTTCATCATTAATTATACAAGCCTAGAGAGTAGGCAGCCTTCTCATGGAAAGCCTAAAGCCTTCTCAAGAATGGCATAAAGTGCTGTTGTTACAAAGTGAGGGAGGGAAGGAGACAGAACCAAGCACAAGCAGAAAATGTGTTAGGTTTGGCAATGGTCTGTATGCCTTGTGGTGGTTATTATTCCTTTATTTGCATGGATGAGCTCCATGGAGATAACTCAATATCACACAGATCTAATGGGAGTCTGCAGTGTAACACTGTAGTTACATCACGGAATCACAAATATTTTGTCTGACAGTTTTTACTTACAGAAATAAATTTTTACCTGAAGATCCACACACGAAATTTGGTAAGATATTCCTGCTCCTAAACTATAAGTATTCTTTTACTCAACCAAGAATAAAGCAAGTTGACAAAATTTGCTTCTTGCTTGATGTAATTAACATTGAGCACAAGTGACTTCTAAGATTTTTTCCATTTTTTTGTAACACTGCGGAAATAAAATATTGATTTGAGGAGAGGGGTGGCTATTAAACATTGCAATTACTTCACACAGTAGTTCCATTTAAATGATGGAAGAAGTTTAGTCTCACATGCTAGAATCTAAAACCTTAAGAGTAAAGGAGAAAAGTTCTTTGGTAGGATTATTTCATTAGTTCAAATGAAGTTACTTCACAATGCTCTCCTTGTGAACTCCTTGTATTTCTCTTGTGCGGTTTACACCTTTAAATTCAATTTCCTAGAACTTTAAACACCAAATATAACTGGTAGGCCTTAGATAATCACCTTTTGAAGATAATTCTGTCAGATCATCTAGATTGTAATTTAGAAGACTGAGGGGGGATCTTACCACTGGAGGGGAGGGAGTGAAGAGCATGGAGCCACCTTCTTCTCAGTGGTCCCAGGCAATAGGACAAGAGAAGGAAGAAGCTGTGACCATGAAGGCCACCCCTCCCTCAGTAAGCCACCTTATGGAACTGTGCCTAAAGGAACTTGAGATAAGATAAAGGTGACACTGTTGTTTAATTATCTCAGGTCTAGGAAGAAGTAAACGAGGCTGAGAGAGAAGAATGTATCCTCAAGAAAATCAAACCCAGCAGTTGTCCTGATAATCAGCTCTAGCAGGGTTAAAGGTGAGGGAGGCCACAGCCCACAGGCTCATCTGCTGAAGCCAAGTTTGCACACACTCCCCCTACAACGAAAGGGGGAGGAGGAGAGTTTTGGGGATGTGGTGTATCTCCTGGTCAGAGGGAGTGAACATCCACACTCCCTCACACAAGCAGGCCCAGTTGCAAAGCCCGCAGCCCAGGAAGGCCACACCATGGAACATTCACATGAGGGCAGCTGAGGGGGTGTCATCATCCATCAAAGACCCCCAAAGCACTCCCAGACTCATTGCTGAGGCCCTGAAGCAGAGCACTGCATGTGATGCCAAGTGATGCAACGCATCCAGAGCCTGCTGCAAGAGGCTGTGTCCAACTTAGCTCTCTCCATCGGGAGGTACCTGAGCATTCCCACCTGGCCTAAACATATAATAATCCATTGAACTCTATGTTTTGCAGGACCATCATCACCAAGAAGACCAGGAAAAGTGGATCAATAGAATGCCATTGTGATCCATCGAGTGGTGATATTTTCTACTTAATCTCTCGCTGTCATTCTCTTTCTCTCTCACTCTTCCATGTTTTATTTCTTTCTATCTCTCTACCTCACATTTACTGTTGTATAAAATCAATACTATTGACTTTGGAATATGGTCTCATTTGCACCTTAATTCAGGCAGCCCAATCTTTCTTATAATTTTCATAACCAGATCATAACAATATTTCAGCAAACACATTTGAATGAGGCAATAACAATGCAAAAACTGAAGGTTCCGAAGGTGTTAAGTTCCAAATCAGTTTAAATTGGACATGCTGCATAAGGAATAAAACTGGCTAACAGTATGGCGCCTCATTTTAGAGAAAGGGTTTTTGGGTTTTCAGTCCATTTCTAAAGAATTAGTATATACTTCACTCATAGATCTAGTCCTAAAACTTAAGCAGCTAAAAAGCTCTTTTTTCCTTTAATAGACACTCTTACATAAATGTGATTTTTTTTTTTTTTTTTTTTTTTTTTTAGACTCCACAGTCTGCATCAACTTTGCCGCCTTTACCCTGCTTTCTGTAATGGGACTCCTTCCTCCTGACTGCTGTTAGAGATGCAAAAGACTGTTCTGCAATGCCAATAAGGTGAGTTAAGGACATACTGTGGACTTATTCCTTCGGCTGTAAATCTGGTTGTTTGCTTTCTTTAGACTTCATTCAAAATCCTTGGGGGCTATTTTCTAGGCAGCCATTCACAGAATTATAATCAACCAGTATACATTTGTTTTAATGGACATGGTCTACTTTTACACACAGCCTTTCAACCTCCTGCTTGCAATCACCTGTTAGAAGCTCAAAAATAAAACAGTTGTATGACTTTTCTCCTGCTAAACCAAAAAAAAAAAAAAAAGCCCAAGCATATACAACTTATACAACTGTATTGATTTAAGTTCTATTATCTATATAGAGTAACATAAGTAAAATCTGCCAAAGTATAGCTCTAAAATAGTGTGGGTTTTTTTTTTTTTTCCTAATTTGCTGTTATTTGACTAAATACTCCTCAGTTACTGTACTGGAACTGCAAAAGATAGAGTGATTTTTTTTTTTCATAGCAACAGCATGCTGTGCCTTTAATTTGTGGTTAAACCAGTGTTGATAACACACCAGCATTTTGGCTATGGCTAACAGTTCAACACAATATTGAGATTTTCTTTTTTCCCACTCTGATCTTGCACTGAGTAGGTTGGTCTGCACATGAGGTTGGGAGGAGACACAGGAAGGGCAGGTGACCCCAACTCTACAAAGGGAAGTTATATACCACATTATGTCACTGTCAGTAATAAAAACTGGGGAGGAGGAATGAGGTATATTTGAAGTGAAGCTATTTGTCTTCCCAAGTAGTTATCATGTGTGCTGAGGCCCTGCTTTAGAGAAGGTGATTGAAAAATGCCTGTGGGTGGGAAGTACTGAATGAGTTCCTAATTTTACTTTGCTTGTGCATGTAGCTTTGCTTCACATTTTCAACTGTCTTTATCTTGACCTATGATTTTTTTATTTTTTGTCTTCTGATTCTTCTGCTCTTCTCTTTGCTCTTCATTCTTGTTCTTCTGCTAGAGAGGAGTGACAGTGACTGTGTTAGTTGCTGGCTGGAGTCACAGTCACGTTGTACACCCTGCACAATTTTTATTGCCACAGAAGATGGGCTTTGAAGCACACTGTTTCCGTGATATTCCTCTGCCTGAAAACAAGTACAATGATCAGAACACAGAGTTCTTTCATTGTATCAAGCCCTCCAGACAGTTTCCTAGCTCTGACCTGGCATTTATTTAAAAAAAATGCAACATTGTATTACAGCAGCTCATTAAGTTTTGTAAATTGAACGACACGTAACCAAAAAACATGTTGTCATGTAATCAATATTCCTTATCATGTAAATTAGTAGCTAACAAATTTAGTGCTGTCTTCTTTAAAAATTCATTTGATATTTTGCAAAAAACATTCTATTTATTCTATTGCTGTGGTATTAATAAGTGAAATCCAGTTGAACACATGTTTTGTAGGTGTCTGAAAACTTCCAAATGCTTCAGTCATAAATTGTGTGTTTAAATGAGCATTGCCCTCAGACTGTTTCCAACTAAAATATTAAGAATGATAGTTACAGCAGTAGTAGATTTAGATGTGGGCCAGAAATGATTTTTTCTATTCTTGAAAGGATTTGCTGTTACTTATCTGAAAGTTTGAAGGTATCAAAACAGCACATTTCAACAGTCTAATATTTTGTCTTTAAAAATAGATGAAGTTCATCTTTTCTCTTCCACCCTTTTGTTCATTGCCTTCAAATTCATTAATTTTTATTTTCAACAAAAATGTTTCAAAAACGTGTGAAGTGTTTTATGCAGCATTCCTTTTGGCCCATCCTTCAAGTTCAGGGCTGAGTACTTAGCAACTCTCAAGATGAATACAGTATGTGCACTTACTTACAAACCTACCATATGGTCCCTTTAGCTAAGGCTCATTCATCTAAAGCTGTCCTTTGGATGTAGGTAGCAAGGTTTTATCCACTCGATTAACTGAGAGTTTATTTATTTCCCTCTGCATCTATAATTATCTGAACAGCAATATGATCTAGCATTTTAAACCGGTGTCACAAGAGCCTAAGAAACTGACAAAATGAGTGTCTTTTGCTTTGATGCTATGAACCTAATTATCAGCTGGATCATTGTCCTGAAGCCACTCTTGTGTTTTATATTGGTGCCATACAAAAGTGTTCTGCTCGTTCTCAAATTGACAAAGCAAATGGATGTCTCACTGGGTCACATAATATCAGTTCTATAAAGCTTCTGTGAACTCCGAACATGCAAAACATGTCCCTCCTATGTCAATTTGTAAATGAAAAATCAGACTTTTTTGTTCTTACTACAAAAGATTTTTGATAAGGCATTTTAAAATAGTGAGGCAGAGGACCCATTATAGATTCTAAAGATGATTCCAGCGAGATCTAGACACCATGTCATATGTCCACATTTGAGAAAGATACTTGATGCTTCTTTTATTCAGGGTAGGGAATTAGGCAAACTGAAGAGCAATTATCATCAGGATTTTGAAGAAATAGACCCCAACCTGAAAGCTGTTATTTTTCTCAGTTGACCACACAGGGAATTGGGCTGAGTAGCTCAGATGCATACATTATTAACACCTACATCTGGTCAGAGGTAACTCAAGTTCAGTAACTTTTGCATCATCTGAGAAATAGATATTCATGCTGTAGCTAAATCATGCCAGAGGTACAAAAATTTCCCAGATGATCTAAGCAGGCGAGTACAAATACTGCACAGATTTCTGCCCAAGTATAGAGCCACGAGGGCAATGGCTCAGAAGATTTTAACAGTTTCCATGCTGTGCTGAACCCTTGCCAGTGACCAAGAGCTGTTCCAGCTGTCTTCACACCATGCTCTCTGTCATATCTGGTGGGCTTATTGGGTTAGATGTTGAACACAGCTTCAGACCTGAAGTGGCTTCATGCATTTGGACAGCATAGCATCTTTCAAAAAGCAAAAGGGACTGTTCATGAGGCTGATCCTGGCCAAGTAAGCTCAGTGTGGAAACCATAGCATTAATTTTGTTTTCAAAACTCTGTGAGGCTCCAATTAGCATTGATAACAGAGAGCTGATAGTATAGCAATGGCATGAGTGGAAGGAATAAGCTCATGCTGAACTCAGTGCTATTGAGACTCCACTCCATTTGCCATGTGTGCTGGTACAGGTGTTTCTTCATTCCACTGCAGGCTATGCTGTAAACACACTCAGTGGGTATATAGATGCTAGTAATGCACAAAGCTGTGTGGCAAATGGCTTTCCAAAATCCAGGTGAAAAGCACATAAAACACGATATTTAATTCTCCCTGGAATTTCATGTGCTATGAGTTATATTTCTTGTTTGCAGATTGCATAAAATTAGTTTTATAGGCTAGTTAATCAAAACAATATATATGTATCTGCATATGATCAGGTTTTTACCAGCCTCTATGTCTGATATAATTTAAACTGATGTGTACCTTTAATATATCTTTCTGCTTTTTTCTCCCTTTACAGCTGAGAAAAATTGAATGGTAAAAAAATGTCAATTTTTACATTTACCTATCTTTCATTTTATTTTAATTTCTCTTAGTCACAAAAAAAAAAAAAAGCAGGTGGTCCTAGGAGTGATAAAGTCTTAATTAATATTAATATTAATAGTAAATTATAGAAACTTATAATAATTATTTTACTAAGTTATCCATTCAAGAAACTGAGATGAAATACTATTCAAAATTCAGAAAGAAAAAACCTAAAATTTCTGTGGATGGGTGAAGATTTTTCTGATTTTTTTTATTTTATTTTTCTTTCTTGTAATTTGTTTGTAAACTGAAGTATACCTAACAGATTACATGAAAATATAAGCAAGATTCTGATTTATTCTTTAAGACCCTACCAAAGATATTACCTTTAAAATACATCAAAGTAGAAATAAAAATAAATAAAACAAATGGGTCCTTCTAAAGTAGAAAAACAAATAAAAGAATTATTTTCAGATTGCCTAAATGTGGTCTTAGAATAGGAAAGCAGCCAGGAAAATTATTAAGTTATGCCAGCCTAAATTCAAAACTTATTTATTTTACTTCTAACATAATATTGGAAACATCTAAAGAATAAATTAAATTATACAGGGAAAAACTTGGTTACCCTAAAAATGGAAAATTTTGCAGAGGGCAAGCAAAAAGGAATGACTTTAGAAAAATATCCAAAAATGGAAATAAGTACACAAATTTTTCTAAAAATTATGGTATTTTAGAGACAATTGTACATTATGACTGAATTCTATGAGTTAAAACTAGAAGTTCTAGTGAAATTATGATTTATAGTTTTAGTTTTCAATTTCTTTAGTAGTACACATAGTTACATCTCATTAATACTATGTATAGATTGAGGTAAGCACAGATTAAGGCATCATGTCTCAGGGGTCTCCATTCCAGGCTGATGGTTTTCCAGTTTGCCCATTCAGGGGCTTTAAAAGCACCCAGACGCAGCACATAAAATGGGTCTTATCTCTCATAAGATATAGGTACAGATGGCCAAACCCTGCTCCTTCTTTCTGACTGTGCTTGAAGTTCACTACTGAAATCTCGCATGCACAAGATTTCAGCAGTGAACTTCAACGCTCTCCACATTCACAAGCACACCCACATCCTTAGCTCTCTTGACCATTCACTCAACATCTCTGTTTGGATGTCAGGCCTCTTTCCCCTCCAAATGAGTCTCCTCCTGTTCACTGGCTTGTTCAGCTTGATGTTTACTATCACTAAATCACCCACCTGCTTCACAGTCTCCCGCCCTCCCACAGATCCCTGGAATATTAACACTGGTTTGTCAGCCTGGCTAATATCCATGATCACACCTTGGGCTCCATACCCACCACTGACTTCGCATATGGAGATTTCTCCTATTCACCCGATAGTCTGACTTGGTTTGCTACTGAATTTAGCATAAAAAAAGCCACTCACACAGGATTAAATTACCCAGGGACACAATAAATGCAGCTCTATCACCTTCTCTGGTCTGTGTATCTATGTGTTTAATCTATCACTTTCCTTGCTCCTTTTTATATTTTCTATAGTAAATAATCCTTAGCAGGTAGCTAAATGAATCAGATTGGGCCATATTCCACATGATCTCAGTGTGCTAACACTTCCAAAATGCTCTATCTGCAATGCTAAGTGTGTCACTCCTCTATACATGGCCACAGCTTAGCAGCAACACCATTCCCTTGCTCATACTCCCCTGATTTAAAATATTGCCAAAGTTTGAAGTATTTTAATTATAGTATTCAACAGACATACTCTAAAATTTACAGCCACTCTTTAAGCTCTAAACAAACATTCTTCTTCTGAGGAAGTAAATCCTTAGGACTCTTCCCTCCATTTAGTAACAGATGTGTAAGACTATACCTCATAAGGAAACATAAAAATATGATCGAAGAGTCCACACATTGGTCAAAGAATCTATGACTGCAAAAATAGATTGAGCAGACAACAGGTTGCAGCCTCAACTTCACATGATAGAATTTTCAGGGTCCTTTGACATTTTTTCCATAATCCTACTGAGTAAAACCTGTTCTGAATGATAGTCTGTAGCGTGCATTTATATACATTTCTAGGTAAGTCCTCTACTGATGGTAATGTATTGTCACCTGCAGATGGAGTACCATGCATGATGTCCAAAATTCTTTCTCAAAAAACCTTGGTAATGAGAATTAGAAAATCAGTCAATTTCTTTGCACTTCACACTTTTTGTTGAAATGAAAATATAACTTCTTTCAAGCAGATTCCATTACCTTTTTACAAATAGTTTTTTCTAATTAGTACCTCAGCCTCAGCTAGGACTGTTGTTCATTCTACAAATAATAGCACTTGCAACCTTTATTCACTATTGTCTCTTTTCTCAGAAGACTCTCACCTAGAAATTCTGATGCTTTGTAATTAAGTGATACTTTGGTTTAGAAAGCTTGTGATAAAACCAAGGTAATTCTGCAGAATACAGCAGTATACTAGTCAGCCCTACAGACTAGAGTAAAATACTCTCTGTGTGTTCATGTGTGTCTTGTACCCACATGTCACTTCCTGATACATCTTTTAATACTTTTTAATACTGTTTAATACTATTTAATACTGAAATACTGTTTTGAAGTCTGTGCAGGTCCATGAAAGTATCAATAATGATATCTCAGATACTGGATCACTCCACCTACAGTGCTGCGAAGACCCTTGATAAAGTTAAGTTAACCTCTGTGTTGCTGTATATGTTACTGCTACTACTGCACTATTTTAAATAAAATGGAAAAAAGGATAAGCCACTTAAAAAAAATCACTCCATACTTAAAGCCAGACTGGTTTCAAGGGATTTATATAACATCAGAAAATTATTATACAGTTGATTTTTGAACATATTTTTCCCTCTTTTCATACATCTCTGCAGATTTCGGCTCTGCTAAGACAGGGAATGGAAATGTTGAAAGATCAAAACAAAATCTGTTCACACAAGATTTCCGGTGCAGGTTGACAGTTAACAAATGAACCTCAATATAGAAACTTTTAAAGTTTTTCCATCCTTATTGATGGTGTTATAGTCACTCTGTTGTTTCTGATGTTGTGTCTCCTCTTTCTAAATTCCATTTCCTTTTATTTTTTTCCCTCCGGGACATTTAATGGAAGCTACTGCTTGCTCTTCTGACTCATCCTCAGTCTTCTAGTTCTGAGAACTGAAAAGTGTCATTATATTCAGATTCAGAAACCAAAAAAGTATTCTGTCAAACACTGTAATTATACAGTCTGTCAGTGCCCTTTTCCAGGCTCATCCTCAGCATCAGAATTATACGCAGTTTTGCCTGCTATAGATTAGCTGAAATTTTACTGCTTAACTTTCTTTCTACTCTTACAGTTCTTTGTTATTTAATAGCTGAATAGAAATGCTAATAGAGATATGACTAGTCAGGTCAACATTCATAATATTCATAACACCTCTGCATCTCTTTTTTAACTGTTCCACTTTTTTAACTGCAATTTCACTTTTTTTTAGTGAAATAGTCTAGGGGAATTTAACATATTCCATAAAATTCAAATGAGAATAATTGTCTCACTTCATGTAAAAGTTTAAAAAATGCCTAATTTTTTTCTTTCTGGACTGAGAAAAAAACATCAATTCAGAGTAATTTACAATGAGACAGCCCCAAAGTGGTATATCCTATATCTCAGGTAGAAAATACTTGCCTATTCTGTGGGTGCCCTGATCTAAATCTGCTTTTTAAATGAGAGAATTTATGCTGAAGTTTTCTTCTCCAACATAAACGTCACAACCTCTGTCACATAGAGTTATTTTTGCACTCTCCGTTCCTATAAATATTTAATTAGTTACACAAAGTGAAATTATTCCAGCAAGGATGTTAAATTCACACATGCAGTAACATGTATTTGAAAGCTTTTGTATATGCCATAAAAAAAAGATTCTGAGCCCATTTTTTCTTTAATTCAAGTGAAAACTGTGACATTTTACCTTCTTAATTATTAAAGGAAGATCTATGTTTTGTCTGGCAGCTAAGATGACTGCACTGGTGATGGTTTCCTTGAAGTTTTCATGTTGCTGCTTAGAAGTCATAACCTAATATTTGATATTTTATCAGAAAGTTCCATTAATGTTTAATGTTTAGTTACCATTGCCTGCCCATTCTTTGCCCCTGATGTAATCTCACATGGCTGCCTAGAATATGGATTAGCAGGCCATATGAGTATGCAGGAATTCCCTTAGTACAAGAACATTTGATGAAACGGTTTATTTTTATCTGGTTTAGATATACAGAATATAATATAAATGGATTGGTGAAAAAAACCCTAGGACACAACCATTTGACACTTAAAGTAATCTTGAAGGACATTCAGTCATCTGCTACAGTCCAACTGCTTCTCTTAATAGCCAGGCCACTCTTGGAAAATAGATTTGTGTGATATTTTCTCTTCTTTATATAGTGCTTAAATCTTCATGCACAAAGAACAGCCACACACTTCTAACCTGAATGATTTTCTTCTTGCAGAGAAGAAAGAAGTAGAGGAGATTCTGGAGAGTCTTGTGGCTTTTCCTGCCATTCTGCAGATACATATTGCAACTTTTAAGGATGGTATTAAATAAATAAATGTATTGTAACTATAAAAAGTTGCATAAGCTATTTCTTACAATGTGAATGTAGGTCAAACCTCTCTAAAACTTGCCCTTTTGATGTGAAATATTCACTTATCTGGTTTACTTCTATGGCATGAAATCCCCCTTTTTAGATCATATACATAATTGCAGTGGGCTTTGCTGAATAAATATGCCATGGCTTTGTGTATATGCAAGATGAAGGGTTCTAAGCTAGTCAGCATCATATGCTTAGAAACTTTTTATAGCACCATCTATCTTGCAGTGATCATGATAGATTTCTTAATACTTTAATACATATGAGGAGATTAATGGAGTATTTTGATGTAGTAGATGAACATCTACCAGACAGAGAATACATAGTGAAAGGAAAAATGTGATTCTTTCCTGGTGTAGTTTTGGAATATTTTCATTAAGCCTAATTGTGTGCATTTCCTGCAGTATTTGGAGCAGCTTTATTTTTTTTCTTTATTCCAGCTACACAAAAATAGTGATGTTCACTGTGGCACCTTGATGTCTAATAGATATTTGAACCAAACAACTCTCCTAACTACACTGGAAACTAACCAGACCATTTATTCTGTTAGACATGGAACAAAGGATGACAGCTGCTGGTTTTGGGGCAGTTGTTTTTTTTTTCACTGGCACAGTAGACCAAAATTCATAAGTATAAAACTGAAAACAAGGATTGTGTTCCTTTCACATGCTGCTTTCATGTGTCTAAATATTACAAATTTTAAGCTCAAGTCACTTATAGCACTGAGTAAACAAGATAAAATATTTAGTACTGTTAGAGGTTGAGCTTCACTTTTTTGTGCCTTCAGTCATTTAAGCTATTTGATTTATTTTTACTTGTGTCCAGTTGCATTAGTATTGAAATATGTCTTCACTAAAAAGCAAATATGTCTATTACATTGACTTCTCTACACCATGTAAAGTAGTTGCATGGAAGTCTTTCAGGAATGAAAGGATAATGAAAAGTCATAAACTGTTCCTTGAGATGTAGAGTTTTTTCCCAAATTGGGCAGTGTAGTGTTCCACTGGTGCCTTCCTAACCCAGATGTACATACATTCAGATCACTCACAGAAAGCAGGTACATTAAGGTAGCTATAAAACATCTGCTGCTGTAATTAAGATTCAAGCCAGTGCTTTTTCTACAGCTACATTAGCACAAAAAAAAATTGCCTATGTCATATATACTGTGAGGCATCTACACTGGGACATTTATACTATATACATTTTAGGAAAAACACATAAATACATAAACATAATAATCTTGAGAAAAACATATTTGAACTTGGTATAAGAAAAGAAAATCAGCCAAATCAACAAAAGCAAAACCTGGCATGGATTCTCTGTATTTTTCTAAGTTTATATGCAATTTTATTACTAAACTTTTTTTTTCTGGTAACAAAAGTGCGTGCAACTTATCCCTACGTTCAGCAACAGTTGCTATTGACATCAACTACTAAAATAACCCAATTTGGATTTTAGTCCACACACACCTCACTGAAAATTTACTCCATGTATATCAATTCAAATTTTTACAGCTCTGAAAATAATTTCTAACTGTTATTAATGGGTTTCCAATAATATTTAAATCCTTTCCTGCACAACAAAATCATAGGCTGTCTCCAAGGCTACAAAAAATCCAAATGGATTGGAAAATTGAATAGGGTAAAATTCATTGTATCTAAACCTCTCAACTTTCTCTGTCCAGATATATTTTCTAAGTTTTGAAAGGAGGGTTATCTGAAATATCAAGGCAAAGTACTGAAATCTGCCATCCAAGGGAAAAGAAAAAGGAAAAAAGCATTTCCTGTCAAGGATTTCAGCTTCATGACTGAAGGTTTTAGTGTCACGTTTTTCAGAATTGACACTTCTTCTATTTTAAGGAGAATTTCTATGGTGCTGAAATAGACAAAATAATAAACAGCCTTTGTGCAACTGGGACATTTAATCAAGTGCACAGGTTGTTTGCTGCAAGTATTGTCCTGCACCACATGCATTGCTGTGATCAAGAGGACAGTTTCACACATCAGCATCTTACAAAAAATGCAATTTTGGTTTTGGGAAGGTTTGGAAGGAATGTGGTATGTTTCTGTCAGTCTATTCCTGACATTTTGAAATGACAGTGACATCTGGAATGTGTGTCACCATGGATAAATGGGAAACCACACAGTCCATAAATCAGTAAGAGTAAATTCCTGATATTAGGAGAGAAATAGTCATCCTCTAGAAGTGTTATTCCCAGTGAAATGGACTGAAGAGAAAAGGGAAAATACACAGTGCTTATTCAATGTTCCTTTTACTCTGTAGCAAAATAAGCTACAAGTACCTCTTTCTGAAATGCTTCTTTTAATTTCTAAATACCTTGTAGTAGGAGTTTCTAATCAGTATGTTTGTAACATATGTACCGCAGACATTCCTAAACTAGACATGGTGGAAACTGAAAAAAAACCCAAACCCCTACACTATACACTAACTTAAATTCTGAGATTTCTGTCTCTTTTATTCAAAACTTTCCTTAAACTAGACAAATGTCAGGGCATCTAATCTTTGGTAGTTATCAGTTAAGGAAGTCCTAAGACAAAGGACCTACAGTGCAAGCAATTTCCTTACAATTAGATTGAGCTAAAGCATCTCTCTGCAACATTATTCTTTTGAACTGAAAATTGTTTTATGACTCATTCTGCTAAAGGCAAATATCAAACATTTCAGAAATGTCTCACCCTAGACTTTTAACCAGTAAGTCAGAAGCCCATTTGGGACATTCACAAGTTGATGCATGAAGAGGTTATAGCAGAAGGAGTAAAGAGAGTGGAACTGTCATATTGATAGAATCATGAATAGAAATGACAATTAATTACCTGTGACCAAGGTCTGCTGGTCAAGATCACTCCTGACCCTCACTGAAGATGTAGCTCTCAGAGTTACCTAAGGGTAAAAGGGTAGATAGACACAGTTGTGGATGTTTGCTACAGACTGCCTGATCAGGAGGAGGAAGTGGGTGAGACATTCTATAGACAGCTCAAAGCAGCCTCAAAGCCACAGGCACTGCCTCTCGGGGGTGAAGTTAACCATCCTGACATCTACTAGAGAAGCCACAAAGCAAAGCACAAACAATTCAGGAGGTTCCTGGAAAGCATTGACAATAACTTCATGCCAGAGGAAGGAGGATCCCACAAGGAATGGTGTGCTACCCAAAGTTATACTAATAAAGTAGGAAGGCCTTGGAAAAGAAGGTGAAGGTTGGGGGCAGCTGTAGTGGGGTTACAGCAGCCTTGGCTGCAGAGACCATGAGACTGTGGAGTTCAGCACCTGGTAAGAAGGAGGCAGGCAAAAAGTCACGTTGCAATGATATATGGTGGTTTGATCCAGACTGGATGCCAGATATCCACAAAAGACACTCTCCCGCTGCCTTCACAACTGGACAGGAAGAGAAAATATAATGAAAATCTGATGAGTTAGCGAGAGATCACTCACTACTGTCATGGGCAAAACAGACATGACTTGGGGAAATTAATTGAATTTAGATCTATTAAAAATCAGAGCAGGATAATGAGAATAAAAAAAAAAAAAAAAAATCTTAAAATCACTCTCTGCCCACTCCTCCATCCTTCCTGGATTCTACCTTCTCTCCTGTCCAGGGTGCAGGGAGACAGGGAGTGGGGGCTATGGTCAGTTCATCACAGCAGATGATGGTGTTTCTGCCACTGCTTTCTCCTCAAGGAGAGGAGTCCTTCCCCTGCCCCAGTGTGGGGTCCCTCCCATGGGAGAAAGTCCTTCATGAACTTCTCCAACATGAGCCATTCCCACAGGCTACAGTCCTTCATTAACTTGTCCAGCATGAGTGCCACGCTTCAGGAGCAGCGTGCACCACTGTGGGTCCAGTATGACCAGCAAGTCAAAGGAGGTGATCCTGCCCCTGTACTTTGCCCTAGCAAGACCACATGTGGAGCCCTGTGTTCAGTTCTGGAGCTCCTGGAGCAAGTTATGTAGAGAGCAACAAAGATGATTAAGGGACAAGCATTTATTTTATGAGGGCCTGTTCAATCCTGGGAACAGATGACTGGGGCAGGGGCTCACTGATGTACATAGGTAGGGTCAGTGGGTGTCCAGAGGATGGAGCCAGGCTGTGCTCAGTGGTGCCAAGCAGTAGGACAAGAGGCAATCGGCAGAAACTGATGAACAGGAAGTTCCACCTGAACATAAAGAAGAACTTCCTTACTGTGCATGTGACCACACAATGGTACAGATTGGCCAGAGAAGTTGTGGAGTCTCCCTCACTGGAGAAGTCAAGAACTGTCTGGACTCAATCCTGTGCCATGTGCTCTAGGATAATGCAGGGGGATTGGACCAAATGACCCGCTGTGGTCCCTTCCAATCTGACCCATACTGTGATTCTGTGAAAGTTGTATCCATGACAATGCCCTCAGGTTCAACCTAGTAAACTTTGTTCATTACAGTATGAGGGCAATACATTTGCATAATTGGCATTGTGGATATTTTTTCTTATTTTTTCAGTATTTTTCAAGCAAGAATTTCATTATTACAATATATAATAATAATTTTTAAGTTTATATTTCATTTTAAAATATAACAGTTTACTATTCATAGTAAAATGCTTCTACTTCAAAGGGAATTTCTTTTAAATTGGAGATTTTTTTTTAATCGTTGTAAATATCAATACATGGATAAGGCAGTACTTTTCATTATTAGTAAAGTTAACCAACACATTTATTTTCAGTTATTTTTAATTTTGCTAATCTTTCTTCTTTGTACTGAAATTTTCCATGCCATGTATTTGCCTTAGGCTGGAATATTATTTTGAAACATGTATATCAAGAAGAATCACAGAAAGAGGGGAAAATATACTATTTAAAAAAATCTCTTCTGTTTCATGGAGAAGATCTCAGCTGAGAAACTAATGTAAAGAAATTTTGAAATATGCTTTTGCATGTATGTATTGTCTTTAGGGTTTGTTTACTTGCTTGCTTGCTTTGGATTTTTTTGTTTGATTGTTCCCTCTTAGTGAGTTTTCTGAAAATGTATTAAGACTGGTAATTACAGGAGTATGAAACTGCTTGAGAGAATAGATTGGTTGTTTTAAGTAATTAAAATATTTTGCTTTGTCAGTAGGACATATGAGTGAGAAAAAAATTAATATTGTGTATACCTAAATTGATAAATATCCTTTACCCAGAATAGCCAAACATGGGGTGTCAGTGACTATCAGACAGTGACATGAAGCTGGTTTACATGGCAGATTGATGTAACTGAACACATTATATGTGACTGTGTTAACATTATCACAGTGTTAGCATACTGGAATTTATTGTTCCTTAAGATATCTCTGCAGCAGCCCTGACCTAAAGGTGAAAGCAATAGTGAATTATAATTTACCAAGATACTATTCCAGGATAATTTTCCATGAATCATGTACATATGCTATATTTCAGAAGCAGTGAAATTTATTTATATTAATTATTAGGACACAGCAAGCTTAAAGAACATAGTAGAATTCTTATCTGATAAAATAAAGTGGTTAATGTGATTTCATTAAAAACGTAATACTAAGCTCACTATCAAAGCTGGGTAGTAGAGATTGGATTTTAGCAAACAGAGATATATTGTCTCCTCAGCTTAGTTATGGATGTGAATGTTAACATTCAGAGTTTTTCACTGCTTGTACAATGCCTTAACATAGAAAACTGACTACGTTATAGCATTTATGTTTTTCATAAGATAAATGGGAACTAATACAAAAAAAAACTAAATCTCATTCTTATCAGATTTAGTACTAAAGTTGCAATCTCTCATATTTTTATTACAGTTAACTTGTACAGCTGAAGACACTCTTTATTCATTTGGTATCAGAATCACGTGTGCCTTGAAATTAATGAATCAGAGTAAAACTCAGACTATGTAAGGTTAATTTAAGCTTGTCCTACTGCATGTTTTCCTGTAGTTTCACATTATGTAGATTGCAGGTGATGATGTGAAGCCGACAGAAAGCCTAAAGTCACGAACTTGGATCACAGCCATGAAACAGAAATTAGAATAGCTGATGATCAGAGGAAATGACCCTACCTTGCCTTTCTCAGCAACTGAGAAACTTTCCTTCCTTCTAATGCAGACTTTTGGAAAGCTTCTGCTTTTATCTCCTCAATGAGATTATTTGACACATAAGCTCCTTTAGAGCTAAAAAGGAAAAAAAATAAAAAATCAGAGTTAAGATTTCCCCAGAAAGATGGAAAAAAAAAAAAAGAAAAAAAAAGAAAAAAATAAGAGTAAACTTTACGGTGCTTTAAACTCTCAATTGGATTCCAACTGACTGAAGTGAGGTGCTTTAATATACTTTGTTCTCTGTACAGATGATTCATTACATAATCACATTCCATTTGGAAAAAGATATTTTAACGGCAATTATTCTGTCATTCCACATTACCACTAACTTCACAGACAAAAGACCCATAGGAAGAAAAAAAAGCGCCACAGGTCTCAAGGCTTAACAGTTCAGGGAGAAGACCTTTCATTTCACTAGAAACGTTCCTACTTTAACTAGTGAAGAGCAGACCAGTATACTTCTTTTAAATTTCACAACTCTTTGAAGATATATTTACCACATTATGTGCAGTCTGGATAGCTGCCAATAATATTTTTTATTATTTGAAAGTCTGTGGCATTTTAACCATTCTATGTAATGAATTGGCATTATGTATACATGTAAAATGCATAGATGTAGCTATAAATCAGTGTAGTTGGTGACATGTTAAATAAGCTGTTATTATAAATAAATGTTATATACTATTTAATTATTGTAATATTAAGGTATTATTAGAAATTATTCCTGGAAATTTGATGTGTAAGAAGACTAAAAAAAACATGGAGAAGAGCTGACATCCTATAAGCTAATAAACCATTCAGACTACAATGATACTGTTTTGGCTGCATCTGTCATAATTATATATTACATTTAAATACTATCAATTTGTGTAAAAAGTGCTATAGAGACTAAGATGTGTTGATGAACTTTTTTCACACTTTGTGCCAATATTTCTCTCCTCACTTTTTCTTTAATCTCTTTTATCTCTTTCTGCTCCCTACAACTCTAAAATCCTTATCTTTTAGCTCATGTTTTGAATTCTTCCTATAACCAGCCACTGCTTTCCAGACAGTGTGAGTAGCAAAAGTTCCATAGCAGCCAGAAAACACCAGATATCTCAAGCCCTACTTGCACACCATTAGCAATCATGATCCCTGCCTGAGATTCACTGTCCCTGTCTTATGATGAATTCTGGAAAATTCCTGCCACTGCAGGTCTAAAATCTTTAAGGCATTTTCTTCTGTTTTACAGATGCATAATACTTTTCCTTCATCAGCATGGAACAAATAATTACCCCAATGGGCTACTTCTCATGCCCAGGCCAGCTCACAGGATGAGAGATAGTTTTAGTCTTCAAGGTATGGTGCTGCTGGATGCAGAGATTAGTAGGCCTAGTGAACTGCTGTGCTTCTGTGTGGGAAAGACTAATCTTCAGTAAGTCTGCTTTCCAAAAAGCATATGTAAACACCAGTTCTAGGAGCAAGGCTCATGCACTTGAACCATGCATAGGCAGGAATGAGTTAGGTGAAAATGTAGTGTGCAAGCCATACATTCTACTTTGGTTATGGTCCTTATACAAGTATCCTGGAAGCGTCTCTTGGGACTGCCTATTTCAAACTCAGAGTCTCTACCTATTTCACCTGTTTCCACAGGTGTTTGGGGGGTTTTGGTACTGTTTTATTCAGTTCAGTGCATGACAGAGCTCTCTGATATCCCACAATGAGCCTCTGTAGCAGGAAAGACTAGCTTTCTGTTTCACAATCATAAAATAATTTCCCAGTACAAGGCAGGGTGCACTCATCAGACTTGCTCTAAAAGCAAAATCCCTTTCTTCCTCTCTGGCTTCTCTACTCGTACTAGAAAGTATCATCATCAGAATACAGCAAGGGACTGGAATCCTATTATTTGTTATTAATTATTGAAGCATAGGCTAGAAGAAATATTGTCTCACTATCTCTCCTTCTCCCACTGGAGTTCCCTGTCTGATCTGTGTTATATGCCATAGGCTTGACACAGTTTCTCGGGCTACTATGCCACAGGAGAGAAAGGAGAGAGACCCAGAGATCTGCGGAGATGGGGAAGCAGATCTGCCACACAGCCTACTTGTGCAGTCACTGTGGATTTGCCATGAGTGGATCTGTCTGCCAAGCTGTGCAGGATGTCACCTGGAAGAACCAGTCAATACATATTTCATAGCCACATGACAGAAGTCTTTGTGCTGTAGTCAGTCCTTAGGCACGCTTTGAAGTTAATTTTATTTTCTATTCTATGAACCCACAAAATGTTTTGGGTTTTTTTTTTTTTTTTTCCGGCTGAGGTTGGAAGAGCATTTGGAAATGATCTCCCAAAAGCCTGGCAGTTCTGCAGATTTTGTCTGTGATCAAATGCATTGTTGTGTGATCTTTCTGTTTTAAAAATGGATTTGTTTTGTTGCTGTTAGTCCCACAAGGATTGTACAGACATCTTCTTTCACAGGTCATCTTATTTCTTAATGAAAACACAGGGTTTCTATGTCCCTAAAGATTTCCTATAGTCGAGGCATGTTTTTTATTCAATGTACTAGATTGTGTTTTGACATTGGGCTTGATATTCCCTATGCACACAAAAGATTTTCTTACACAGCCCTCTGTACAAAACATTTAAGTGATTTTCTTGTTGCTTCTCTGGGTTTCATGCATAGAAATATTTTTCATTGAAAAAGACATCACACCAAGACCTAATTGATACTCTTATGCCAAGAGATGTTTTATTTCCTATGAGCAATTATGGAAGCAATAAAATCTAAGACAAAGAGCCACAACATTTTGGGAAAACTGTCATGGCAACAAGGTTTTTAAAGCAGAAAAATAAAGTGTTAAGTATTCCACTAATATATGATGATGGAGCATAATTAAAGTCAAATGGGAAGAAAAGTCTTTATCTAAGGTAATGCATTTGGAGTCTATGGAGCTGCAAAGAATAGATTCTGACATGAAATAAGAGTGATTGTATCACTAGCAGAACCACACCATAGAAAAAGTAAGCCTTTAGTTCTACATACAAGTCTACTTAATTATAAGGAAACTCTTATATGATGAACTCATTTGCCATGTACAAGTGCTGACAAAAAATGGTTTGTCAGAAGACTATGCTACAGAGTGGCTGAGACCTTTTTGGCCTCACAGATGGCTTGTCTTTTAAGGAGAAGCAAAGGCCAGTTTTACAGAAATTTTTCACAGATTTAAATGAAAAACTAATCAGTCTTATTAAGCTTTTTGAATTAATCTGATCTTAGATCTGGTTTTTGTAACTGTTCCATTCTTTAAACAGTTATTTTTCTTGCTTCTAACATACAACACTTCTCATGGGTATAGATGACATGCATTCAAGGACATATTTTACTTTTTTCACTTTCCTAAAATGTCCTGGAAATGCTGCATCCTCACACACTCATTTGGACTGAAAATAATCTCTGTCTACTCCTTCTTTCTAGGCTCCAGAGACTTCCATCACTTTTATCACTGAATTTAACTACAGACTGACTCTAAACCTGGATTTCCTCACCTGTCTTTATGGTATACTAATGTATTTCTGGATGTACTGTGAAAAACACTACTGTAGTATGCAGAATTCTTCAGTACAAGATATGATGTCAAACTGATAGGAAACTTATTTGGTCTTCTTACTTGACAGCATTCATTTCTTTCTTGAATTCTCTCTCTAACTGAGACCAGCATGCAGACAATTAAATAAAATTGGAACTTATAACCAGAGCATATTTTAGTGTGCTTGTTTGATTTGGTTTTTTATTTCACCAGCACAGAATCACATTTCATTGATATCTAGTTAATGGCATTAGGATTTTTTATGGTAGTGAAAAAAATCATCCTCTTTGTAATACCCACCTCCAAATTTATCATAATAAATAACCATCACAGTCTATTAACTTTTTTCTTCACTTTTTACAGTACACTGATCAATAACAGACTGTATTCAATCAGTTTTATGAGGTTGTACTCTTCTCCACCAGATTCCACTAATCATAAAAAAAATAACTTCATTTCATATTGCTTATTTCATCTGAATTTTAATTATCATAAGATCATATCTGGAAAAAATAAATACATGCATGCAAACACAGGAACACTGGAAAGAGAAAGGAAGAAAGAGAGAGAGGGGGAAGGAAGGAAGGAAGGAAGGACGGAAGGAAGGAAGGAAGGACGGAAGGAAGGAAGGAAGGACGGAAGGAAGGAAGGAAGGACGGAAGGAAGGAAGGAAGGACGGAAGGAAGGAAGGAAGGACGGAAGGAAGGAAGGAAGGACGGAAGGAAGGAAGGAAGGACGGAAGGAAGGAAGGAAGGACGGAAGGAAGGAAGGAAGGACGGAAGGAAGGAAGGAAGGACGGAAGGAAGGAAGGAAGGACGGAAGGAAGGAAGGAAGGACGGAAGGAAGGAAGGAAGGAAAGAAAGAAAGAAAGAAAGAGAAAGCAAGCTTCAATAAATATGATTTAGCTTTATATAGTTGAGTGACAACTGCATTTAAATAAGAAGAAAAATATTATATCTGCACCAGTAAGTATTGGGAGTAAAACCTCAGTATTCTCCCCACTTTATAAGTCTACTGGCACCAGCCATATCAGGTTTTGGACAAAATCATTTGACATCCCTTATATGCAAAACTGGCTGGGAGTAAATTGATCATTAGCTGACTGCAGCATTGTATCTGCACTCTTGTATGAAAGAGGGAGAGGAAAAGTATCAAAGAAAACATTGTACAGTTTCCAACCTTTATTTAAGAGCATGTCAGGTTCAAACACTAAGAGGCACACTGTCTCTGGAGAACAAAGGCAAAATACCCAGCTTTCCTATGAACTCTCCCTTCTCCACATTGATTATGCAAGAAAGTCAGACTTCTAAATTTAATTCTGTTTTTAAGCATAATATTGCTGAGCTAATAACAAATTTCTCCTTACTAATGCCAGAGTAAATTATTATACTGGAGGTGTAATAGGTAGGACTTCATTAAGAATAAATATGCACAGCTGCAAGTGAATATATATTTTTTTTCCTTTTTTTTTTCCTGCTTCCATCAACTAAAGCTGTATTGGCTTAAAACCGATAAACCTCCCCATGAAACAATAGCTCTAGTGTAAGTGATGGAAATAAACATCTACAAAAGAGAGCAAATTCACATCCCAGGATAAAAACAGTAGTTAACTTATCTCTGCTGATAAAATCTGGCAAATAGGCTGCAAAAAGTCCTTAGAACTCATAAACTGACTGCATCTTGTCCCACAAAGTCACTTTGCATTATGAGTTTGATTGTGTTCACTAGGGCTTGCATAAAAACAAATTTAGAAACAGTGCACTAGAAACTGGTGGAAAATTAAAACTTAGTGCCACCATGGGAGCCTTAAGAACTGCTGAAATGAATGGAAATATTGGTTTTAGAGCTCCATGTCCCCATCTCTTCTTGAAGACCCTGTTTGTACAGGGTGTGAGTGTCTTGTGAGAGGTGTCTTCAAGGACAGCTGGAAGGCCACATGAGAGGGTGAGATGTATGACATGTTGGGAGGGAGAATTAAATGAAAACTGAACTGAATACTGTATACAATGGTCTGATAAAACTTCTTTTAAAGTAAGCTGGGTAGCAAAAGAAGCTATATTCTACACTGTCCCTTGAAAAATATGAACCATCTTTTCTCCTTTTAACATGCTCTCATTTGATCAGCACTACACAGAGTCACAAAAGGAAAGAATCCAATCAAGAAAAAACCTGGATGGAAGGTTCTCATTGAATAGAAGGTTTGTGTCTCTGTTGAAAAAGAGAAGCAGAAGCAACCCTTGCTCTTTTCCAGAGATCTTGGTCAGATTGAGCATCCAGACATTCAGGCAAGCACAGCGAGGTAAGTATTAGAACAAAAAAATCCCCAAACCTATGGCTTTCTGAAGGAAAATAGTCTTTCTAAATCCAAGGAAGAAATAAAACACCTTATCAGAACAGGTTGGAAAGGGAAAAATTTTGTTCTATTGGTGGAGGTTCTTCTTTCTGCCTTCTATTGCCTGACAATAGTATAACAGAAGAGGCATGTTTTGTAAAGCAATAACTGTGTGCTTATGCAAATTCTGTGTGCTTATGTAAAAACAGGCAAAGAGGAGTGTCCTGGGGTGTATCAGACACAGCATCACAAGGCACACATGTGAGGGAATTGTCTCACTCTGCTCTGCACTGGGGTGGCCTCACCTCGAGTGCTGGGGGAAGTTTTGGGTGCCACAATGTATGAAAGACATTGAACTGTTGGAGAGCATCCAAAGGAGGGCGGGGAGGATGGTGAAGGGCCTTGAGGGGAAGCTGTATTAGGAAAGGCTGAGCTCACTTGGCCTGTTCAGCCTGTAGAAGAGGGGAATGATGGGAGACCTCATTGCAATCTGCAACTTCCTTGTGAGGGAAAGAGGAGGGGCAGACACTGATCTCTTCTGTCTGGCGATCTGTGATGGAATCACAGAGAATGGCCTGCAGTTGTGTCAGGTAGGTTAACCTTGTATAACAGAAAAAAGTTCTTCACCCAAAGTGGTGTTAGGCAGTGGATCAGGGAAGTGATCACTGCACCAACCCTGACAAAATTCAGGAAAAATTTGGACAATGCTCCCAGGCACAGGAGGTGACTCTTGGGGATGGTGCTGTGCACGGCTGGTAGCTGAACGCAATGATCCTTGTGGGTTCCTTCCAGTTCAGCTTATTCTGTGATAACCTGAAGTCTTGTGCAGTACAGTCAGGTTTAAACTTTAACACCTTACTATCAGAATGTAAAGGACTTTCTAACTTTAATGGAATGGCTTGTTTTTCATGGTTGGAGTTACTGTTGTTTGTTTGAATTTTTTGGTTTGCCGCTGCACTAAGTATAAAATTCAGCAAGAAGTAGACGTTCTTGTTATCCGATTAAAGGGCTCGATTTTCATCTGTGTAGAAGAAAGCTGTCATTAATAGACAGCTTTCATTGTTTATTCTTTTCCATGGTATTGATTTCTATTATCCTCTCTACTGTGAATTCAGCTCAGTGACTGAGTCATAACTACAGCATATGTAATAAAAAGAAGAAGTCATAAACCACTAGGCTGGGCAAAAAGCCACCAATCTCCCAAATGCCCTATCCCAATTATTTTTCAATCCTCATTGGTTATTTTGGTTCATGAAACTAACCTTAGTTGAAGAATCATAAAAACCGTTTCAAAATAGTCTCTGCTGTAATTTCTCTGCTTATCAGGGACACTTCTGTGCAAAGAGAAAGAGTTACATAAAACTTAGGGAAAAAAAGCACTGCATAGATTCAGGTTTTTTCATGTGGTTGTGAGAGAGTGGTCAGCCAAAAACAAGTTCAGACACCTGGAAAGCTGTGAAACTTTCTAAGATCTTTTAGATCCTACAAAAATTTAAAAAAAAAATTAAAAGTAAAATAAAATAAAAATTTAGGAAAACCAAGCCAAAAGGATTCAGGCCCTTTTTTCTGCATTTTTTCATTTTGTTTTGTTTTTTTTTTTTCATCTTATAAAAATTAATGTTTCTGAATAAAGCCAAACTTTTTTATTTAAAAAAAGAACTTAAAACTGAGATTATTCTCAAATAAGTAGACTTTATTTGTACTTTTCTTGTTATGGACAAAACTCTTAAAAAAAAAAACCAAACAACTTTAGATATTCTGGAGTGGCCAAATATGCTTCTATCTAGTTGTGAGAAATTAAAAAAAACCCTATGACTTCTTAAAATCATCTATCCCTCATCAGGCTTACAAGCAATTTTGATTGAAAAATACTGCATTTGGCAGCTGAATCGTCTCTGAGAACAACTGATTTTAACCCAGGACTAGCACCATTTGAACTATTTGAACTATTTGAACTATTCCTATCATGTCACATAAAAAGTTTTGACATGAGATGGTGACAATATCCTCTCTTTTGAGAAATAAAACTTGCAGACTATTGTTGGTCTGCATTCAGTTTAATAGTCAGCACAATGTTCTTGTACTCCAAAATGAAGGAAATTGCATTCATCATTGTTTACAGATATTCAAGTATGATGTTTACTTTTATATTTCTTATGAAAGATTGATAGATTTTACACAGATGTTGATGTGTTACCACTACATTATTGATTGTAACTTTTTTTTTTGAGTTTGCAACATAGAAACAATATAAAAGCAATTAAAGCTATAAGTGTTTATTCGAAGTTAACTTACTGCATGACAGTTAGAAGGGATTTTTAAAAAATGCAAAATAGAATAATGTTATTCATTAAAGTAGGAGAAAATTAGAAAATGAGATTCTATTTTGGAAGGTTAGCAGCTAATTAAGTGACATTGTGACTACATCCAATGCACTTTTTCAAGTGTCTACAAGTTTTAGTAAGATGTTGTAAACAAAAAATTGATTTTCAAATTCCAGATGAACTCATCTGTTAGTTGCCACATGCACTTCATGTTTTTCCCTTCATGACCAAATGCATTTCATCATGAAGAAAAGCATAAAAAATTTACATGAGCCACTGATGTATAGTGGAAAGTTCCAGCTCATCCAGGCTTGTTTTACTGGTACATAGGAAACACAGACAAATATAAGAAAATAATATTTTAATTAAATAATTTAACTGATTTAAGTTTATATCTATTCATTTGTTTCCAGGAAAAGAATCAATATAAGAACAAGAAGATTAATGGTTTATTGCTCCATTTATTTGTGTATTCTTATATAGAACTTTTGAACTGTACCTTTCACAGAATCACAGAATGGTCAGGGTTGGAAGGGACCACTAAAGATCATGTAGTTCAATGTCATTCTAAAAAGACAGACCCACTCCAGGTGGGTTTTGAATATCTGCAGAGCAGATTTCACAACCTTTATGGGCAGCCTATCCCAGTGCTCTGTTACCCTCAAGTTCTTCCTCTTATTCAGGTCAAACTTCCTGTATTTTGATTTGTGCCTGTTGCTCCTTGTCCTGTCACTGAAGACAGTGGCACTGAAGACTGCCCCATCCTCTGTATAATGCATCTATAGGCATTGACAAGATCCTGTCTCATTCATCTCTTCTCAAGGCTGAACAGACACAACTCTCAGCATTTTCTCATGAGAGAGGGGCTCAACTCCCCTAATTATTTCCATAGCCTTCCACTGGGCCCTCTCCAGTAGTTCCTTGTCTTTGCTGTACTAAGGAGCCCAGAACTGGGCACAGCACTCCAGGTGTGGCCTCTCCAGGGCTAAGCATAGAGGAAGAATCACCTCTTGACCAGACAGCAGCGCTCTTCCTAACACAGCCTGGGATACCACTGGCCTTCTCGACCACAAGGACACACGGCTGGCCCATGGCTGACTTTTTGTACTATCATGACCCCCAGGTCCTTCTGTGCAGAGATGATTTCCTGTACTGGTAAATGGGTGTAGGGTTACACACTTGCCTCTGTCAAATTCCTTAGGGTCTCCAGCCTGTCCAGGTCTCACTGAATAGTAGCAGAGGCTCCTGGTGTGTTAGCCACTCCACAAAGTTCTGAAACAACTACAAACTTGCTGAGGGTGCACTCTGTCCCTCCAACCAAGTCTTTCACATGTTGAATGGGACTGGACCTGACACTGACCCCATCAGTAACATCATTAGCTACAGGCCTCCAACATAAATATTGTTTTTTTTTCAATTACTAAAACATGATGGCATTTAAAAATCCACAGAAGAGCATTAAAGCCCCAAAACACTGAAAGAGAAGAGCAAGTAGGCTGAAGCACTATTCTCTGAACAATGGAGACTTCATAAGGGAGAACATATACAAAGAAATATTGCATAAATAAGTAAATGAGTAAATAAAGCAAATATAAATAAATAGGACTGGAAAGACTAATAAGTACCCCTTCACGTGCATAGATTTTTATAGGTATTCCTTGGGGTTGTGCAGGATATTGGCAGATAATATAAAGGAGTATATTGTAGGAAAAGTGCCTACTGAAACAGACAGAACGTTTGTGTGTATGAGCAAGAGCAACATAGGTTAAATATTTCCTCCTTCCTGCATTGCAAGTTTAGTAATTCTCACTAGTGGTTATGGTAAAACACAGTTATTACAGTTGGCAAAATCTCCTGCATAAATTAATTGCTTTCAATGAAGTTTCTTTAGGGTATATTTTGTCAATGAAATGTTTGAGTATTTTTTACTCTTAGCAATAACATGCTAAAAGCAATTTTAAAAATATCATTTTAAAAGTAACAATTCCCAAAAATTTCAATGCTGATTCTATTTTTGTTGTTGTTTGTTGTTGTTATTGTTATTTTTCCCTACAATTTCAGTGCAGAATAATGAACTCTTCAATATCAACAAAACTAGGTGAATTGCTTTCTCATGTCTGTTCTACATACCCACTGATGGTATAAAATGGCAGTTCGTGTTCTGTATTTGCTGCTTTTAAATGTATTTATGCATTTTAAATCTTATTTTTATTGCTCTTTTTGCTAGCTTTACACATTAATAAAGTTGCCATTTGACCTGCAAAGCTTCTCCAATCTTCGTCTTGATTACAGCAATTTGGGGATTTTATTGAAGTAATTTAGAAAAGTTGAGGCTATTATAACACAACATAATATTTGCTTTAGACAGTTTGCCTTTATTGCTTTAAGAAACCAGTTATCTTTTTATTCCCTAAGGGAGACATAGGAAGATAGATAAACTATCAAATATAATTAAGGAAAATGTTTTTGCCTCATGCAGTGCACAAAATACAGATTTTCCTATTAAAAAACTTACCAAGAATGTTTAAAAAGAGTTTGTTCAAAAAAATAAAATACCCAGGGACATTCCTCTCTCTGTCTTCCTCTCTGTTCCTCCTTCCATCTCTTGGAAAGCTTATGCAGAGCTGACAAGTATATCAAAAACTGATATTGTTTTAAGTTCAGTCTGCTAATTACTTTGCCTGAAGCTTTAGAGAGCTTGAAAGGTCATAGACTTTTTGCTGAGTCTATTCCCAATAATGAGTTTCACCTTTTCACCTGGGAAATTAATGTAAGAATTAAAACCTGAAGTTAATAAATACAATTTGAGAGATTTCAGTGCATCCCTAAGACTCAGCATATGAGCAGCATAGATCTTGCTGAGATTGTTTATACCACCAGTCAGTTTAGGATGTGGAGTATTAGTACATCTGGAACTTTATTCTGGCAATTTAGTTTGGTATTTGTGTTTAAAGAGACCCCTTAATCATTTGCAAATGTTTAAGCAGTGTCATCTAAAACCTCCAGATGGTAGTAGCAGTTGTGTGTCTAATAAAAAATCATGACTGTCTTAACATAGAAAAAATCTTTAGCTGCAGTTCTTCTAGTCCCAGTTTCCTTTGAAAACTCTTTCTAGAGATAGAAACTTGCATTTCCTTCTGAAAAAAAACCATACTCGTTGTCTTTAAAAAAACCACTAAAACCACTATACCTTTGACGATCTCCTTTGAAGTCAATATAGAAAAGGAAAAATATACTCATTGTCTTTAAAAACCACTATACCTTTGACGATCTCCTTTGAAGTCAATATAGAAAAGGAAAAATTTTTTATCATGTTCTCTCATGAGGTATGATTTTTTTGGTTGGTTTTTTTTTCCCTACCTGCTCATTTCTAAACCTAAAAGATCTTACATCAGCCAGTCAGATGATGAAAACTTAAATGTCTTGATGTCTTGACTGAAATCATCTGCCCAGTTCTGTGCAAAATAAAGTTATCGCTGTGAACTAATGAGATCTTATTCCTGTATTTCATTTCTGTCACAGACTAAGGGGATGTGCATAAAATGCTAAGTTCAAGTATAATTCAGGGTACCTTTTTTTCTGAGGTGTTGCTTTTAACTGGGGACTTTTCTCCATACTCAACAGCAGCCTAATTCTCTTTCCTTTCAATTTTATCAGAGACTTCTATTTCAATGAATGAGTTGTGGAGCAAACTGTCTCCGGGTCAAATTACATCTTCAATGAGGAGTTATCTTCTGTTACATAAATATTTTTGTTAATTCCCCTCAAGTTTTCATAACCTGATTAATGTCAGTCACCCTGCAGAACAGAGCTGCAGCCTGCAAACAATCTGTTGTTACAGTAATGCACATCTATAGTCTGGTGCTCTAGACTACAATTACTGGTGACAGGAGCAACACAAATAATTATCACATACAATTAACAAGACCATGGAAAAGGACTGATAAGTTTTAACCACAATTCAACCGTGCAAAAATTTGATATAACCAGTACATGCACTGCAACTTGCCCAAGACCTCCAATGCAGAAACCTTAAAAGGTATTGAAGTATTTCATACATGTGGTATGTCTTACATGGGCAGTGTGGGAGGCAGCTGCATTTTTTCTTTAACTTTATGATTATAGTAGCCAAGGAAGGTAAAAAATGCTTATTTCTCTACTTGGCTCCATCTAGAGAAGACCCTGGAATCTCCAGCATGCCTAGGGAAGGACCTAAATAGACTGCAGTTCATCTCTGTGGTGGTAGCATTTTTACAAAGTGTGTGCTGTATAGGGCATAACTCTGTATAGGCATCTCATTCTGGGTTGATACAGGTAGTTCCTCTGAAGCTTGCAATGAATTCATGGTAGTGCACAGTAGGGCAGGGATGGTGTCTAGGAGTCCAAATCAGGGGAAAATGTGTATATAGCAAAGGGCTTGCTTTCAGAAATGCCACACATCTGTGCAAAGATCAGAATAATTTCTCATAATGTCCTGGTTTCATTTCAGAAACCTTTAAACCGGTGTTCTGTGGAAATTCTTTCAATTCTCACCATTTTTACAAGAATTTTTAGTGCAATCATAAATTCAAAAGTGTAAAATGAAAAGGTATTGGAAATCATTTTGACAAACAAGAGATGGCGTATGCTGAAAAGGAACAGAAACTCTAAGACTTTTCTTTCTCAAACCTAATGTAAAGGTTTGAGAAAGAAAACAATAATTTAAATAATAATTTAAAAGTTATTTATCTGGAGTTTCCTTATTATAGGATGTGAGTTTGTAACTCTCAAACAGATGTCACATTCTGCATGTTGTTCTAAAAGGAGAAAGCGGGATGAATATTCATACCAGATTTTTCTTACTGTTTCGGGGGTTAGGGATCTTTTTTTGTAGAGAAGTGGCATATATTTTATTTTCTTTAGAATAACAGATCTCTGATATAGATCATACCTAACAGCTTACTGTGGGTTCTAATTCTTTGTTTCAAGTTAATGAAATATCAGTAAGATCTTCAGTGAATTTGTTCTTTCTGTTGCCATCAAGCAAGAAATTTAACAGTCCCATTTCCTGGAAACATTTTCTCTCCCATTTCATGCTGCCTTGGAGGTAAAAAGAAAAAACAATATTATAATATCAGGTAAAATTGAAAAATGAAAAGTGCCAACAGTTATGTAAGTAGAATAAACCACTATGCTGATCTTGGTTTATTTGCTTCACTCCTCAGGAAGCCTATACCAATGAAACCTTACTCCTTAACAGTATTTCATAAAGGAAACTATTCATTCAGATTATGTCTAGCTATCCACCGTGCTTAATAGCTTCTGGATTAGTAAAGGAAAAAATGTAACAATCCAGTTCAGAAAAAAAGGACATAAGAATAAAATGCAGTTTATCATGTATGCTAGGAGGGCTGGGCAGAAACTGCATGATGATAGTAATGCTGTTTCTTTGATTTGTTCATTTTATGAAACATCTGAATTAATGAGTAAATATCCTCTTCGGAAAACAAGCCTTTGAAATTGTATTTTACAACTCTGGCCACAATTTTCTTCCGAACTATACGTGAAATAGAAAAGTCATTTTGATAATTCCAGTTATACAGTATCAGAATATGGCGGGATAGCAAGGATTATTTCAAAATTACCATATACACTGCTCATTCTATTTCATGTATTGACAGCATGGCAGAATAGGATAAACGAGTTTCCTATAGTAGAACACTCTGAATATTTTCAATGGGAATGCAAACCTAGGCACTGTAAATATATTTCGTATTTGGGGCTTAAAATCTCCTACTGTCAATTTCATTCCTCTTCCTCACACTGAGCATCACCTGATATCATAAATAGTTATTTCTAGAGGTAAGCATATGTGAATCTTGGTCTTTTACAGTGTTGCTCTCTGAGAAGCATGAGTAATTTTCAGCACCAGTTAACAAAATAGAGTGCAGCTCAGAGAGAAAACAGGATACATTAAAGCTCTGTGCAGTTTTATGCATCTCAGGAGAATTATTTGTGTCCTAGGAAACACTGGTGGAGATTATATATGTCCAAAAATAAGAACCTAACCAAAAAAATAGAAATCGGTCAGTGCACCCAGATTCCTAACCCCTTCCGAAAAGCAGACAGCTCCTAAGTTGATCTGTACCTAATGGATTTATTTTGAGAATAATACTAGGGAAAAAAATCTGTGACAATACCGTCAGACTCCCCATCCTGGAAGATTAGAAGTAACATTAGAAAAACTTAAAGAACAAATAAGAATTATGCTTAATGGTTCTACCAAGTAGTACAGCTCATTCTGTCTCTACCAGCAACCTCTTGAGTAGTGCTGCAATTCTGGAACCAGTAGTTCAACTTTAATATTAAGAAATATTTTTGGGTAGAACATCCTAAGCTGACCTAATGAAATCTGTATCACTAACTATTCTTTTTTACCAAGAAATTCTTCATAACTTTCAAGTTTGTTATAATTTCTGGCATGAGAAGTTAATAAACTCTTAAGCATAAGAATTGATTTGAAAATGCCTCTTTTAATTTTAAGTAAAAATTTTAAGATTTCTCTGTGCACCTGTTTGCAGGCACATCTATAAATGGAAACAAAATATATCTCAAAGTGTCATTCAATAGAAAGAAAATTTAATGAATCCCTGGTAGTCTAACTATGATATATTACAATTTCTAAACCAGTGACTGATCTTTGTATATTTATTTAGAATATATGAAGTGTGTTAAACTTATTTTGACATATGAAGCATCAGAAATAGGTTTATTTTCAAGACCACTGAATTTTCTTTGACTCCTTTCAATATTGCTGGAACTTATAAATTTCCTGATCAATGGAGGCAATACTTGTAAATCCCATAAATTTGCCAAATATCTTTACAAACTTAAATTGAGGTTTTAAAGAACACATTACCAATCTAATCTGTTATTTTGTTAGCTAGTTCTGACACTGGTTTTCTGACTAGATCAGCACTGAAATTGTGATGGTCTACATAATAGAACAGCCAAAGCAATTTTTTCTTCAATTTTTTAATTGAATTTTATTTAATTCAATCCAATCCAATTCAATTTAAGGGTAATTAAAGCCCAAATTTTTCAAAACAAATTTGGTTTCTGGTTTTAATATGAATAATAACCTACTATTTTAACTCAGTAGTTAAGAAAACCTTATATTAACTAAATCTATTTTGAAATTGATAATTTATATTAAAAACCCCAACAAAACAAAACGAACAAAAAAATAAAAATCTTTGGACCTGGATTATATTCAAGCTGAAATACTGTTACTTAACAAAGAACTACAAGATTCTTCTCTCTGAATTATGAAATTTCAAAATCAAACCAGACTTGGTTTTATATTTTATAAGGTCTTATATTTTTCATTATCATATTGAAGTTCATCCATCTAAGATATAGAAGAACTGAAAATCATCAAAACCTGTTTTAAATCATTTTTTAGTTTAAATACTTTGTACCCCAAATGTTGGATTTACAGAAACATGACTGGAAACAACAGATTAAACCAGTTTATAATGAAAGTAATTTTGCTACCTCAGATACAACTTATTTTTATAACCATAAATATATAAAATATGTTAATGCATAAAAAACATTCTAGGTAAAAATAAAAGAGCAACAATTCCTCAAAATAAAATTAATTTAAAGGTTGAAATATGAAAAATTGCTTATGACTTCCACATAATAATATTTTTACCTGTAAAGCTGTCCAGAAAAGTTGAGAGAAGCACTTTGAGAGAAAATCAACAGACTTCTTCTCATATGACTTGAATAATAGAATGTGATTCTAAAGGACCATGATGACATTCTATCCTGGAATAAATCTCAGATTTTAATAAATTTTAATCATTATATTATTATAAAGATCTTGAACTTGAAGAAATCTAGGTAGGAATAATGCAGTGTAAAGTAAGATAAGATATATAATTATTCCTATGCATAAAGGAAAAAAGGAAAAAAACCCAACAACCACCCACCACACCCCACATATCCATATCAGGGTGGCAAAGGTTTCAAATGCAGTATGACATAGATGCAATTTTAAATTACATCAGCCTTAGCCAATAATTCACGTAGTATAGATAGGAGATCAGATAGAAATTAAACAACTTAAAATGAATAAGGCCAAAGAAAGAGAAAGGTAGAAGGAAATTGTATCTTCCAGATAATTTTGCAGTCTGGAATTACCAGAATAGAAGAGCTGCCAACGAAACAAAATGACTGTAATACATCATTGGAAAAAGAAGAGAAAAGAACATAAAATGTTCAAATTGGTCTTTAAAATTGATTTGTCTCTTTTTTCCCACTGATCTTTTGGCTCTGAAAGCCAGTGTGTGCACTTGTCATGTCAGAAATTAACTCCAGGTGGTTTAATGAAGGGAACATATCATCCATAATGATTTGAACCAAATTCTATACTTTTCCTTATTGGCAGGAAGACTTTTTAGCCACCTTTCACTACCTAAAGGGGTCAATAATATAACTGGAAAATAACTTTCTACAAGGATATGTAGTGATGAGGGGGAATGGCTTTAACCTGAAAGAAGTTACATTTAGATTAGATACTGGGAGAAAATTCTTTCTTTGAATCTGCTGAGTCACTTTGTAGGGTTGAAAAGTTATGGGTCTCCCATCCCTGGAAGTGTTCAGTGCCAGGCTGGATGTAGCTTAAAGCAATCTGATCTAGTGGAAAGTGTCCTTGCATATGGCAGGGGGATTAGAAGAATTGTTCTGATGTCTTTGAAATGCATGACAGTTTGTAATTGAGAACTATGTTTATATTTTGCAGTGGTGGGAACCAAAAAAATGAATTCTCTACTTACCAGGAAGGAAGCTTCCTTCTCCATATTGCATATCTTCAGCTGTAGAAAGGCAGTCCTCAAAAAAATAAAAAATATTTACTTTAATTAGTTCTACTCATTCAAAGGTCAAGATAAGGAAGCAAATGGAAAAAACATGTCCTACAGAACAATTTGTATTTCACCTCAGAATAAAATACATATTGCTATGTTTGCTTACAAAACAGCAGCAGAAATAAAACCTTTCTGAGCTGAAAAAACAGCCTAAGTTTATTCTCAGCATCATTCTAGTGTGTCACTTCATAGAATGACACACAGAACACAGCAGATCCAAAACATTGTTTAGTGCTCTGTGGTGGTGAAGGAATTGACAACTAAGGCCAACTGCCTGTGGCTGTGACTGTCAGAGGAGACTGTGCTCATTCAATGAGCTCCATATGAACATCTGAGTTCAGTATTTGGGCTTAAAGGAAGAGATGTTGCCACAGCTGCACTACTAGAGAATTTTTTAAATTTTAGTTTACTAAATATGAAAGGCAATTAAGGAAAAGTATATATCAAATTGAGAATAAAGGGTTGAAAAGCAAGGTTAGATACCAATTAGCTCTTATTTCTATTGTGAGGCAAAAATTATATGAAAATTTTAGTTAAAGCATGCAGGGTTGTTGTGGGTTTTTTTCTTTGCCAGATGTAAGGAGCTATTTCTGACTTCGGGTAGCTGCTGAATGCAATAAGTCATAGTTTCCATTACTCCGAGTAGAGACTAAGAAAAAGATCCAAAGTCATTGGGAAAGAAAAAGATCTCAATAAGCCTCTTTGCTTTCATGTTTCTGTTTTTCCTTCTGTTTTTCTTAAGTTGCAAAAGAGGTATTACATCCTGACTGCTCCAATTTTTCTCTGAGATTTGTATTAAAAAGGAGCCAAAAAATTAAAATAAACAATTTTCTTGAGGGAAAAGAAGCCAAATACTCAGTTCCCTGATATTTCTCAAAACTAAAGAAATTTTTAGGAATAATTTTCATTATCCATCATTTTTACATACATAAAGTGTCCATAAATTTATTCTAAAGACCTTTAGAGCTCAAGAGATAAGGGCATAAGGCTCAGACTTGTGTCTCCTAATCTTTATGACATTACCTTTAAAACCTGTAAACCCTTCCTGTAACCAAAACTGCCCCAGGTTACAGCTGGAAGTTTAATTTGGTGAAATACTGGAATGTGGCCAGATCCCATCCAGAATATACTTTTCTCCCTTAAACAAAATCACAGCATAAACAGTGTTGCAAGGTCGGGTTTGCTTGTGGAGCTTGTCCCTTCTGCTCTGTTTAGTGTTGCACATGCATGATCAAACACACATCATGCTCATCCACAAGGATGTCCTTACCCGAGCTCAGAAAGATAATAAATACACCACATCTGCATCATCACTAGATGAAACTTTTCGTGACACATTTGACTCTCATTTATTCTTACCTGCTTTTTGGCAATGATGAGAGGCCCACTAAACACACTCTACTTCATGAAGACTGTTCCCTGAACTACTTGAGAAATTCTCTGGCTATCACAGCTATTCCAAGAATAAAGTGTGCAATTTCACAGGCTTGATGGCTTTTCAAAAAGCACTGTCTACATATTAAAGTAAGGCTCCTAGAGCTTTTGAAACTATAAAGATTTTATTCTTCCCTTGACATTATATGGAAGCTGCTCCATGCTATTTGGTTGATGCCGTGTTTCTCAAGGATACTACCAGACATAAATCTAACTTTTCTAAAAGGCAGACAAGTCAGAGTTTTCTGAAAAACAATAGCTATAAGTACTGATTTGCTTTTTATGTCAGAAGCAGATCTCTTTGGGGTTTTGTTTGTTTTTTGTGGTTTAGATTTGTGGGGGTTTTTTAAGGAAGCAATTGCCTTCCAAGAAATATTCACATTTTGTGTTGGTTAGTAACAAAAACCATAAATATTTCTCAATCCTGGAATTTTTTAAAGTTTGTATATGGCCTGCCATCTGAAAAATTCCTTTAGCAAACAGACTTCTCTATCAAACAGGGAGCCTGGTCACCATGACATAAATAGACTCATTATTCACTCCTAATGCATTGCAGTAAACACCAGAGAAACAATTTCTAAGCATCTCATTTGTGGCTATTTATAGCTCTGTGCAGCTTTTTCCTTCTTATTTTTTTTTCTTCTAAGCAATCTTCTTTAGTCTGTTCCAAATCTTTTTGAACTTGCAGGCATTTCTGTTTTGTTGGCACTGCAATTTTATCGCAATACCCTTTAAAAATGCATGTAAAATGTTCACTTTTCCAAGGTTATTGAATCATTAAACTTGTATTGCTTGCCATTATCCTGTTTGCTTGTGACATAAAACACAAGAAATATGTTTTTCATTCAAAAATTGGAAAATATTCATTATATAATTGAATACAGTTGCTAATTATCATCAGTATATTTACTTACTGAATCCCTTAGGAAATGCAAACATTTTTAAATGAAATTATACAAGTCCAAATAAATTTTAATGGACAAGTGATAGATGTGCTATTCTTACTGAACAAAAAGGAAGACATATTTCGTCTTAATGATGGTGACTCAAATGTTTCAATTATATGAATGCTGTTCAGTCAGTTCTTATACATTTGAACTAAATCCAATTACATGTCATGTGTGTAGGGTTTTGGGCATAGAGAGCCATGGAGGAAAAAAAAAGGGTGAGACAGAAAACAATACCAAACAGCTGCAAAGTTAAGTAGAAAATTAAGGCAGTTTGTGTTGTTGTACCATTCAACAGTTCTATAAAGTAGAACTTAATTTATCAAATAAAAAGAAATGAAGATCACATCACTAACAATCATTTGTGAGAGGTTTCTTTGGAGTGATTATCAAGCATTACATAAGGACTATGTGGCCAAGGGCAAGAAAGAGTCCAGTTCATCAAAATGGCATTCACATGCAGTAAGGATAAGACCATACTATTTTCCTGACATTTTCTGTCTTGTTCACCACATATATATATGTATGTAACTTCTGTGTTGCTCCCTGTGTAACACATAAATGAGATCCACAGAGCAGAGATCCTTCAGAACTGCTTAAAACAGAGCACTGATTAATAATCAAAAGACATCATTTGAATATTTTTAGATGTCCTGTAAGTGCGAGGATATGTCTCAGCAGTGAATGAAGACTGGACTGGGAATATCCACATGGCTAGCTCTGACAGCAGTAGTGCTGGCTCAGTAACAGATAAAAAAAAAGCTAAAATACTCTGCAGAAGAGGACCTATGGGCAACCAAGCTGAAAGTGAATCATCAAAGAATATTCAAAACAGGCATTTAAAATAACATTGTTAGCAGTAAAAAGTGTCAAAAGCAGGTTGCCTAAGGGGGCTGCAGTATCTCCACCTTTGGGGATAATTCAGATCTTGACCAAACAGGGCCTCCAGTTGTCTGCGTTGTACTGACACCTTTGATCATGGGGTTGTATTAGGTGATCTCCAGAGACCTCTTCTGATATAAATCACTCTAAAATTTTCTAACTTAAAGTATTTTTGACTGTGTGTATGGGGCATCATGGGGTGTTTATATATAGTCAAGAGAATGTTCTATGGATTAAGCTTTTTTCTTTCTCCCAGTACCATAAGAAGGCCTATGGCAGCAGATACTGCACTGAAGAATACAGGTCATCTCTTTCAAGATTAAAGATAAACTTCAACGTGCCCAACTACACAAGATCACTAGTCCTCATGAAAAATGTTCTAAGTAATATCTTTTGGCTAAAATAGATGTAAAGAAAGGAAAAGAGTAGTTCTGAGTACAAGATATGGAAGGACTAAAGTAATTTTATGTCCAGAAACTTTTCATAGTATTCATTATTGTCAGAGTTATCTCTTAACTATGGGTCATTTAAGCATATAGATAATTTATCTCCAGAAGGAGAATATACAAAATTGATTTCGTTTTTTTCATCAATAGATAATTATCCCAATTTTTGCCATGCCTTCAAAAAAATAATCATCACACATCAATATATACAGAACCATTTGTGTAAGTACATTTAGTTTGGGAAGGATAATTCTTTTTCATCTTGTCCTCTCTTATGAGTAAAAATAAAGAACTAATATCAATTGTTATTGCTTATGGATTTTTTCTTGACTATGAATACAAGAACATATTTACATTTTGAACAGAATTTTTAAGAGGCTTTTAGTTAGAAAAAAGTTAGAGTCTTTTAGTTAGAAAATTTGAATTAGAAAATCAGAAGAAAATGGAACACTCACAGTACAAAAAACTGGCAGAAGAATGAATAAAACTTTCCATCAGGTACTGATTTTTATTATAGCCTTGACTGAAGATTTTCAGCCAGCCCTGCTGACAACTCACTGCTGATTACTGCTGTTCTTGTAGATTTTCAAAGAAAATAAATTAAGAAGAAGGAGAATATCCATGCTTATGGAAAAAAAATATCACATATGCACTACAGATACTGCTTTTAACACTGCTTTTTCAGTTACTGTGGGACATAGGAATTAATGAGGGTTTTAGGTGTATGAATGCATGCTGCTACAACATAGTGATTAAGTTTCCACAGTTTATGATTAATCACATTTGTTAAAATTCTAAATCATGACCTGCAATTGGATCACTAAATGTTTCAGCGAGTGCATTCAGCAAAAGCCTTTATAACTTAAGAAACACAAAATCATTTGATCTGTTCGTATTGCAGTAATTCGAGAAAAGACATAATGACTTACTCTCACTCAGGGACAGAAGGATATAGACAGAAAGAACAAGGACAAAAATGCTTAAACTGCTGGCTGATAGGGTGATCATCTAGGTAACTATGCCCAAATTGCTTGTACATTTTGTTTAAAAAAAACCCTGCTCTGGCAAAAAACTGTCATTTGTGTGCTACACCAAAACCCCTGCTTAGGCCCTTGAGTTCACACCTGGCTTTCTCTCCATAAGTAAAACAAGAGTAACCTTGAAGTGTGATGTTCCAGGCTCATTGTTTGTTACTGCATGTCAAAAAAAAAGAAGAAAATGCTTTGTTTACTAAGGCAGAGACAGAGAACAATGACAGTCACATGGAAATAATATCCCTGTTCTCCCAGAAGGATGTTAACAGTTATTATATTGCACCACAAGAATGTGTCATCTCTAACCCGGCAATTCATTTGCTCTTCTCTCAAAAATGAATGTACTGTAGCAGGAAATTTATAACGAGAATTTGAGGGGAAAGTAAATCAATCTTATCTTCAGCCAGCAAGCAATAATACACACTAACAGGGGCAGACAGGACTTGTCCAACACTGTGGCTTGCTAAAGAGGAAGTTATTGATTTGTGTTTGCCTTTTTCTATTAACGGTAAAGTGTCTACAGCACTTTCACACATCATAGGATAAGGCTTAAGGGTGTCAAAAAGCAATATACAAACCTCAAAATGTTTTTAGCTTTGATTTGTGGAAGCTATGATCATTTTGAATGCTTATTTAGAGGGTTTTTTCTGCATCACCATCTTCTTTCAAACTAAGAGAACTTTTCTTCTGTCATTGACCTTCTAATAATCTGTTCTCAACAGATCAGTTTTCACTATATAACTGTTCTCATTCATTCTTGCTGCTTTGTGATACCAGAGTACACTGAAGTTATTACACATACCTTTTACTTTATACAACTGATTTTATGTTTGATGTCCTTGGGCTTTCAAGTATTGGCTTCCTTTTGTCAAACAAAATGTAAAAAATACCAATAAGTTTGATTACAAAAGAGTTCTTATAGCAACACATTTTAGTATAAATTTTTAGGATATCATAAAATAGCAGGATTATTTAATGTGTTATATTTGTCAATTATACAGTCTCATTTATCATTATAAGTCAGCTAAATATAATGTCAGTCTTCTGAAATGTGATTGGCCATGGACATCTATTGTCTTGCTAAATAAAAAATCCTTGCATTATTCCTAATAAACTCTTACATGCCATCATGAAGACATTTTTTTATGTAAATCTCAAGTTTTATATTCAGATGAAAACTATTTAGTAGCTATTGCATGCTGAATTACATGCTATGGTCATAGCATAAAAAAACCATTAAGCAGATTTTCTTTACATTTTACACTGTGCAAGCTGAAAGAAGATGTCTCCATAGAAATACTGCAGCTCAAAGTCTAATAGGAAAAGGTGACATTTTGACTAATAATGAAACAGAAAAATGCATCTTTTAGTAAGTGATTTTTGAACAAAAAGAAAGCTTTTGTCAATTAACAGATTAGCTATGGGATAGTCACATCTATGTTGTATATTAACATCTCAAACTTTTTGAGAACTATGTATTCTAGTAGAACCAATATTCAAACATCTCTAATAGTAGGAACAAATGGGAGGAAGAAATACAGAGGGTATTGGGTCATATCCTCAGCCACAGAATATACTGGAAGGAGCTGTGTATGTATCTGAGAAATATTTAAATGCAAAACATTTAAATTAGCATTTTATTATTTGGCTTAATCAATGTAAAAAAAATATCAGTTTTATTTTCTTTATTTCCCTGGTACCTGACAGATATTGGTGGACATTTTAGATATTTGATTACTCTGTCTAGCTTTCTAGTGTCCAGGCTGCCTCATTTTCCTAGAAATTCAGAAGGTTGATAAGCATGTCAAGGGATTTAAGGGAAAACCACTTGTGCATCAAACGAATGTTGGATGTCATACTGTAAGGCACTGAAAATAATATTGAAAAATTATGTTTAAAAATCCTACCCTAGATGATTAATTTTATCTGAGATTTATTCTCCTTTAAGCCTGGGGAAAAATTCAAATGTCCCATGGCCTCCTAGTGTTATTTTAGCAATTTGAAGTATTCTTCTTGGTCTCTAGCAGGCATTCCAGAGTTAATGTGTCTCTTGTGTCACAATTGGTAGACTGTGCCTGTCTTATAATATTGCCCTGGCCTGTTTCACCTGAGTCTAGTCACCTACATTAAGATAACTGAATCCATATTTTTCCACACTAACATTGCTCTTCTGCACTGGCACCTAAGTCAGACACATACGTCCAGGTGTGGCAAATCATAATAGACTCCTACCTCTGGTCAAGTGAATGAAACTCCTATATATCTTCTGCTCATTCTTTCTTCCTACTATCAGGAAACTGCAGCATTGTTCTCAAGGGTTTCCCAAGCTAATACCGTACCTAACTACATCTCTGACATAGTAAATGAAAGTCAAGGCTCAGTCTGTTTGTAGATGGAAGACTAATACATCGGGTGTGAGCATGGGTTTTGTACATCCATATGAACAGAAACAAAGCAGAAAATTGAAATTGTTGGTCATATATCTCATTAGCACGTGATTTACTCCAGAAAATGATTATTCCACTGTCCCTAAGGGAAGGTTTTTACTGATATCTGTAGAAAGCCCAAGTGAGTTGCACACAAAGTATTTCAGGAATATTTTTCAGATTTACATTGAAATCACACTCCAAATATTCAAAATAAAGAAGACTTCAGATATACATAAATTAATTGGGCAGGAGCACTCTTTGCTGCATTAAGAACTGGCTGGATGGCCGGGCCCAGAGAGTGGAGGTGAACAGTGCTGCATCCAACTGGTGGTCAGTCACCGGTGGCTTCCCTCAGGGGTCTGTACTGAGGCCAGTTCTGTTTAATATCTTTATTGATGACATGGATGAGGGGATTGAGTCTTTCATTAGTAAGTTTGTGGATGACACTAAGCTGGGAACATGTGTTGATCTGTTGGAAGGGAGAAGGGCTCTGCAGAGAGACCTGGAATAGTTGGATGGATGGGCAGAGTCCAAGAGGATGAAGTTCAATAAGTCCAAGTGCTGAGTCCTGTATTTTGGCCACAATAACTCCCTGCAGCACCTTAGGTTGGGGACAGTGTGGCTGGACAGTGCTCAGGTGGAAAGGGACCTGGGGGTACTGGTGACAGCTGGCTGAACATGAGCCAGCAGTGTGTCCTGGGGGCCAAGAAGGCCAATGGCATCCTGGCCTGTATCAGGAATAGTGTGGCCAGCAGGAGCAGGGAGCTCATCCTTCCCCTGCACTTGGCATTGGTGAGGCCACACCTTGAATCCGGTGTCCAGTTCTGAGCCATTCAGTTTGGGAAGGATGTTGAGATGCTCGAGCAGATCCAGAGGAGGCAACGAGGCTGGTGAGAGGATTGGAACACAAGGAACAACTGAGGGAGCTGGGGGTGTTTAGCCTGGAGAAAAGGAGACTCAGGGGTGACCTTATCACTCTCTACAACTTCCTGAAAGGTGGCTGTAGCCAGGTGGGGTATGGTCTCTTTATCCAGGCAGCAACTGGCAGAAGGAGAGGACACAGTTGCAAGCTATATCAAGGGAAATATAGGTTGGATATTAGAAAAAAATTTTTCATTGGAAGAGTGATAAAGTACTGGAATGGCCTGCCCAGGGAGGTGGTGGAGCCACCATCCCTGGATGTGTTTAAAAAAAGACTGGTTGTGGCACTCATTGCCATGGTTTAGTTGACATTAGGGCTGGGTTGAACTCGGATGTCTTCATGGTCTCCTCCAACCTAGTCATTCTGTGAGTCCATGTGTCTGTGAAATTTGAAATTTGCAGGTAATGAGACTAGCATAATTCAATTCAACTGATCTGTTCTTTGCATCTGAATCTTGGAAACACTGCTAATATATAAATGGTGTAGAACTCATATAAGGCATATGAGTCAGAATTTTAGGATCCTGTTTTGACTGACCCACATTTTCTCCTAAGTGAGAAAATGTATTATCCCTCATTATAATTGTAGCCTCTGACTCTGAGAACACCTAGGCAAATGTATGCATAGTCCTTTATGTTGCTTCATAGAAGATATCAAAATTAGGTGGAAAAAAATCTTTACCTGTTTGTATTATTTTGAACTATATATTCACACTATATGAGTTTATTAACTTTTTGTGGGCTGTGAGGCATATAAAGCATTCCACTATATTCTCCAGGCTTCAGATCTGTGTGCTTCAGATCAGGAATACTTGTCTTTGATATTTCTGCATTTCTGAAAAGGTGACTGGCAAGAGACATTTTGATCTTGAATTTTGATAAAGTGAGCTAATCTTATGTTTGACTGATACCTCACTTAAAAGCACTAGGGTAAGTCACATTTCTTTCAACCTGAGCTGGTATTGCTACAGCTGCTGCTGCTGGAACTTCTTTAGTGTTTCATTAATTCTATAAAAGACAGGCTTGCTCTAGAGTAACACCTACACACACACACACACAAAAAACCAAACCAAGACAAAAAAACACCCCTCTGACTGATTGCGATGATGTAATTGGACTTTTACAGGTGAAATCCATTTTATACGATTAATGCTCATTTAATTTTTATGTGTTTAATGCCATTTTAGTATGTCTATTGTAAACAATGCATCTTATAAGGTTGTGATGTTAGCTGTCTAAGCCCTTTATAAAGCAGGGAACTATTATTCTCCCCATTTTACAGATTTGTAGACTGCAGCAAAGATTGGTGCAGTGACTTGCCTTGTGGGGTGTCAGTTCTCTCAATATCGCTGCAGTAATCCATTTTGAAGCATTGGTGAATTTCTGTGTTGGACTTGCCTACGGCCATTAGATGTGAAAATGGTCCACTAATAGAGTTTTTATCAGCTTTAGACAGCTAAAGTGCTCCCTCTGCCAGTGTTCTGGAAGCAATTTGGTGGGTAACTCTTCATGACTGTGACAGGCAAAGGTAAATCCCATGTGGGAGTTCTCTTTTCCTTACCTTCTGCAGCAGTACAAATACAAGTAATCAAAGGAATGTTAGGAAAACTGAATGATGGTTCAGAAAGTGTCTTGCAGTAGCCCTCATGATTTGATGTGCCACTAGCAAGCCATATACCCATTAAATTCCTGTTGTAAAACTCTAAACATGTCAGGAAAAATCTGTCATATTAAACCCAAAAAGCACGTGTTTTCCTGGCTGTTTAGTACTTTCTCTGAATGCTAACTTGGTATTTTAATTCTATCCCATGCCATTATAGTGCCAGAATCGAATCCTGAGCTCTTCATCCCCTAGAAAAATTATGCCTGTTCATAGAGGTCAGCAAAATCGTACAATGACTACTATGCACCATGTTCTCCTATGCCTGAAGTTTAGGAGTACACAGGGTGACTATGGTGCTTTCATAGCAATATTAAACTAAGACAACTAATAATGTTGACCATCACGAGAAAAAAATAAAACTTGGAATCCAAATATCTTCAAAGAAATGGAAACATTTGTCATCCAATCCAAGACTTAAGACATAAATCACATGGTACAACATTAGCTGAGATCTGGCTGCTTTTAAAGCTGAAGAAAAATTGTGAGGCTAACTGTCCTCCTTGATTTTGGCCAAAAATGGGGAAAGAGTTTCTGAAGACAACTGTGATACAACCAGTAATTCATTTTGGCATTTCAGTTAAGCAGAACTCAATTCCTCATTCTTTTTCAGCCCCTGGACTATATAATTGGTCCTCAAAACACTGTGTTAATCTCTCTAAATAGGGATTCCATCAGGGTGCTTGAACAACTGTGAAATATTTAATTCATTAAGCATAAAACATGCTGTCTTAAATAACACACTAGACAATTTTAGAATATCACTGAAAAAAAATATATTATTTCTGATATGCCGTGATTTGCATTTTTCTCCTGAACTTAGAGTATCAACTTGTTTCTGCTTCCACCACTTCCATACTTTGTCATTAAGAAATATAATAGAGTGCTAATTTTACTAATCAGAACATCAATGTCGGTCTGATTTTATCTAAAATGTTAATGAAGATATTTGTGGGTCTGGTTATAATTCTAAATTAAGTTGACCTTGATGAAGAAATTGGTCCTAGATGCAGTAGCTTAAGGCAGGACAAAATTTGCCCAAGAGAAATGGAAACCACCCATTGCTTGGAAACAGCTGTTCATTGTAGATCTCTTCTCCCTGGGATCCAGTGACAGGATGGATGGGAATGCCTCAAAATTCTGTCAGGGGAGGTTCAGACCAGATATTAGAAAGCATTTCTTTACCATGAGGGTTATCAAACACTGGAACAGGCTTCCTAGAGAGGTAGTTGATGAACCTTGTTAGTTTCTTCAAAAATTAAAAATATTCTATTCTATTCTATTCTATTCCATTCCATTCCATTCCATTCCATTCTACTCAAGTCAACATTTTTCCTTTCAAAAAAACATATAACATAAATTTTCAAAGCAATATGAATTACAAGTCAGGTCAGAGGTGTCATATTTCAATGTGGAAAAATAAATTGGAACAAGGAAACTGATGACCATTTTTTCCAAAATAAATAAATTTTTGCAGAAATATGTATTTGCTGTAGAGATAACAATATTGTACAATGTACTGCTGCAGACTTTCAATAGCTAACTTGAATGTGCACAATTTATTCTCTTTTTCTATGTTGTTATTTCCTCTTCCATATTACCAAGTAAAAATAAAGTAAGTAATAAAAACACTATTTTTTTTTTTAATCTGTACAAGATCTTCACTTACTTTAACTCAATGGCATTTGCAGCTGCAAATGCTGAGTTAACATACAATGAGATTTTAAGCTTTTTCCAGAAACCTGATTTAACAAATGTGCTGTAAGGAGAGTTAGATTAAAGGGTTATGTTCTTATTTGACTTATTAAAATAATAAGAAAAATTAAAATAGGTCCACATTCTATTCTCCTTTACACTTATTTAAACATAGAAAAACTGTGGAATATTAGGAATAAAGCTTGCAAGAGTAAACCATACATTCCTCACCTCCAGACATTATTATTTCAACTCATTATGTCTGGGAATGAATCCAAGCAGGTGTTGAAAAAGTAGTTATGAAATTCATCAACCCATCTTTTTACTGACACATAGGTCTCTGAATACATCACACCACATTACAGTTTATCTTAATATTCAGAGTCTTCCATAGCAAAGGACCAAGCTTTTCTTTTCAGAAATCATGACCTCTCTTGACAGCTGTTATAATTGAAAGAAACCATGACGTTTTCTGTCAAGAAGAAAAGACTTACAAGCATAGGAGATAGAACTTTTGCAAGAGCTGCACAGAGATTGAGGAGCTCTCTTTTATGTGTGCTATGAGCTTGTGAACTGAGCTCAGATTTAACAGCTTTCAGATTTAAATGCAAAATCCATTTCTTTCACTTATCTTTCTCTAGTTTTCTCCCATAGTGTTTTTTTTAATGACCTAGGTTAGTTGTCTTGACATCAAAGTGAGAGGTTAGAGGACAAACAAGTACCCAGACAGACTCTAGGAACAGTCATTCATCTTTTTCTCATCTCATCCACATCCTTGGAGATTTTCTCAGCATAAAAACACAGAAAGTTTGTGACATTTTTCCTCTTCTCTCCTGTCTTTAGTGCAAAATTTCATAGACATGTCCAAGATGACTTTTCAAATTATCTATCTCTGTCTGTGCTAGTCACAGATTTGTTAACCACATGGATTCTAGTAAGCTCAGGATGGCTGGAAATAAATATGCCCTGGTCTGGAGTTAGTATGACTATTCACATGAAATGGCTGCTGAAGACTGTAGAACAGGATCTATTAATTTTGGTGCAGAACTACGTAACTAACATTTGTGGATCTAACCTGGTTGTTTTACCTGCTGTTTTGCTGAGCCAAGTAGGTTAAGTGTTTGATAATTAATTCATCTTCATCCCAAATTCAGTTGGAGACTAGTTATAAGTTGTCATGTGCACCTTCTTTTTGATCTTGCTGAACAGTCAGTATATTTAACCACTGAGGAAAAATAAAATAAGGGTACCATATCTCTTCACAATAATTTCATTTCAACCCTACATTCCTTTCAGTCTCACTGGCCTGTCCATTTGCATTCGTATACCTTCCCACACAGCTTAATTCCAGCTACATTCCTCCAACTTATGAAAACACATAATCAAATAATAGAGCTAGAATTTTTTCTACTTTTCTCATAAAATTATTATATAGGGTGTTTTACATTCCATTTTTCAACTCCAGGATATTCATATCTTGACCGTAAGCTCTTCAAAACTTGGATCATCAAGTAGTCTGTGTTCATACAATGCTTATCTCAGAGTAGTTCTTTTCTCGTTTAGGCTTTGGGTAGTGCAGCAACAAATGTGATCAATAATAATAATAATAAATACAGATCATCACAGCTCACTTTCAACATACATCAACACAAGATGAAATTGAATGGTCCCAAATATATCACAGCCTTGACAAAATGATCCTATTAATCCTAAATCCTTAACCTCTATGAATCTTTGAAAGTAATTATCTCTTTCCTAAATTTAGTTTCTTGAAATAGCTTCAAGAAAACAGATAGGGAAAATAGATAGAGATACAAAATAAAATTTATGACTGTGTGTAAAGAACATGAGTTTAAGAACATGCCTGAAAACAAACCTGAAAATTATGAAGACCAATATACTATGTCAACTTGTATTTTGAAATTTATTTTGTATGTGCAAGAAGATATGTATAGCACTCACTGTATTGTTGAATCCTCATGTAAACAATTATTTCAGGATTAAAATTTAAAAGAGACCTCTATAGCTCCTACTTATTGAAATGGACAGAAACTCAAGTCAGTTGCTAGCTTTATTCCAGTAATAACCTTAAAATAGTAGAACAGGATGTATACCAGTCAATGCATGAAGCAGAAGATGAAATTAAGGTTTACTTTGCAGCTGTCTAAATAGCAGTTGCCTGCCTACCTTGTCCATTTTTTTCACAGTAAATTATGATGTTAATGGAATAATCCCAGCAGAATCAAACAAATGGAGAAGAGCAAACAAAATATGTTTATTTAACAGAATGGGATAGTGATCAGTGTAATCACACAATATGTAATCTGCTGTCAGTGGTTTGAAAATGTTCAGCAAATGCTTTAAAAGTTAACTAAAGACACAAATAGGATTAACAAATAAGGTGTGAAATTTAGATTGTGATAGACTAATTTGATAACAGTTTTCAGAAGGACTATTGATTTCCTAGGCAACAGGAATGTAAATTGGCTTAATCTAGCTGTATTTAACAAAGTATTTCATATGGTTTCATGTGAAAATCTATTTTCCAAGCTGGCTACAGGGGTATATAATAACTGACTTTTAAAGAGAGGAAGTGAACAGTACTGAAAGAAAACGTAATTGTACAAGGAATATACTAGAGTAATTTTTCAGGGACAGGTTTTAAGATTAGTCTTATTTTGTAATATTACTCATTTTTTTATGTGAAAAATAGATCTTTATAGTGAAATCATATTGATTCAAAAACAAGAGGTTTCTGTTCATGTAGGGGAGGATTAACTGCAAAGGAAACAAGAACTTCTTTATTGTAAAATCCATTCCCTTAGATAAATTAAGAAAAAATTGTTCAGTCACAGAATCTCAGATTTCTTTTCCTTTATATAGGTGACATGTGTTGAATAGAGTTCCAGGACTGAGCCAGTGTAGAAAGCTATTACTTTTGGAGGGGCATATGCACCAAGGAATGGTAGATATGAGCTCAGCCTTGCTCAAGAGCTGGATTCTCAGGAATTCCAGCTGGAAATCAGGTGAGGTGGAGTATTTCAAATAAGAACTGATAACTACATGTGGAGGAGCTGAGTCTCATATTGCATTTCTTACTACTGCAAATCTGTAGCTCACCTAATAATCTGATAGACTCTTTCATTTAAACAAAATTGAGTTTGTGTGTCTCGAATATGAAAATGAATCTTTGTCTTTGGGCTTGTTTCAGCTACCCACATACAGGCACTTGGAGGGATCAGAGAAGCCCATCTCAAGATGTCACATCATAGTTTAGGTCATATCTGCCAGTCCCATGTGATACTCAGGATAACCAATAACATTTGAATCCATCTCTCCACTATATGGTGTTCAAATCCCAAGTAACATTAAAGAGAGATCTTCACATACTTTAGATTTAGATTAATAAAAACAGTGGAAGCAACAAATAAGTTATAGTGGTGGAGTATGTTCTGTCTCTTATATTCAAGCAGTATTAAAAAAATAAACTCATATAATGTTTCTTGTTTTTCTTGGCATTGTAGTATATTTTCCCCTGTGACAACACAGCGTCTGCAAAAATAAATATTTCTTGGATCTTGTGCCTTCCAGGTGGAACTCCAGTTCAACAGATATATGATACCTGTATGAAAATTTTATCTCCATACAAAAGTAACATCACTGCCAAAATTTTCCTTCTCAGTCTTGTACAAAGTATTCATTTAAATGCTGCCCATGCTAGACAAATATATAGTATATGTTCAGTATTTTATCTCATAGTCACATTTCAAATTATTTTCTATTTTTTTTTTAATTTTAATAAGACATCAATTATTGAAATATCATCTCAGTAGTGGGCTTTTTACATAGTGATGCATTTCTCTTTTTTTTATCCTTTAATTTTGACCAAAAAAGTCTCCACCCTGCACTTCCATTAGAATAGTTATTATTCTTGCTGCTATTAATCTGTTGTCTTGAGGCCAGGGGAGTTTGAATTCCTTCCTATTTTTCACTGTTTTGGTTTTTCCTGCTGTATTACAAAGTATCACCATACTTTATTTCTTACATTCATTATCTCTCTAGAGTTAATACACAAAATCTATTTATCTCTAATAACATGAGATAAAAATTTATATTTTCTATCATAAACAGTATTTACTGCCAGCAGAAAATTATAAATCACTCTGCACAGTATAAACTTGTTCTGACAAAGAGTAAATAAAGCTATGTTTTTTGTGTTCTGATTTGGCCAGGCTTAGTGTCAGGCTTATTTTTGTTTGTCTTTTAGAGATCAGGAAAAGAAAATTAGAGAACTCATCTTATAAAAATATTCCTGGCTTGGCTGACACCACTGCATTTGATTAATATTGTCTTTGTCTACCTAAGGGATCTTCAACAATCATTTCACAGATAGGTCAAGATTCAGGTTAATTGCTATTCTTGGATAATTCATAGCTTAGCTTCAATTAGTTGACAAAATGGATGCTACATAAAAATTCTTCATCATCACAAGAAACCTCTTCATAAGGCACTATTTTTACATAGCATACAGGGATCTTTTCTCATGTTGTTGTCTATCCATCCCCAGTATAACATGCACTGAAGCACATAGGAGGAAGTATTCATCAACAAGGGCGTAAAGCTCCTTATTTATCTTAACTGATGAAAATGCAGTATTAAAAAACCAGTTTGAGCTCATATAATTAGGAAGGCAGGTAGAAAGGAATGAAGCTGGAATAAAACAGGATTTTTTATGGGTAGTAAATTTACTAAGGTTTTGTGGATCCAGAATTGCCCCCACAGCTAATGGGCTAGGAAAAATTTCAGAGCTGCTGCAAATCCTTTTTTCTTCAGATCTGAAACCATTGCTCATTCAGAGGAGGAAAAGTATCTTTTTATTAATTTTTTTGCCTGTTAAAGAGTTCTCTGCAGAGCTCCAGGGAAGCTACAGGGAGATATAGGAGTTTTGCCTAATCTGTCTGCTAAATACTTTCTTACTTCAGGAAACACCAGTACAGCTTGGGAATAACAGAGTAACTGGAGGCAGCAAGGGCTGCCCCAGCCCCAGGCATCCGATATGCCCATGGGGATGGGTACAGGCCAAGGCGGGGCTAGGACATGGTCCCCAGGTGAGACTTTCAGGGACTATGGCCAGACAGGACAGGGCTGTGGGGAGCTGGACAGGCTCTGCTGCAGTGTCATTGGTCCAGGGAGCTGAAATGGGGCCCTGGATCATGGACAGGGTTGGGGGAGCCATGGAAAAAAAAATGTGCATTATTGTATTTGTGGGGTGTCTTGGTGCTGGAAGGAATGATGAATCTGACTCCATATTCTCAGAAGGCTAATTTATTATTTTATGATACTATATTATATTAAAGAATACTAAACTATACTATACTAAAGAATACAGAAAGGATACTTACAGAATGCTAAAAAGATAATAATGAAAACTTGTGACTCTCTCCAGAGTCCCGACACAGCTTGGCTGGACACTTCCTAAAGTCCAGCCTCAACCTGTCCTGGCTCAGCTTAAGGCTGTGTTCTCTTGACCTGTAGCTGGTTGACTGGGAGAAGAGACCAATGCCCACCTGGCTACAGCCTCCTTTCAGGCAGGTGCAGAGAGTGGCAAGGTCTCTCCTGAGCCTCTGGAGCGGGCAGATACCTGATGTCCTCAAACAGTGAATACAACGGAGGGCTCTGAGGCAACGCCCTATGGACTTTGGCAATTATGCCACATACGTATTCTTGCCTTTGACTTAAAGTGAAGCAGAAGCTGTTCACATGAGAACACCCTTTTTCTCAGCACTAGAATTGATGGACAGAATTGTTTTCTATTAAGATAATCTTATAATAGCTGCAAAAAACAATATATTTGCAAACGTCTCCATAGGTGGCCTCTGCATAGCATGATCTGCATTGCTAGGAGCAGAACCTGGGGTTCCCTGATACCTGAAGAGGCATAAAATTATCTAAATTATCCTTTTTATTTCTCCTCATAGGTGCAATATATGGTGTCTTAAACAATACCTTACAAAGTCTGTCCTTTTCATGAGGATTACAATAAGCACTAATACCAATTCATTAAATAGCTTTTTGAGATTATGGGAACTGGTGTTTCCAGACTCACAAAGTCTAGAGCAGAATTAAGAGATTTTACTGTATGGAAGTTGTTTAGTGATGCAGATGACCTGAAGACCTTCTGGTTTAGTGACAACAAGCATAGACAAGTAGAGAATCACCAAAAACTGCACCAAAAGCAGCTGGATAGAAAAACTGATTTGAGCCAATGTGACCCCCAAAAAATATAAAGCTAGCATGAGCAGATTTATTATAGAGTGTAACCACTGCATAATCCCACTGATCTTTCTGCAGAGCTCAAAGAGAACAGGAGAGCAAAATGAAACCCTTTTAGCTTTTGTTTGACAGATTTTTTTCTCCCGCCATAAAAATAAATATTAGATGTCCTTAAGTGAGTTCAGTACTGACCTTCTGAATACTTCATTCAAATGAATTGAAGTCCAAAGTGTTCAAATAAGTTTGAATATTTTTCATAAAAATAGGAAGGTTTTTTTTGTTTTTCTTTCATATTTATGAAAAAAACAAAACTAGAATCTCAAATTTTGTTTAATTTTCTATGAATTCTTGCTTACAAAAACTCTTCACCTTGTCACCGCAAGAATTCTAACAAGCACAGCACAGCTTACTTATAATTTGGGTATTGAAATTTATGTCAGAAATGAACAAAAATAAACAGAGAATAACAGATAGTGTGAATTGCCAGTATAGGAGGTGGTAAGATATATATTAAGTAAACATCATTTGACACTCCAAAATTTACAGATAAGTTTGAGGAACGTAGGTACACTCTGTCTGATTGGGACAAAATTAATTTATTTCTTAGCAGCCCAAATAGTGCTGTGTTTTAGATTTGTGCCTAAAGCCATTGGTAGCACATTGTTGAACAATGCTTGCACAGCATCAAAGCTTTCTTTTTTACCACTCTGTCCCCTGAGCAAATAGACTGAGGGTAAGATGTTGGGACAGCTGACCCAAATTGGTAAAATGGATATTCAATACCCTAAAATATCATGCTCAGCAATTAAAATTAAGGATAGATGAAGAAAGTGTGGATAAATGGGGGAGGGAAAGTGTAGTTTATCTTCCAAGGTGGCTGTTGCTCAGAGATTGGCGGAGGATTGGTCAGCTTGGGGCACAGAGTGTGAGATGGCATGCTCAACTGCTTGCCTGGGCAAACCTGTATGGAGGCAGGGCTGAATTCTAGAATTTGGGAAATTGTATCTTGGGTTTACTAAGACAATGGTGATCTGATTTTAGAAGATTTTGGACAACTGGGAATGTGCCAATTGATGACCCCATAGGTTTATTTTGAAAAAATAATTTGACCATTGATCTGTATTTTCTGAGGTACTTTTGTCTATTATAGCCATCTCATTTACAAGATATTATTTTCTTCTAAAGTCCATGAATGCTGCATAATAATATATTTGTGATAAACATAATTTGTGGCTTTGTTTTTATTGATTTCAGAATCACAGAATATTCTGAATTGGAAGGGACCTACGAGGATCATCAAATTCAACTCTTAAAGTCAACGGCCTTTCCAGGGATCAAACCCATGGCCTTGGCATAATTAGCACCATGATTTAAACAACTGACACCTTGTTGTTGGATATCACAAAAAAAAAAAAAAAAAAAAAAAAAAAAAAAATCTGTGGAAAATGGATAAATAATTCTCATCTTGGGAAGACTGGCAAAGAGGAGGAAGAGCTCAGAACAATTGTTACTCATGAAAACAATCAAAAGCACAATATGTAAACAGGTTAAAGAAATGCAATCCTAGCAAATGTTCATCACTTAATAATAGCAAAGGTTATATACAGCATAGTACAGTTGATTCGAATTAATCCAATGAAGAAAGTGCTTCCTCAAGAAAATTAATAGTATTTGTAATCTCTTCAAAAATGTAACAGAGGTGCTTACACATATTATGGTAAATAAGTTCTCAAAGTATCAAACCTGCCCATATAACGCCCTTGATGGGCTTTGATGATTTCTGTTGCAAAGTAAATAGTATAAAAAGCTGAAACTGTTTAATATTCCTTTCAGGCAATGAGTATATGTATTTCCATTTTGAATAAGGTTTCATCTTCCTTGCTAGCTGTGTTTATCTGAATTGCTATACTCAGACTTACGAGACTAGAAAAACATTATAAAGGAAAGGTAACTACTGAGTTATTTTAGATACAGATGACTATGAAAAAGATAGGAACACAGAAAAATACCAAATTAATTAGGAAGACATAAGTAAAGGAACCAAGGAAAGGTAAGAAAAACTCACCCACGGAAGATCAGATTTTATGAAGGAGGAAGCAAATTTAAGAAGGAATAAAAAGTTTGGAGTAGACATTGAAAGGTAATAGGCAAAGAACATGCTGTGGGAATGTCTCCCCTTATAAAAGGTCTTATGTTTATTAAAACTAATATATTTAGGCATAACTTTCAAGTGATGTACCTGAAAGTCTATAAAATTTTGCTTCCTATATTTTTGGGGTTTTTTTTAAATATATTAAATAATTTTCAGCAGTAGTTTACAGTTCCTTCTGAAGTGAATTACATTATACTAATAAGCAGACAAAACAGACAGCAACAAATTAACAGTATAATGAAAATGTTTTTCAGAATCCTTACTGTCACTGTGCTGTTGACATGTTAGTGTTTACCACAGTGATGGAAGAAAAATTGAGGTTAGATTGTTTTCTGATGATGCAGTGATCATGTAATGATTTTTCTACTGGTGATGACAAAGATTTTTCATTGTGTTGCTAGCCTTGATTTGTGGTGGATTTTTCCTCTTTAATTAAACAAGAAAAGGGTTAAAAATTTATTCAAAAAAACAGCAACAACACAAACACCCTCCAAAACCAGGAACGAAATAATAGAAACCTGCACATTACTAGGCATGACAGATGGAACAATTTCTCCTAGGTAATCAGCTCTAATAGGCATGGATGTACGGAGAAATAAAGGACCAGGCAGTGTGACTACCTCAGGGGCATGGGAGCAGAAAAGTCAACTACTGCTCAACAATTAAAAAAAGGATGCAGAAGGTAGGAAAGGTGACAGCCAAGCTAAGGTGCAAAGTAATCTGCATCAGTGTGTCTGACAAGAGGGATGCTGTATGTGAGAGAGAAAAAAGAGTGTTATAAAATAAGATTTTGAAATCACTTTCTGTGATTTCTCTTGTGATTTATTATTCCTGCCCACATATGCCTATATGCCTTTGAAGTCTAGGTTTAACTTTTTAATGAGGTGGGGCGGGGTGGGGGGAGGGGGGGTGGTTAAAGAATTGCTCAAGTGTTTTGACTTTGTAGGTATAGAGTACCTCATCTTAAATCACCCATGGGAAAGACAGGAACACAAGGAAGCAATCACATTTGTGTGTGTTTTTTCTCAAATTTAGTAAACAATAAGTCCTAATAAAGAAGGGGAAGGAAATTAATGTCTTCATTACAAGTGGAGTAGAGCAATATTGGTGGTTGAATGCCTGAAAGTCTGAATATGTTAAACATAGAGCCTCTAAATACTGGATTTACTTATTTAAAGCCCTTATTGGTATATACTTAAAGAGTAAGATCCAGGTGTATACAACAGTATCAATACTAACATAATTCACCTTTCTTATAAACTTTATTTACTCTGTATTATAAAGATTTTGATTCATGGTCTTCACTACCTCCCCCATCTGACTCTTCTCAGGCTCCAGCTGCCCTTTTTAGTTCTCCTAGCCACAGAAAATATGCCTTTATTTATACAGTGTGGGGGACAGGAATAGCTGGTGAATCTTTGCTTATTTAAATCTAAACTCAGAAACAGACAGGCAGGATGAATATCCCTTGGTTCTGTCTGGAGCTCCCATTTAAAAAAAAGTTTAAGCCTTATGCATGTTGCTAAATAAAGTGTGCGAAAATTCATTAGAGCTACTCCAAACAATGCAAATGATAGTTGTGCAGCTAATTAGTCAATAGTTCAGAGTTTTCAGTCCTTTCAGCTCTGAAAAAAATGTAAAGTAAGAGCTCACTTGTGTTCCCAGTTGGAAAAAGGATTGCATTAGCTGTATGCTGTCAATGCTCCAGGTGCTGCTGAGAGACACTTGACCACAAGGAACAAGAAAATTCTGAGTAAAAAAAAAGTACAAATATTTATATCTATATCTACATTTTTATAGATCAAACTGCTCTCAGTAAATAAAGACTACAAAAATTATAAAGAATAATAGCCAAAGCACTGAGCTTCAGGGCAATCCAAAGCAGCTGCATGCTTTTAATATAACAAATCATACTCAGTATGGCTTTACTAGCACAGGTGGTACTGTACATTATTCTTCCTAGAAAAGAGTTATGGTATTTCATTACACCCATTGTTCAGAGTTGCAGCATTCTTCTTTCCAAAGGAGGCAGCCGAGATGAGGTTTGTAACATGAACTGGGAGGATGTTGGCTGGTACCTGGAAGAAGATTAACAGTAATTCCATGCAATATGCAACATTTGCAAAAGTGAAGATAATAAAATCAGTGAGCCAAACAAATGAGCCATATGTTGAGTTATCTTTCACCCAGGAGGTGTACTAGGTAAAGGGTGCTGATCATCTCACTGGGAATTTTCTGAATAGACATATTATCACTTATCAATATCAATATTATATTTAAGACTAGGATCTTTATATGTGATGATTGCTGATGGTTAGCTTTCACAATTGTTTTGAGAGTTTTTTTTTAATTATTTCTTATTGCTTGTATGGAAGAACACGAGCATTTCTCACCAATCTATATGCATTATTAGCAAAGTAAGGAAATCTGACTTGAAGAAAATAAGGTTTTACTTTAATGTTCAAGAGTTCATTTTGTATGAAGAGAAATGCAGTCTGGTTTTATCATAGTTAGAAATAGATACTCTGATTTGGAAAGCAATTAACAAAAAAATTACATAAATTAAATGGGTGAAATTACTTCCTATTTGATTTTGTATTGTTGATCCTTGAAACAAGCAGCAAATAAAAAAAAACTGACAATTTTTGAACACATGTTATTAATAGAAAAATTGCAGCATAAATAATATATATATATATATACATTATGTAATACATACATATTATGTATTTATGAAAATGTATATACAGAAATGTTTCTGGTTGTGTCAAATCTGAACAGTTTGAACTTGCTGTAACTATTCTTCTAAGATAAAGTGACAGCTTAATTTTTTCTTTTTTCCTGTGTCTATCTGTGATATTATTTTCTCTGAAAAAAAAAAGTTAAGGTTCTTTTTCCTTCTTTTGTTACTGTTCAAATGCAAACTTTTTTTATGAATAAAAAAACTTCAAATAAACTCAAAGATTTTTCTGCACACAGTCAACAGCTTCTCTGCTTATAATGATTGCACATAATAATCTACCAGAAATTTGTTCACATTAGCTGAAAATATGTTATTCCTTGTGACATATCAAAGGTATTTGTCAGAATTTATGACTTTGAAGCTGGAAGCACTAAAAATTGAATTTTTTCAAATTTCAAGCATCTTTGCTTCAATAGGTTCTTCTGGATTCACAAATTTCAGCAGAAGAAATATTTGCTTTCACTTTACAAAATCTTAATTAAAATGCTTATATCTTGTTTGCCTTTTACTTGTCTGTTGATTCATTTCACTTCAACAAAAATTACATATAAACCTCTTTGTAAATACTGCTGTAATCCTCCTTACCATTGTGCTCAACAGCCAAGAGTTCAAGACCCAGCTATGATGTGGCCCCACAGCATAACCTGGTTCTTGACTTCTGAAAAAGTTCTTAATTTAGAGGTGTGTGAGAAAAGAGGACAGGAAAAATAAGAGATAAAATTACAGCAAGAGGTAGCTCTATTGAGACCAGCTAATTAGTGGCTCAAGCATCCAAAGAGAAAAGCACTAACATGAAAAAATATAAAATACTAAAAATGTAACTTGTACAGCTAGTTGAGTAGTTAAGAATCACCAGGGCTTTAAATTGAGACTGTCAGTGTCACCAGTGATGACAGAGCAGGTGACACTTGGCAATCAGAGTGGCCTCACTGAGAACCTTTTCAAGGAGTGACAGAGGCAGCTTTGAGCCTTCTGACTGACAGCTATGAGGCCAACAGAAACTCCTACTGTGCCTTAAGAGTACTGGCGAGGAAATCAATGCTAAGCCAAATAGCTCATTAAAGTATCAAATCTTAGCACGTCTTCTGTGCATGCTGAACCGGTAAATAATTGCTTCTTACTTTTCAAGTTGAGAATATATCTCATGCAGAATTTCTTTGCACTGTACAAATGGTGACTCAATAAACTGATCCTAAAGAGAAGTAACAGGATGCAGTGAAAAATAGTCCCACACCATGTTTTCCTCATTGAGAACTGCATAAGGAAATCAGCAAATCAAAATAAGTCTAAATATGGGTAAGAGCCAAAGTATCAGAGATTTGGCCTGCTGTGGATGAATTTTGTACTTTCTAAAAACTGCTTTCTACATAGAGTTTTGAGTCCTTCTTTCTTAGTTACTTTACAGAGGAAAGATAAAAACAGGAGAGGTTGATATATGGTAAGCAAAAGACAGTTTAAAACTCTTGTGTGTTTCCTCCCCATCTATAACATTCCCTGGGGTTTCTAAGAGCTACTGTTTTAGCAGAAATGCTGGCAGCTAAAAGCTGCAGGAACATTATCTTTCTTACTACAACTAGCTGAATAGCAAAGAGAACAGAAATGGAACTACTTCTCAAGATTCTAGACCAAATTTCAGCTCAGACACATTCTTTACCTTTTAATGTTTATTTTCCATTAATGTTTGAGTAGCTGAGATTAACTTTATCAAACAGGCAGAAAAGCAAAGTTTCGTGGGAAAGATTATCAATGAATTTTGATAGGATTGCAATATTTGTAATTTATGTCCAGTTCATTGGTTGCTCTGCTGAAAACACACGAAGTGACCCACTAAGTGAGGCTTTGTGCTGCACTCTGAGACTGTAATGCAATACTCCTCTGTGTAAGGAGGAGGCAGATATAACCCTAATTTAAACCGAGTAGGCTACACAGCCAAAAAGCAAACAGTAATACAGGAGCAAAAAGCACCAGCCCCAAGAAGTGAACATTTCTTCCTCCCCACACACTTATATTGGTTAAAATTTGTGTGGAATTCTGGAGACCTGCAGCTGCCTCTGCTCTCACAGTTCTTACCTTTTTTCTCTTATTTAATTTAGAAGTCACACAAATTATAAAATCTGCAAGAGCTATACACAGAATTATTTGCAGGCCATCAAACACCTATGAAGGGAGAGAGTGTACATGGAGCACTTGTAGTTGTTGCCTATGTTTACAGAGCAATTCTTGTAAGACAAATAAGAGGCTCACTTCTGAGTCTTGCATGTTGATCATGGAATAAACACACAGAATAGAAAAGGTAGGGCAGTGATAAGAGCCTTTTCCCTGCTTAATATTTTTGTGCCCATTAATTTATGCAATAATTTCATTTATGGAGCTAATTCCATTAATTTTGTTTGGCAATAAAATTCAAGGCTATAACCACAATATCACCTTTACAATTCAAATGTCGCAATCTTTCAGATTTAATATATAAGCATGGCATTACCTAAGATGTAGTTTCTGGCACTTAAATTGATTTTCAGAAGATTATGCTATGCCTCAAATTTCCACACTGTTCATGGAGAAATTATTTCCCATGGAGTTACTCCCATCTACCAGAGAGTATGGCCTCACCCCAATACCCCAAAGACTTAGTCTGTGCTTTTTAGAAGGCACTTGCTGACATTGATCTCTCACTGGAGAAGTCAAGTGGCACAGCATCACAGAGAAACACTGAAAGAGAATTTGATTTTTTTGTAGTTTTGTTTGGGGTTTGATTGTTTGTGTACCGGCTATTAGTTTGCTCACTGAAATGTGGAAACCATGAAAATGTCTGACACTATTAAACTTGTGAGCTTAGAGAGGAAAAGAATAAATATATTTTGAGATAACAATTATTTCTGCAAGCAACAGGGCTTGGTTTTTTTTTTTCTTTTTTCCTTACCTATCTCATTGTCATTCTCATATATTAGTAACCTAAGAAAACAATGTTGATTGAATGCCAGTCCCTGCCATGTGAGTCAAGCAATACTCTCTTCATTTCAAATGTCTACTGAGACTAAAAAGGGTATCTTTCAGCTTTCCAAGTAATCTAAAACCATTCTGTGTTCATCTACATCCGTTCAATAGAGGAAATCAGCTTGTCAAAGAATAACACCAGGTAACAATTTTTGTCACAAAATCCCTGGAACAGGTAATGTTTTCTAAGCCTTACTACAGAAATAGCAAGATGTATTGGGCAGTGTCATCCTATGACAAGCTCTCCTCTGATTTCACAAGTCACAGCCTTTTAGTCTGCACACTTTAGACCTTCAGTAAGCAACAGCCAACATGGATTATTCAAGAGCAAATCATGCCAAACCAGTTTAATTCTTCCCAGGCCCTAGAGACAAAGAGGAAGCAATATATTAAAGTTTTATATTTGGCTTCAGTAATGTTTTTTACAATTTTTAGAGTCAACATCATCTGCATGCAAAATAATATTGTTTAAATGAATTTATTATAAGTGGATTGCAAAACTAATTGGAAAAATGCAGTCAGAGAATATTAATGGTTCACTGTCCAAGTGGAAAAATCCATCAAATTTAATTCTTGTGGTGCTGTCCCAGGACAGCTGTTTTTCAGTATTTGACTTAATGACCTTATGTCATGAATATGAATATTAGTTTTTCATGTCAATATCAAAGTAGGATAAACTTCAAATATATTAGAGAATAGAAATAGCATTCAGAGAGATTTTTAGATACTGATAGAATGAATAAGAGGGTGAAATTTTCGAAATTACTCTATAGGTTTTGTGAAATGCACTAAGTTTAGGCAGAAATAACTGCTATGAACAGCAAACAACCTGCTAGCTAGAAATTCTGCTTAAGTAGAGGTGAGAACACAATAAATCATAAATAGTCTTGGGTCTTTATTGTCACTGGTAAAAAAAAATATGGCAAGATAATAACACTCTAGTTTTTAGTGTGTCTGAGAAGGTTTGGATGTACTATTGTGGAAGTCTTTAGGAATTGACCAACAAAGATGGAGGTATTATCTTTTGAATCAGAAAGATGTGATAAGCACCTATTTTAGGTCTTTAACAGTTTTAAATCTCCATGAAAGCTGATTTTAATACACTTTGGTTTGTCTGTGTAAGAGGGAGACAGAGACCCTGCTGCTATGAATCTCTGTTCTGCTCTATTTCTGTGATATGGTTGACTTCATGTGTACAACTAAATTACATCATTTCAGGATCTTGTCCCAAAGATGGAAAAATTGTTGATTGAAAAAATATATCTATTTCTAAAAGTTAATCCATTTCAGACAGAGGCAAATGCCACAGAGCCAAAGGAAAGAAAACAAACCCAAAGCATAAATTAAACTGGCATCTTATGAAATGCCACATAAATAACCCATCTTGTTCTTAATCATAATATAAAATTAACTTCATATGATCTGAATATGCATAAATATTGAAACACATTTCATTTAAGGAGAATAAATTTGTATCACTCATTTTAACTTTATAGATTTTTTTATTAATATGTGGCTTTGCCAAATAAATTATAAACTATAATTGATACTCAATCTTTGAGTAGCTGAATATCTAATTCTTTTCTTCAGAGCAAATTCCAAAGCTTTTAAAGCACATTTTCCCCCACCTTTCCAATTGCTTGTTTTTAATTTCAGATGATTTACAAATATTTTCCATAAAAGTGAAAATTCAAGTATTTTTAGTGAGAAACATTTTTTAGTCCCATTAACTATTATTTGAATGTACTTTCCTCTAAGAAGTCATAGAACAAATCAGTTTTTAGTATCTTAATACCATTGCATTGCAACACAATTTCCCAGCCTACTGATCCAGTTCCAGAAATGTTATGAACACAGAACCTTTAATTCACAAATAGCACCAAGAAAAAACAAAAAAGTGTCAAGTGAAGTGAGTTATTTTAAAACATAAACAGTATTCTGTAAATTAATACTGTATTCAATTAGTGGGGGATTTGCATGTTTGCTAATCTGCTCAAATAATTTATTGTAATTTTTTACAGCATAGGCTTTATGTTTTTTTTTTTTTTAATTCTCAACATTTAATCAACTTTTAAATTAAATTTCTCATAATAAAGAAAATCTGCCTAAACTTGCATGAAAAATATAATTTGCTACAATATTGAGGCACTGCAATAAAGACATCTACATGTGCAGTGTCTGCCTATAAGCTTGCCCAACAATTTCCCCTGTAAAGCTAAAACCAGGTCAGTCCCTTGGTTAACTAAATGTTTTCAATACAATTATGAGATTGAGAAAGATACTGGGGCTTGATTCAATTGTCTAAGATAGATATCTAATGCTGACTGGGATGCACCCAACATCCAAGGCTGGTAGGTATTACATAAAAATGAAGAGAAAATTCTTTCCTTGGAAAAGAACCTAGAGATCCAATCTCTAGGTTCCTTTCCATTGTCCCATTGTCCCACCCTCAAACAAATATACACTTCCACTCAAGTTGGTATCATTTGTCAGCTGACAGAGGGGGCACTTGATATCCAGGATAGGACAAGACATAATGGTCTAGCACAACTCCCCTGCAATGAGCATGAACATATTTTACCAGATCAGGTTGCTCAGAGGCCCATTCAACCTGACCTTGAATATTTCAGGAATGGAGCATCCATCATCTCTCTGGGCAACCAGTTCTAGAGTTTCTCCAGTGTCACTGTAAAAACCCTTCTTCCTTATTTCTAATCTAAATTTACCTTCCTTCAGTCTAAAACCCCTACCTCCTGTATTTTCATAACAGGACCTGCTAAAAAGTTTTCCTTATCTTTCTTACAGGCCCTCCTCAAGTAGTGAAAGGCCACAACAGGGCTGAGCACCTCAGCCTTTTTATCCACGGTTACCAGTTTGCCAATCCTGCTTATGGAAGGGAAGTTTTGTTTGACTTTCATAGAGGTAATGATTATAACAAAAAAAGCCTTTTCTCCTTTGCATAATTTAATTGTGAACTCATGGTCCAGTCTTCTGAAAAAAATGGCTGAAATGAGGTCTCTGTCAAGAGGAGGAAAAAATGTTGGGAAAAGATGTTTGCAGATAAATAAAATGTTTTTTCTTTGGATACTGAGCACTCAGGATTCACTAAATGATTGCACTCTCTCTTGATTAAACAGGAGAGCAAAGAGGGAGTCTCTGGGCACACTGCAAGATACACTTGTTCCGCTGGCTTCTCTTGGCAGCAGGAGGTTGATTTGAAAGTGTAAAAGATGCTGACCATGAATATTCATTTACTTTATAAATCAACTTGCTTGACTATACTTACATCTGAGTTCATGTCTCAGAAGCATTTTAATAAATAAGTTTACTTAAAAGAAGTTTGGTGAAACTGAACTGTTCCTGACTCTTTCAGGAATGATCTCAGAAGCTGAGCTGCAGATCTGTAATCTTAATCTTTGAGCACAACACTAATCAAGAAAACTACCATGCATCTGATATATTGAAGGAAAACTTATTGAATGCTGAATACTTGTCAACAAAATGTGATCAAGAAAGTGCTTCATCAAAATAAATACTTTACAATAAATAGATCAAGATATTTTAAAATTTGCTGCTATATAGAGATACGGTGGAGAAACTGTGAGTTGTTAGACAACAAAGAAACAAATAATAGCAAGACAAATATTAAGGTTTTATGTAATTTTATACCTACACTTTAAAGTCATTTTACTGTCAGTAGGATTAATTCAATATAAAGATATAGTAAATGGTGAAAGTGACATGTATTTTTCAAATGAATACTGGAGATATACAAAACAAGATAGGAGGTATTTAGATTTTGGGTAGTTCATTGAATATAAGAAAATAGTTGTGCTCTTACTAAGTACAAAATCTTCAAATAAAACTGTATGTCTTAAAAAAAATACAAACGAAAATTATTTGGAAAACCTAGTATCTAAAGAGATTTCTTTCCTGTTTTATAACTCCATAAGGTCTAAGGCAATTGAATAAATAGCTGCATGCAAATATTCAGCTTGTGTATCAAGACTCAGCTTGTTTACTTTTACAAAATATTGACAGCATAAAACAGACAAGAAGACACAATGTTGACTATACATCTGTGGTCCACAGTATTTTAATAATATTTCTGTACCTGTATTTCCATCTTAACTAAAATTGTTGAAGCAGAAAGGAGAGGGTAAAAGAAAAGATGAAAAACCAAAGGAAGAAAACTTCTCAAATACAGGAAATTAGATGAAACTGGGTTTTATTACATTGACAAATTAAGTTTGAAGAACTATTGTTTTAATTACACAGAAAAACAGAAATCAGCCCAGAAGACATGAGTGAGTAGAGACTTGCAGAGACAGTGTGTGTTACATCTCCTCTAGGCTCAAAAATTCAGGAAAATTAAAGAGGAGAAGGTTTCAACCTCTTAATAAAGACCGAAAAAAAATGTATTAAATTACTCATTTACATTGTTTGTGGGGTGTGATCACATCTGGGGTTTTCCAGGAAAACAAAGATATTCTCAAAGTTACTATGGAATCATAAAATCAAAGAAAAATAATTATTACTTGGAGAAGAACCCAAATTTGCATTTTTTTGCTGAAGTAAAACTCATATAAGAGTTTAATACGTGTTCTTCCTTGAAAAATCTTTATATTATAATTCTTAAAGTATCAGTGAAGAAGCAGATATCTAACAATTTTAATGTCCTTTTTTTTTTCTCATCAAGAAGAAATTTACTGGGCATAATAGTAGGAACTATGTAATTTTTACCAGCCTCTCTGCTAAGGGTAGTTTGCCTATCAAAAGTCCAGAGGTGGGGGTGTCTGCTGTTCTACCAGGAAAGAAAGAGACCAGAGAACTGCTTTAATCTGCTTGGGGGTCCAGTTTTTCCTAGGCACAAATTTTGTGTTGAGGTCCTGCAGAATTCCCTTGCCAGACCGCACTACCCTGATATCATAAGCTGGAAAAGGTACTGACTCATTACTCATTTTGGAAAATGCTCAGTTTATGTGGAAACCAATCACCCACTTAACAGAGTTCAGAGATTTTTAAAATCATTCATCAATTTTTTTGTAAATAAAGTCTGCTTTTGATACATTTGTCTCTGTATGATCCTCCAGAAAATAATCTTCCCTTCTCTAACAGCTCATTCTTAATCCCAAGCTCAAGCCAAATCACTCATATAATGTTTCAAGTTATGAAAAACAAACCAATTACCGCAAAAGTGAGATGGGGAAGACAATGTTAATTACTGATAAATGCCAGTAATTAATTAATTTGCAGCCACTGTTTCAGTAAGCTAACAGTAACTGAATATGCTTGTTTCTGCTCTGGAGAAGCTGAGCTGCTCTTTTATCAAAAAGGTTAAATCTTTCTGTGTAGGTGCACTTTTTTTATGACATTTTTCAACTTTTTTGAGAATCAATTACCTAAACTTTGTCAATCACATTAGTGCTATGTTAGTTGCAGAACCTGCCAGCTACTGTCTGTTTCTTTGATGTTCTCTTCTTATATTTTATAGTAATTTATTACACATGTACCTAAATTTTGTGCTTGTAAAGACTTAAAATAATATTTATTTTTCTGGAAACTTTCCATCCATGTGCATAACTGTCACCAACAGTATACCAGCAGACTTGACAGAATTCCAGTGAGTTTATATTTTACTTTTTTATCACTGAACATCTACAAAATTGATGTGAGATTAAATTGCCCATACTATCCAGATTTAAAAAAAATAGTTATATATTACTTTTACACTAAATATAAATTGAATTATCAAGGGGTTTTTTTAATTTTATTTTTTCCAGTATGTAACTTAGAAAACTTTTTCAAGAAAAGCTGTGGAATGAGTCAGAAGAAAGACAAAATTTGAGTGATGCTAAAAGCAACATGTAGAGTAGAACTTTATTTATTACATTTTCTACTGCTGAAATTCTTCTTGTGACTATTCAGGTGCCTGAATCAAATTCCTCTGAGTTTGCAAGCCCTTTTTTTTTTATTTTTTCCCTTCAGGTCCTGAGGTGCAGATCATCACTAACTGCCACCTTCAGGCATGCTCAGATCAAACCTCTTACAATGCCACCAAAATTCAGATGACAGAATGAGAGCAGAACTGAATTTTGCAATTTTTTTGTGACACCTATTTGTTTCAGAGCAGAAACAGCCACAGGGTTAACCCAGTCACATTAGAACAGCAACTGTGAAAATGACCATGTATGAAAGAAAATGCGGGGATACAAGAGGCCTTCAAGTACAGATTCCTACTGTTTCAACAAATTAGAACCTTGTTTGACTGTTTAGTTTTCCCTGAGAGGCTGTTCATACCATGTCAACTCAATGGATGTCAGTATGTTGTTTTTGCTTGTCTTTAGGTTACCTTAGCAGTAGCACTTGGATAACCACATGTAAGTGAATTAAAGGCTTTTTAATGTATTTTCTCTTCAGCATATTGCTTGCATCCAGCACAATTTCCATAATATTCTGCAGAAGAAACATCACTGAAATTATAAACAATTTTTCAAATTATTTATTCTATCTGATTCTCTTCTAATCCAATTTATTTGAGAAAATTGGATTTTTTTTTTCCCATAACCTCATGTACAGAGTGTTAGGCCTACAAAAATAAATACTGTACAGATATAGGCATGACCTTTCCCATTCCTCCATTCCTCCATTCCTCCGTGCCAAAAACTTTATGGAATCATTGAGATCAAAAGCTTCTCTTTGAAAATATAGTTTCGGCTATCCATTTAGTTATTATCACCATTTGTACAAGCACGGGATGTGGTTTTTGTCAAAGAATGACAATCCCTTTTTTTATTATGCTAAAACAGACTCAACTCTGAAACAGTTTCCAGTAAGTCAGCTTGCACTGGCTCCCTTCCTAATTTGTGCCATAAAGATCTCATTAAAATTAACTGATTTTATGAATAAATTAAAAGCATCTTCTGTGGTATATCCTAATCTACCAGCTATGGATTGCATTTGTAGACAAAATCAATCCCAAAAACTAGTTATGAAGAGCCAAGTTGATATTCAGTGTCACAAAGTCAAGAATCAAATTGTTACAGCTGCAGGATTTGACCATGCTCTGCCTTCCATACCAGACTCTGTTTTCAAGTTCAAAATGAAGTTAACACTACTGCAAAAGTCTCTCTGTGCTAAACTCTTTTATTCCAATAGAACTGGGTTCAAGACATACAAAAAGCTTTGTTTTATAATAGCATCTATCAAGAAAAAAAAAAAAAAAAAAAAGAAAAGCAGTAGAAACAAAATCCTTGCATGAAAATCTGACCATTTATTCAAACTCACTATGGAAATGACTTCCTGTATAAAATCTGAATATCTGAATTTTAACTTGACAGTTTCTTGCATGCAAATTGGCTCTTTTTGGTTGTGTGTTCTGTTCCCTGCTTGTTTAGAGAAGCATCTTGTACTTTTAACCTAAAATAGAGCTAAGAAAGGAAAAGTAGAAGGTGAATTCCCTTTGTTTTGTCTATTTTCTTTTCTATACACAGTTAATAAAATGTGTAACATTGCTTTAAAGAGTTACAGAACAGTTACAGAACTGTTACTGTAGATGACTTTTAAAGAAATAAATGTCAACTGTGAGGGATTAATTTGACATGAAAATGTACATTACTGATTATTATTTTATGTAAATAAGGAAGGACAGTTTAGTGATTAAAGCTCTGAGTTACTGAGGATAAGAGGCTTATATTTCTTCTTTATTAAAATCTTTTTTTTTTTGTGATCTTCAGCTCCTCAGAGAAATGTGTGAGGGTTTATTTTAAAACCCTCCTCAGTCATTTACCTGAAAATTTATATATGATTAAGAACCTTTAAGACCTTGAGTGCAAGACTTTCAGGGTGTATATAGATTTTGCAGTAAGACATCTAGATCCACACCTGGGCAGACTGCAGCCATATGAACATAGCAGTCATTCGGATGGGTGCAGTCAGTAACAAGGTACCACAGCTGGGTTACCAGCTGGTATTTTCACATCATGCTGTCACTGATTATGACTCCAATCATACATGTTTGCTTGGAGAGTGAATTGACATTTTGGTGAAACAGAATGTGCTAATACTCCGAATATCTGTTTGCCATGTGTGAAATGGTAACAGTGAAACTTGTGAATTTAAAAGGTTGTTTCAGTGATAAGCAGTATAAAGAGTTTTGAGGATCAGTTATATTTAATGTAAGAGAAACCATATAAATATTTGAATATATGACTGAATAGGAAAGGAAGACAGTAAAAGGTGAATACAACTGTTTTGTGTCATAAGGAGCTGCAAAACATGATTCTGTTACTGCCTGAACTTTGTGCATAGGACAGCTTGACTCTCATCAAACATGTAAAATGTGATAGCATCCCTTGTCAGCTCTGTGTGTGCTGAAGAAATTCCCATTATAAGTACAATGAAGAATTTATATTAGTAAATTACATTTATACCAGTTTGTTAGCATTATAATAATTAAATTACTAATTTTCCAACAGCTATACATTCTAATATCTGTAGTATTCTAGAAAATATAATTCTTAGTATTCTAGTAATTTCTAACATTTATAAACTAAATTACTTTAATAAAATAGAAAAGGTATTTGGGCAAATCATTAGTCCAAATCATTTTCCAGGAGAACTATAATGTGGCTTTGGGGAGCTATGGGGTGTCTTCCTCCTTACTTTTGGGGTTTTTTGTGAGATTGTCATGTGTTTTCTAACAGAACCTCCTAAACTCGTCTTTGATTCCACCTTCTGTCAGATCTACTCTATGTGGTACATTTTCCATTTGTTGGGTACTTATTCTTTGTTTCCTTTTTTCATCTGTAAAACCACCTGTACAGGTTACACTCCAGAGGTGTGTAATTGACTAATTGACCACTAATTGACCACTTCTGCAGGATTTTTAGCCCTGGACCTGTGGTATCACCCTGTGCTCTCAAGCCCTCTGCCACCCTCCCATGCCCATATTCTTCTATGCTGCATTTGCATTACATGTTCCTAGACAGTTCACACTGCACACAATGGCACAGTCAGTCCAGAAAAAAATGTGGGAAGGACTAATTCTAAAGTTTTGTTGTGTCAAAACAGACCTGTGTCATTAAGTGTAACATGAAGATCACTCAACTTCACCAGGCTGAATTTAGGTCATGGTAATCTAAAAGACATAATCCAGCTACAAAATATTGATAGGTATGGTCATAATCCTAAAAGTGTACATAACTACTATTGCCATGTATACAATTATTTGAAGTCAGATTTCTCTGCAGAGGTCAGTGACGAAATTGTACTAAAGTCAGTGGGATCTGTGCCACCATACACCTCACTTGGAGCAAAATACCTCTTTGGTATTCAGAATGAGCATCAGTACGCTGCACTCATGAAGTGCCACTCCAGAGCCTGAAAGTGCTACTACAGCCAGCACCTTAGGATGCAAGAATTTTCTCTCCATGTCTCCCACTGCCTCTCTGTAGATGGATGATTTTTCACAATAACAATGGGTTTTTGTAAAAATCCTTCAGGATCCTTTTTCATGCTATTCATGCTTTTTTAGCTGTCTGCTGATTTCAAATGGAAAGAATTAATTTGGATGTTTATAATAATATGTAAATTTTCAATTTGTTTCAATTTCACTAGGCAGCATTAACGTCTGTGGCCACCTCTGCATATATGAACTTATGTAAACTCCATGGAACATTTTTTATTATTGTTTTTGATGCTGAATGAAGTATGCCATAGTACCTTTTATTTTTCATTTAAATTGAAGTAATGAAAATAAGCCTAGATACCATTAGCTGATGAGTTTTTAGAGTAGATGGCATAAATTACAGCTCAAATCAATTTTACTAGCAATTTATTACTCTACAGACAGAATTAGGGATGTTCACCCATTTTATGTCATAATATGCAATTCTGTTTGACCTACAGTGTGAAAATGTTTTTTTGAAAACAGTTAAGTGAAAAGATAGGCAGACACCTCTTATTCATACAGCTTTTTTCTCTTACAAGTCTGCATAAATTTTCATAACCAAAATAATTTGCTTTTTTTCATAGCAATTATCTTCTGTCATTTTGTGAATTACTTGAGAGAGGTTAATTCATATGTAACAGAGCTAACATTTTTTTAATGCAGAAAAAGATTTTATCAAAGAATCCTGAGCTGAGTTCCTAGCACAAATACCTATTGAAACAGGGTTTTTTTTTCAGAAAACAAAAAATCATTGGGGTAGCAAATTACCTATTTTTTTCTCTGCAGAAAAAAATTTACTTACCTGCAAGCAGTAACTAAAATATTCACTCACTGTTATACATGCTTTTTCAAAAAGTCTGTTTTATTTTCTGTAGAATACCATAAAAATATTCTTACATGTGTGCCTATACTGGTTTTCATTTTCTGAGCCTTAGTTATATTATGGAAATTGTCAGCTACTGAAGTATGTGTTTCACGTAGTGTTAACTGTTATTAGAGTATTGAGTAACCTGCACAGGTGTGACACAAAACAGCAGAGGATGTGTATCTCCTTGATTATGAGTAATCTTCTGTTTTAAATTAGTTCTTGAAAATTGCAGTCTAAGGTTGATATAGAAAATGTATTTCTGATAAATATTAAATTCCATCATGCCCCTAAAAAGAAAAATCTGAGAAATCTTTGTGCAAAATCCAGCTGTGTGACTAAGTAGTGACTTTACCTGTCACCTCTAGAAGTTATTATATTTTTTTACACGGTTTTACCACTGCATTTACAAGTTAGCTTGAAATCAGATGCCAAATTGATTGGGAAAAAATAAGGAAGGAGGTACATAATCTTCAAAAGAATTTCACAGAAAGATAATTGTATTATTCCTATCCAGAGGCATTTATGGCAATAATAGTTATCTTCCTGAAGGGCTGAAAGCTCCAGTAAGGGCCAGTTCTCTCCCTTTCTTGTCCCATTTAAGTTTAAATTGTTTTTCCATTTGTATACCTAATTAGTTTCGGCTGATATGTGTCTTATCAACATGTAATATGCAATGTCAGTACTTAGTTTCCTACCTCGAATTATATTAGTCTCATTGCTTTTGTAGTCTGTTCTAGTTAACAGAGTGGTGCAAGCAACAGAGAAATATCCATGAATAAATATCTTTTTCCTGTGTTGAGGCATTTGAATCTTTTCCATCTGCAATTGTAGATATGCTTCTGTCACCAACCTAAATGCCTGAGGATAACAGAAGAGAAAAGATTTAGTTAAAGAAAGCTTTGCATGCTAAAGTCAGTCCTCATGATACTTTTATCACTTCAGTGCTGACTTGGAAGTCAGGAGATAAGGGCCACATGGGTAAGAAATACATACCAATAGAAACATAAGTATGCAGAGGTGCTAAATATTTTCAGAGTACTTCAGAAGCATCTCTGATGAAGACACAACATGGATTAAAATCACTCACAGGGTAAATCTTCTGAGTGTACTAGAACTCCATCAAGTATGAAATTATCTCCTTGCCCTGCCACTGCAAAATATTCCCTTGCACAGCAAATAGATTTATCAAATCTGTGTCAAATGCTGCAATTCTGTCAAGTGTTGCACAGCCTTATTGAAACAAAAGCATTATTTTCTGTGTCTCTCTCTGTAAAAAATCCGTATGGATTTTGGCATTGGACCCATTGTTACTAATGCCGGTATTATGGTATTTCTGGGAAAGTTTTATGAAGGGCAAAATAAAGAGATACCAAAATGTGTTCTCTCAGATTACAGGGAATTAGGATGATTTGTGTTAGAAAGTGACAAGCAATACATAAATATCTTTTTCAAGAATTTAATACCCATATACATGTTATGGCTGAAACTGATGGCCCCATTTTATAAGCTTATTTTGTGGTTTTAAGCCCAGCTGGAGATGAAGCACCTCACAACTACTCACTCAACCCCTGCTTTCTTCACAACCCAAGTGGACTGAGGAGAATTGCAGTAGAAACTTGTATGTTGAGATAAGAAGTTTAATAATTGAAAATAAAGTAAAATACCATATTAAAATACAATTGTAATGGTAAAGAATAACAAAAATGATAATAAAAGGAAAAAAAAACAAGTGATGCACAATGCAATTGCTCACCAAAACACAGCACTGTAACAGCCACTGAGAAGGAATTAACTCTACCCTACCTGAAACCAGAACAGCTTAATACATGACATTTCATATATACTTTTAGTACATCTAGCAATGGATTATGCTGCTCTTTTATTCAGTGCTTTGACTAGGTAAATAAAATAACTCAGGGGAAGCTATGTTCCCTGTTCATTTGAAATAAATACGCATCTTATGAGACTATAAAAAAGAACTTCTTTTTTAGCTTTCAGCTTTTGATATTATGAAGAATTGTCATGGCACAAGTAAAGTAAAAGTGAGAGAATGAGCAAAAAAATCATTACTGAAATCATTACAAAATGTCACCATCCCATTCACAATTTGTACATTTGTGCTTTTCTGTAAATGGTGCAGGTTGGTCACTCAGCTTGGTTTAAAATGACATGATAACTAATGGGGGTAAAGTGACTACTAAGTAGGTATTTAAAGTTACTAATAAAGACCATTTGAATACTCACAACTGAAAGAATATAATCTTATCTAAATAACAGTGAACATTATCTTATAAAATATTTATATTTGAAACACCTTAAACAAACAAGGAATATGATAGTTTCCATAAGGAGTCTTAAATATCCCAAATACTAGAAATTTAATTTTGCTATATACATGGTTTTAATGTTCCTGATCTTCCTGAAGCCAGGTAAGTTTTGATACACTCTCCCAGTGACTTATGAAGATTAAAATATTAGCAAGCCATCAGAGAATACTTTTTATTTTATCCACTTGGTTCATCATGATGATATAATTATGTGTATAATAATCTAATTCAACAACAAATAAGAGAAAAAAAATTTATTAATAAACCTATTTCTGGTCCTTCTGAGTGTTCCTGTAGATGTAATGTTGAATTGTAATTTGTCATTGAATAATATTTTTATTTACAGAAAAACAAGTATGGAAATTTCTTTTACTTTATTAATTGTTCCTGATCTGTACCAACTGAAGGCCTGCATTTTTAAAAAAAAATTAATTTCATATAGCTAAATTATTTAAGAAAAGGATCTTTCATTGGTTTGTTTGTTGTTTTTTTTTTTACAGAAACAATCAAAGGAATCGGATAATTTCTATTTTAAATTACTAATTGGACTGAAAATAAGATTTAAAATAACAAAATTTGCTCTGAGAGAAAAAAAACTAGTAATCACATGTAAGATCAGGTCTTCTTTATCAAACTTGAAGACTAAATACCAAAGGTGTAGCTCTTTAGTATTTTAATAGCCAAAAACAAACTCCCCCATCTCAGTAATTTAAGAATATACAAATGGATGAAGCAGTGTGTTGCAAACATCCTTTTTGAGCCACAGACCCTAAGGGAATCCGCTGATTGGTGTATGAGAAACACATGACATCAGCCACAGCTGAGATGCCTTGAACTCAGCTTTAAGATCCTTTCCAATTAACATATAAAAGAGTTTCAACAACAACATCCTGCAAAATTTTACCAACAGTTTATTCCCAGTCTTTTTTCAAGACTAGTATTCTGATTTCTCTAGCTATTTATACCAATGTAAGTCTATTTAGAGGGCATTTTTTAGGGTGATGTATAGGGAAAAACAACAACAACAAAAAAAAAAAGTGACAGATAAAACTGAATTTGAGACAAGGAAGTCTAATATCATATTCCTAGATATGGTTAGATCACAGGATCCAAGTATGTACTGCTGTTCTTACTCAGCAACTGAATTTTAGAAGTTTAATCTCACAAGTAAAATGTGAATGAAAAATGGATAGTTTTCCCAGAAAGAAATGTGATCTTCGTGTATTTCAGAAAATTATTATGTAAATTAGTTTCTTGTGGTCCTGCTTTATCAGGGACACTGTAATTTTGTTTACATTACTAAAGTATCTTTCTCCTTGCTACTTCCTTTCAAGACTATAATTTTCATTGGTTTTGACATCTACTAGCAGGAAAAGTTGCTGAATCTGTTTACTTCTTTCTTTGAGGAGAACATATATTATAGAAAATTTGCCCTCAGGATGGATACTGTCTAAACATCCTAAATGTTTTGTGTTACCATGGCTTGAGAAGGATATAGGAAGTCCATCAGTTTTCATCTCAGTGCTAGAGAAGCTATTTACAGCATTTGTCTCATAAAAGCAGTGCATCTCCCAAACACATTTGTATTCTTGTCCTTTCCAAGTTCATCCTCCTGCATCATTTTGTCTGTCCTCTCCCTGTAAGCCTTGCCTAATTAATGAGGGAATTTGGGAAGCAGTGCAGCTTATAGACGGCTACATTTTGACTTCCTTAGATAGAAGGAATTCTAGAGAGTATTAATGTGTCTTCTTATATCTTGTGCCTTCCAGAACCACAGCAAAATAGTAGTTCTCAAAGTACTGAAGGAACAAGATTTGAAAGTGACAAGATATCTGTGCTCTACCTTTTCAAAACTATTTGACTGGATCATGCTGGAGGGAGATCTAAGCCTAAACCTACTATAACACAGAGGCTTAGCACAGTGTAAGTTTGGCAAAATGGCTTTGAGACAGCAAGGTTGGATATGACCAGTAGACAGGGAAACAAGTCCATTGAGAGAAGCTGAATTAAAGTGGATTGATTGGAATAACTCAAGTACATTCTGATGGTCTGTATGGAAATGTAGTGGGACTGATGGAGAAGAGGTTACTCATCTGCTAAGAGCATTTGCCTTATGTCTCATATACTGTCATCAGAGAGGTTGGTTATTCCTATATTGTACTTCTTGTAATTTCATGTTACACAATAGGTATGGCCTTAAATTCAAATCTTTTATATTTAACCTCTTCCCTGTAGAGTTGGTTCAGCTTTTAAAGAAGATATATTTATTCAACATATATTTTTAAATATTTATTTTTACTACTGCCTAAGTCTCACAGGATCCCTAACAAAAGTTTATGGCCATCACTTCAAAAATATGTAGTAAGAAACTAGCCCCAGTGCCACAAGCTTCACAATCACAATGTGTTATGTGCCCTATCAGTGACATAGGCAAATATGGTCTGAGGAAAATCTTAACTTTTGTTGGTTGATTGGCAAAAATTACTATATAGACTGCTTATTTTATTCAGAAAAAAAATAGAAGTTTGCTTCACAGAAATAGCCAGGCATATTCTGAGATCCTCCCATTTCTGTTGATATTGAGCATTAAAGCTACATAAAAGGTTGGTTATCTCCTCTAGTTCTACCTATTTGCTGCAAGTTTTATATTGCATTATAAAATGAAGGCCAGGTTTACTAATGTTGGGTTTTTTGTCTCATCTTTGTAAGATAATGTCATGCTTGAACATGTGGTAACATTTTAAATGTTTTTTTCAAGTTTTTTTTTTCCTATTTCTGATGTAATAGCTAATTTAAATAGTTTCAATTTTTTCAGTTCCCACTTAATTTTTGTCTTCATATAAGTCATAAGAAAAGTCTGAGGTATTTGAATAGTTTACTAATTAGGAGATATAATTTGGGCATATACATATTTCCTAGCAAAATAGCTGCAATTAGAAAAATGAATTCCACTTGATTAGAGTCCAGTAACCTGACTGTTCCTTTTTTTCAACACAAAAATAAAGAAAACTCCAAGAATCAGCTCACTAATTAAAACTGAAATCAGCTGTTCAAATGAAAATTTGTTGCCAAAAGTTTTTGTCTGAATTTTTTCCTTTTGGTACATACAAAGTGATACATATGGAGTAATTTCAGCTGTAGATTGTAAGATCTTCCCACGAGCATTTAAAAATTTTTCATGTAAGCTTCTTACTTACCTGTCACAAAGGTGTGTACCAAACAAGACAAGAAAATGGGAGAGTAGAGGATTTAAGTGGAAAGGGAAAAGTGAATGAGTCAGTGGGGACTTCAAAAACCAAAAAAGTCAAATTTTTTTCTGGACCAGAAAAGAGCAGAAAAAATAGAGAAAGACACTCGTGCCTTAGGTAACCATTTTGGTTTATAATCTGTGTTTATGTTAGGTTAGCAATCTCAGTTTACCTTCATCTGTGAAAATTTCTGAATCCTGAAATTCCAACAGGATTTCTGCTTATGAACAGCATTGATGCAGAACCTAAGGAAAGTGTTTGCCACCACTGCATAGAAATTTCCCAGAGTCTCAGCTGAGCTATGGGACTAAATTACCTTCCACCCTGAGTTAGAGGGATTTGTTAAGTAGACTGTTGTGGGCAATTGACTTGGGGACTGAAAGTGTTGAAGAGATCACATTATTGACCTTACAGCTAGGTAATGTTGCTTTCTTCTATTAAAAGGAAGTGGAGTTATTTAAATTATTAACTTCCTATATTTGGGCTAAACCAAAGGAAAGAAAAAGATACTAAAAAGAACAACGCACTTTCTTTCTTTGTGAAATTTGTACACGGTTATTTCAGATTAAAAGCATTTTGCACTTCTGATAGTCTCATCCTGCCCAACAAGAACAAATAATGGGTATGATGAGAATGTTCATGACAATGAACAAATATCAATTTAGAATGTCTTCTTTTTTCTTATTATCCCAGGGAAAAAAAATCAAAAATTTCCTGTAGTAAGCAGGGTATTTGTATAGATGTTTTTCTTTGGGTTCTTTTGCATAGGAAAATATGTGCAGAAGCTAAAACCACTGCATGTTGAGTGTGGAGGGACCCAGACTTCAAAATGGAAAAGTGTAAAGAAATATCTGTGTTGGGATTGAATTGTCCACCAATCCAATCAGAAATGTCATAAACCGCGTTCCTCTATAGGCTAAAAACACATTTCTATCTATCAGTCTACAATTCTTTTCACAAACATTATATATTTTACTACTTTATTTTCTTACTCCTTGATTTTTTTTATATACATATAAGGAATATACATTTTTAGATAACTACTGATACTTTTTCTTCTGTTCTTCTTGCCTATCTGAACAATGATTTATTGCAGGCTTGAAGTCTGACTTAGTTTTTCTTAAATACATAGGATCATATTTTGACTCTAAATACTTGTGTTCACTGGTTAGCATGGCAAGAATAATTTCTTGTTTCTACTAGAAATATGTATTGTCATGCATTCGAGAATATTTGCTTTCCACTGTCATACCCTGTCAGTGATTCAAAATTACCCTGTATTCAGACAATACCTTTTGTCCTTTGATGTCTTCAGATGAATATTTCCAGGTTAGTACCAGAAATTATACTAACAGTTCCTGAATTGTATGACCAGCTATTTTGCACTATTTTATTCCACTCTATTCCTAATATTTCAGTTCTCCTTAAGGTCATCTAAAGACCACGTAGAATTCTTAGGATCTCCTCCTAATTTATTTTATTGCCTATTTCCATTAGCAAACATTTAAAGGTCATAACTACAATTACCAGTAAAATTTAGTTCAGAATACCTTTTTTTTTTTTTTTTTTTTTTTTTTTTTTTTTTTTTTTTTTTTTTAAAAAAAATTTTTTCATTGATTTCTCTTTTCTTTCACGGTTTTACATAAAGCAAATCAACATTCCCCTAGAAGAAAAATTAAGGCCTGGTTAATACAGACAGTGGAGCTTAAGGGTAGAATCTATATAAGGCAGAAAATAAAGATGAGATTTGGGATTTGGTTATATTTGGCCTAACAATACTTTGAGGCTTTACCATATGCACCACATCTTCAGCTGTCACTGCAAGGAAGCATGGATCTCCTGTAGGTTCGATGCTATTGCAACCAATTCCACATGAATGTCTTGGATGCCCTATGGATTCCAGAAGAGAATGAGGCATTTGAGCTCCCCCCAGTACACAAGTACACCTGGAATGGAATATTTGAGCTTTAAAACAGATGCCAACCTCTAGATGATGTTTCACTGATTACATTTCCAATACACAAATCAATGAGTTTCCTTCATTTAATTAACCTAGAAAATTATCCAGCTTGTTAGATAAAAATATCAACTTGTAGTGGAATAGTCAATTTTGCATGAGTACATGCCATATTTCAATTCATTTTACTTTGGAATACTGTTCAAATATGACTAATATTAAAACTACTGCTAAAGCTTACATGTTATTAAGGGCAGCTTGAGGAGACTTTAGCTGCTCAGAGTCTCTAAACCTGCAGAACAGCCTCTTACTTGCCTTCTGTAGCCAGAATTCCTGCTGTCAGAAAGTGTTTTCCAGATGGAAGATGTGATCTGGATTTAATTCGAGATCATAAAGTAGGATGGCCAAAGAGGCCTAAAGGCCATCTGTCATAGCCTTATCATTAGAAGTTTATAGGAAAGAGAGTGGCATATCAAGGAATTTTTAAAATTTTATTTCTATGGTTTTCAGTTTTTTTAAATTTAAATCAATCTCTGAAATAATGAAAAAGACAATTTGTTTCCATATTCAAAAGAATATCTGATTATCATGCTCTATCTCATTATATTTTTTACAGGTATGGTTTTGTGTGACCCATCTATTATTTTTAGTGTATTTTGACCTCAATATAGATCTAATGTTTAACTGCAAATCCTTTGAAGTCCTCCAATACACATACAAATATACTAAAAGGAGCAAAGTTCTCTTTCTGTATTCTGCTTTCCTACCATAATATACCTTCTATTTCATTCTTACCTCTGTCTCAAATAATATTCTCCAAGATTAGAACACCCTGCTTGTGACATTGAAGTTAATAAGTATCTCCTGAATTTTCTCATGAAGGACATTTCTTACAAAGCTCTAGATAAATTAATGAGGGCATTTGTTCCAGTACTTCATATGCTCTATGCCTAGATCACAGATAGCAATTAAGATTTCAATTTGTTACATTAGTTTAAGGTAGTTTCTCTATAAAGGTTCTTAACAACCAGGCTTAACATTATAACATAATAGAAAATTTTGCTGCATTTCATGACAGCAATGAATTAAGTGCTTTCAGTCAAGGGTGCTCTGCTGTGAAGCAGGTTAGTAAAGAGAAAACATTAAGGCAAAGGTTGTCTTATCTTCAAAACAGGCTGCAAAAATATTGTTCCATACCATTCTCACTTTCATTAAAGTCAATGGACATTGCCACAGTGTATAATTGTAACACAGGAATTTGGTACACATTGCAATAGAGCAATCAGTCAAAATGTAAACACTTATCTCTCTGAAAATTATGTAGCATTGTACTGGAGCATTTCCTTAGCAGCTGGCTTCAAATTCTGGCTGGTTTTCCATTCACTCATTCAAGTGAATGCTTGACAATGAAACTGAGTAATCTGTGAAAACACACTGAAGTGTTGCAGAGACAGAATTTCCTAGGATTTCATAATTTCCTAGCATTGTTGCAGAAGACTGAGAAATTCTTGGATTTTACTGGTAACTAACTAGAAGGGGGACAGGGAGGGAAAGTACTATAAAACTTTATTTCTTTATTGCAAAAAACTCTGTCCAAAAATATGAGGGTTTATCTATTTACTTTCTAATATAACAGGGTAAGCTTTGTGATTATCTATATAAATGTTCAATTAGCTTTAATGATGTTTTATGGTGATTAGATTCACAGGCTGAAAATTATTATTGTTAGTGATACTCATGGGGAAAAATAACGGGAAAATCAATTCTAATTTTGTATGCACAGTGAAGGACTTTGCACTAGCTTGTACTACAGAGGAAAGATATTTCAGACTTATAATACATTATTCTATGAAAATAGAGTAATCATCTTAATGTTCAGAAGCAGTCAAACAAGCAAATTGAGTATTACAATTTATTAGGTAAGGAATGGATAACTAATCAGAAAGCAGTGTTGTGGTACTATAGAATACACAATGTTCCTGGAACAGAAATATTTGGTGAAAATAAACCAAATCACCTTATTAAAAAAAAAAAAAAAAAAACAACAAAACAAAACAAAGCAAAACCTTGGAAAAAGTACAGGGAAAGGTAACATGATGACCAAAAGAAGAAGAGCAATAACTAGTGATTAGTTTAAAAGATTAAAATAATGCAATTTTCATAATCTTATGAAAAACTTTAATAATTTTTAACACAATAAAGTTTTATCAAACCAAAAATGTCCAAGAAAGTTGAAACGGGTTTGTTGGGTTTTTTGAAAAATGTCAGATCAGACACTATGATTAAAAACTAGAAAAGAAACTAGAAATATCAATAATTTGAAGTAATTATTTATGGTACCTTCAGCAGTCTGTCTATGACTGATGCAATTTAACTGTGGAGGATTCTCCAAAAATAAAAGTTGCTTTTGCCTCTGCTGTTTTAAAGACTCTCATGTCCATAACATAACTGGTATGCAATAGCATGTGTTTTCAAGTGATTGCCTAAATGTATAAATTTCATTTTCCACTTATTTCCTCAAAAATTTTAGTTATCTCATGCTATAAAGAAAATACATGGAGAACAGAAAGCACAAATATTACAGGACAGAAGCTAATGCAATTTTTAACAGTTGTAATATATGTGCTTGCAAACCACTTGGCAATGCAACAATTGCAGTGAATTGTTTATCATAAATACCTGTGGTGTTATTACAATAAACACTCTTTTCTATGCCTTGTAGCATTTCCATGATAATTCAACTAGGGTGAGTGAATTAAACGACACCAGAAAGAATTTCTATCAGAGTCAATGACAGAACTCATGCACTTACTGCTCTATACTGAGGCTGCTAGGCTATATATTTAAATAATGCTGTATGTTATCTGTATAGACACTTTTCAAGTGAGATTTGAAAATAATTCTGTTTCATAATTTTACCTCAATTTTGCTCTTTTGTATTCCAAATTTATGTCACTTTTCGCAATGAGGAAGGGGATTAGCAACCAAACTACCTTGAACCCTGATAGCAACAAAACTGTCCTGATTCAAGGAAGAGTGCATGTATAATGTCCAGAGGTATGCATGTTTTTTTCAATTCTTAAGCTGGCAAGATAAAGGCAACTTTAATATTCTTGCTTGGGTCCATGCTACCTCCTCTGAGAGGAGATTAATGGGAATGGTCAGGTACAGTTAATTAGGGAGCGATTTGTTTAAGAGAGAAAAAATATTACAATAACTTGTACATTAGGCATAATTAAAGATCCCTCAACAAAACCACGGTGTGTCTAGTCTCCACTTGGGAAGCTGTCTTCCCTTCCATAATAGCTAACTTGATATTCCTATGTCATCCCCCAACCAGGCTCAGGCAATATCTGGGGGAATATTTCCTTCACAGCCACACCTGCATCAAGGAACTCATGGTGAGTTATGCTTAAGACAGTGCTTGAACCCATTGGCATTGTTTATTTAATTTGAACAGACATCATACAAGTGCTGGATGGCACTTGTATGGCACAGTTCCTCTGTTGGTATTCTCCCAGCACTGGCTTTTGGGTACATCCAGACCCACATCAGCACAGGAGAAAGCAAGACACTCCAAATCAGGGGTACAGAGAAGATCAGATCTGCTAGCAGAGCAGTGAGATGGGGGAACATGCTTGTGAGAGTTTGGGGAGTGTTGATAAAACAGAACTGAACTGCACTGAGATGTGCTATAAATCTGGTAAATCTTTGTTTTTCAGGGGAAAAGTGCTTAGAAGGGGATTTTCTGTCCAGCTTTGTCTCTGAACAAAATCTCACAGCTTTCCCTCACCAGCCCTCCCCTCTTCTGCTCTTCTACATCTCTGCAGCAGCAAAGAGACAAAGAGAGATGCCACTGCCTGTTGAGCAGACTGTGACCTCACTCCACTACCTAATACATACTACCTTTCTTAATGATAGTGAAGAAAGGAGAAAGTCACATTTGGTCCATGACTCATGAAGAACTGTGGACATGCAGCAGCTCCTACTGCACCAGAAGGAGGTTAGGGCAGCACAAAAGTGTTCAGTGCCTTCTGAGCTGGGGGAAACCGAGCCCTCCTGTCCGTGGTGTAAGCTGCTTCTCACAAAACTCAAGGAGGGCCGAGGGTACTGATGTTCTGTCCTCAAGTTCTGTTGAACACTTTTCAAAAACATATTTCAAGACCTTCCAGGTAGTACATTCTAGAAACTCACTATTTCATCATTATTATTAAACATTACTATGTATTTTTACTCTTACTGCTCTTATGTGAGCTTTGCTTAAATAGGTCAAGGCTGCTACACATAGGATATGATAAACAAATGTGTGTATGTTTCTTACTCCTACATGATAAATACACAGATTATCTTCTGCTTTCTTTTGGAGAAGGTATTTCCTGTTTGCTTTCTCACTTGTTTCCTTGTTGTGTGTACACATATGCCGTGTGTACATATATTTCCTTCCTATGTGTACATATATGCCATGTTCTCGTTATAAATTACTTGGAATTCCACAGTCTCCAAAAGAAAATTTTTATGTCTTGAATGTTAAATCCAGATATAATCGTAATTTAATGAAAAATATTAATTAGGTAATAGGAACAAACTGATTTTTGAGCTTATAAAGACCTGTGCAACATTACTCTTTTCTGTTGCAATTAATATGCAATTACAATTATTTTCTTAACATATCAGCTGCAGTGGAAAACTTTTGTGTTAAAGAATGCATGGATTAAAGCTGATGTTCTGATGTGTAAACATGTGTTATTTTACCAGAAATTTCAAATTCAGAAAGACAGAGTCTTTAGACATCAAATCCACTCCTGAAAATTACGAACTGAAATCCATGGGTATGCATATATGCATTTAGGGATCAACAGATTTTACCTGTTGGGATCATTTGCAGCAAATCTTTAAGAGAATGAAAGTGCCCTAAAATGGTAAAGAAATTACATTAGCATTTGAAGAAAGGTAACCTTAATGCCTTACTTTTACATGCAAGCCAAGAAATATGCCACAAAGTAAGACTAAGTGACAAGATAACGGAATATTTTCTTCCTCAAATTTAGGCCACCTTTATGTCTATGTTTTGGGAATGTAAGAATTTTGTTACATGTTATCTACTCATTGGCTCATGTACAGAATATGATTAGACAAAAGTGAGCAACTGTTACTAATAGATAAAGCCATAACATAATGCTATGATTTTTTTTTTTAAATCACTAAGGAAAGTAGTGTTTAAAAAAACTGCAACAGCCTGTCATAATTGAACTCACATAATAAACTAGAAATTTAAATAATAAAACAAAACATAAAGGTTTCCATACTTCCAGAGGCAATCAGCTATAAAAGTCCATGTAACAAAATAATTTCAGATTATAGAAATAACATAAAACCCCAAAATAAAGTAAAACATTAAATGAAATGTTGAAATATTCTTAGATTAAAACATTGGAGAGAAAATAAAAGAAAATAAAATGTACATTAAAAATCAAGTATATTTCCAATGTATGCATTTCAATAAAAGTGAAAATTTTATTTTGGAAAGTTCTAGTAAGATAAAGGCCTCCTGACATCTGTATTCTGCTTTGGAAAAAGAAAAAGGCCTAGCTCTTGAAGATAGCTGAATATCTTTTACCAGAGAAAGGTGATATTCACTTGTGGAAAATCCCTCCCTGGAAAGAGCTCTGGAACACACTGTAGCTTTCTCTTTCCATTAGCTCAAGACAAAACTGCCAGACGCTGCTAAGGCATCGGTTTAGTGTGCACAAGGGAGAGTCATCTTTCTCCTGGTGAAACTCTTCTTTTTCATCTGTGCCATTTTTGGATTGCAAAATTCTTGCAGTAAATAGAATAATGACTACTGGGACCTTACAAAATTCCAGAAATTCAGACCATTTAGTTACAAATGTATGCTTGAAAATTTGTTTTTCATTCCCTAATTTCATTTACTCTAACCTACTGAACAAGAATATATACAGCAAGCTAGTTTGGAAAAAAAAAACTGCATTAAGAAAAGTTTTAATGCCTGTCTTTTTGTGTGTGATTCTTCTGTAATGGTAATAATGAGAACAATTTTCTGAATTAAAAAAAAAAATCAGTTGTACTATGTTTATCCCACTGTAAGTGTGAATTTTTTTCTTCTCTCTTTGCAGCAAATACAGATGTTAAAGACAAATGGATTCTTATTAAAAAAAAAAAAAAGAGAGAGATATTTATGCAACAAATACTCCTTGCAGAGGAAGAACAGTATTTCATATTGTATTGTATCTTGTATTTTACTTTTCTTTACATTATCCACATTGTTATTTCATTGCTTAAAATAATGATATTTCTGTTAAATATCAAACCATAGAGGTGATATAACCAGCATACAATGAGATATAAAAACAATTAAATAAGAGAATTTAGTAACAGTACTACATTCTTTAGAATTACTCTGCCACAATGTAGTAGATTAAATTATTCTGACTACAATACAAACTAGAGTAAAAGTAAAAGGTGTAGATGAATAATAGTCTTCCATATCTTTTTACAACCTTTCTGGGAAAGAATGAATGTAATCTGGCAAGCAAAATTGCTTTGGTAATACAGAGAAAAATGAGTAGAAAATAAGACTTCATGTTCTGCTTTACAAACTAACAAGTAGATGAATATTGAGCGCTATTCTTATAAATACTAAAATTATTTCATGATGCTTTTGCTAACTCAGAGGAAAGGAATTACCCACAATAAAAGACACCTAGCTTTAAACATTAGCACTAAGCTTCAGCAAGGACAAAACAAAATTACTGCAGACTGAAATTAATAAGACTAATTCAGATTCAGTTCAATATCAAGATTCAGAGTTAGATGTAGGACACTCCAACTGTAAACAAGAGTAGGTAGTGCACATTTTTCAGATCAATTAAGTAGGTCAATAAAGAGGCATTATAGTTTAGAATTCTAAGTTGTAGAATTAAAAAATAAGAACACAGAGTACAGATCAGGGAAATGGTGGTGAACTGAAGTACTCATGTCAAGAAATACAGGTAAGACCTGGTCTATTTCGGATCCCTTCACTGAGCAGAAACCCACTGCTCTTGATGATTTCTAGCTGATAGGCTAGTCAGAAGTCTCACATGCTGAATAATAGGAAAATAGGGTGAAAGGTCTAATGGCGAGCTGACCTCGGAAGCAACTTCACAAGCAAGGAGCATGAGAGGATTACTACTTAATGACCACAAGGTGTACATTTTGGTATCTGGCATGCTTCAGGAAGTCCCACTAGCTGTGTTCCTGGGACTAGAAAATCTGTTCCAGAACCCTCAATAACCGTCTTTATCAAAGGCTGTGAATCTCATCAAGTCTAAAACTTCCAAGAGACCCAAAGTTCTTCTCATCTCTGTCCCATCCTAAAACTGTGTTGTGGTTTAGGACTGGTGTTCCTGAATCTAGTGTTGCCACTGAAAATCTTCCAACCATGTTCTTGCTTGCTTGCTCCCCCTCTCCTCTTCACCCTCCCCTGCAGCTTAAGAGGAGAATTGGAAGCACAAAACATAAAGATCACAGGTTGAGATAAGAACAATTCATTTGAAACAGTAATGAGACAACCCCACCATGCTGACCCAAAAGTGAGCCCTCCCCTCATCCCTGGAAAATGACATGATGTGGTATCAAATAACCTCCAGGTCCTGGCCTTCCTGTCTCCTCACTACTGCTAAAATAAACAATCCTGGCCAGAACCAGGACAACTTGTTTCTTTCAGCAGGAAGAGATCCCTTTGGGAACCACCCAATCCCGGTGAAGGAAATAGGTTTACAAGAGGGAAGCAGGACTTTCTTCAACAGACTCATGAGGTCTAAAAGCAACACAACTCAACAGAGCAATTAATCCTTCCTCTCTTCCCATCTCTCCCATGCCAGTAACACATACAAGAAATTCTTTTCGTTTTGAAGGTGCTGATTCATATCAGGTTTTCTGCCATCAGTGATTGAAAGTTTAATAATTTAATTTGCTGTGATAAGAGAAACAGTTTTAAATAGAAGGATGAATATATTATGTCTTTTTTTAAAATAAAAAGGAGCCTTAATTTACTATTTACAGTTTTAATACAGCTTAACTTCATTTCCTGGGTATTTTCCTTTTGCATTTCTTCCTCACAGTTTTCAAGCTGTTCCTTAAGTAATTGTACGAGTTCACAAATTTTTTTGAATCTATGTCCCTAATTTTCACCAGCTCATGTTCTTGTTCTTAAATATGCTCTTTCTTTTAGTCATAAAATGACTATTTTATGTCTCAACTTGCAATATTGTAAAATTATAGAAAGCATACATGGCATACCTTTTTCTATTGTCATGTTCTCCCATAAGCAAAGTGCCAACATCAAGTTAATGTCATAAAAAAGTGCTTTTTCTTTAATTAATATCAGAGACACAAAATACACCCTTCAAATATCTTCATACAGATAACAGACAGACATTCATTTTCGTTTTAAAAATACATCAACATTAAGCTTAGAGTAATAGCACATTGATTCCTAAGCACTAATCAAAATAATTCTGGAGTATATGAAGCAAGTAATGGCTGCTGAGCTCTTGTTAATGCCAAGGACTTCTCTCAGAGTCTCTGATTTTATACAGTAGTGAGTGACTTGACATTAATTGACACTGCAGGAACCAGAAGTAATACTTAATACCTTGCATTTATATTTTGATTTATAGTTTGCTGTGAAATCTTGAAAAGGAAAAAAAAACTGGCATAAAATAATCTAGCTATATATAGAAACTTACATTATCTGTGATTAAACTGTGCAGTGTGTGAACTATATAATTTAAACTGAAAAGAGAATTTGTAGTCTCTGAGGAGAAAGTGTTCTGGTTCATTCCAAAGCCATATAGTTTTCTTTCCAAAATATTTCCTATGGGGTCCAAAGCTAGAAAGTTATGTACTTACAGAAGTATTTTATTATTTTTGTGTACTCTAAAGATATACTGGCAATATATGTATCTTTATCAAATGAGTCTAAGAGCTTTAGCCACAAAATATGGCCATCTGAAGTGAGAAATCCATCAAAATGCTACTAGAACTACAAAGTAAAGGAGCTGATGTTGTGATGACTGCCTCAGATAAGTCAGTTGAATATAATGTATATGATTAGGTTTTACACTTTTTAGTCTATGTATTTTCTAAGAAATCATTTAAAGAAATGCCCTAAAACAAATGACCAAGGGTCTATGCAAATTCTTTCTTTTCTATATGGCACCACTGTGTAGAAGAGTGGACAAGAATTATATTAGAGGCTATGTGAGGACATTTTGTGGGAAATGACATCTGTAATGGATATTCCTCCCAGCTGTCTGCACACAGCTATCCTGGAAAATACAAGTGTGTCGGAAATCATGTAACCAGTAGAGAACATGGGAGAGCCAGGAAAAAAGATCTTACATTCTCATCAAACACAGCCAGGTTAAAGTTTAGTAAAACTCAAGTATATCACTGCTGCTTGAAATATTCTCCATATTCTGTAACATCTATCTGAGAGTACCCAGAATATTTTCTCTAGTTGGCAGCAAGGATCAATCTGCCAGGAGCTAATGCTGTTGTTTTTCCTAAAATGAGGGGCCTGGAAGGGTGTCACTATGTATATATACTCAAGAGCTCACAATGCATCTTGTAAAAATTCATGCAAGTCACTCTGAAACCTTTTCCTTTCTTTTCCTTGACACCAATCTACATCTTCTCCTCAGCCAGAGATTGAATGCAGCCTGACAGAGGCATTTCAAAATCTTTGTACATATCAAGCAGAATTTAATTTTAATTTTCTATCTTATAAACTGTAAGAGACAAGAAGTAGAAATAGAAATAGATAGAATTTTCTGTAATAGGACAAAGTCATATCATGTTCTTACATTTATTGAAGGAAATAATTCTCCAACAGCCTGACTATAAACTGCATGACTAGAATTTCATGACCTAATAGGACTGAAATGGGAACAGTGCCTTTTCTATATGCAAATACATATAAACCATTACCATTTACTTCCATAGAATGTAATAAGGGAAATAGCTAGTGACTAAGAGCTTCCATAACCAGAAACAGTTATATCAACTTACTCCTGGAAGTTCCCACTTCAAGAGAGAACAGAGGAAAATAATTCAAGGAATAGGCTGAGTTTATACTTTCTAGTGATTAGGGCACTAGCTGGAAGAAACTTGTCTTCCAAGCAGTGCTCTAAAAAGTAACTGTAAATTAACTTTGAGTTTCAGTGCAAATACAGAAGCAGTCCTGGGACCAGACTCTGGAAAGGTCGCACAGCTATATGAGGAGAAACAGAGATAACACAAGGTATCTAACAGTAAGACTATTAAAAGAATAAATAAAAATCACAGGATCACAGAATATGCTGATTTGGAAGAGACCCACAAGGATCATAAAGTCCAATTCCTGGGCCTGCACAGGATCCCCCAAGAGCTGCACCATATGTCAAGAGAGCATTGTCCAAGCATTTCTTGATCTTTTTCAGGCTTGGAGCTGTGACCACTTCCCTGGGGAGCCTCTTCCAGTGTCCAGCCACCACCTAGGTGAAAAACCTTTTTCTGATATCCAACCTAAACCTCCCCTGACAGCTTCAGGTCATTTCTTTGGGTCACCTATCACTATATACCACAGAGATCACTGCCTGCCCATCCTCTTCCCCTCACAAGAAAGCTGTAACTGCAATGAGGTCTCCCCTCAGTCTCCTCCAGGCTGAACAGACCAAGTGACCTCAACTGCTCCTCATACAGCTTCCCCTCAAGGCCCTGCACCATCTCCATTGCCTTCCTTTGGATGCTCTCTAGCAGTTTAAAGCCTTTCTTACACTGTGGCACCCAACACTGCACACAGCACTCAAGGTGAGGCTGCCTGAGCTCAGAACGGAGTGGGACATCCCCTTCCTTGCCCAGCTGGTGCTGCTGTGCCTGATGCATCCAGGACAGGGCTGGCCCTCCTGGCTGCTGGCTCATGTTCAGCTTGCCACTGACCAGGACCCACAGGTCTCTTCTGCAGCTCTGCTCTCCAGAGCCTCTCATTCCCCAGTCCATACACCTGTGTTGGTTGTGAACACTTGATGGATAATTCAGTCTAGCTTGTCTCTTCTCAGACCACCACTTGCCCTACATACCTAATGCTGCCAGTTCACTCAGGTTCCATCTTCCAGTAAGATATGGTGACTTACCCAGAAGAGCCCCAATTTCCTCAGTGCAGGTCAGGCACAGCAGGAAGAGAGAATGAGAGGTATTTGCCTGGAGTACTGCCCTGTGCTCGCTTAAGAACAGAGTGGTCCTAGAAATTCCTAATGTCAAACTATTCTTCTATTATTAATTTATTTATTTTAGTTTGCAACTTTGTTATCTTAGCTTTGCCTGAATTTGGATTTCTGATTCTTATTGCCTGTAGGCTTATGTGCTTTACTGGATCATGACATAGATTTTATACAAATTAAATGGATTTATACTGTTTAAATTAATGATAAACTGCCGGCTTTAAACCTTCAGAAGACAATTTTCATTGACTATAATTGACTAATGAAATTTGATTTCCATAAGCGTTTTAGGAAATTTCCTGAAATTGGGCTAGTGGTGGGAAAAAAATGGTGAAGAAGAGTTTCAGTTCAGTTTGGACAAAAATAAAAAAGTTTTTGTCCTCTTTGACAGAATTAAAATAGATTATTAAAATAAATGCAGTAAAGTGGTAAGTCTACCTTTGAGTATCTTAAGGAAATATATATTTCCTGTGTAGATGGAGTCTTAATTGGTGAATGTACTTCACCACACAAGAATTTCCTGGCCATGCAAATTTTATATAGTGAAAGATAGTCAAAGGAGTTAAAACCAAAACCAAAACCAAAACCAAACCAAAAAACCAAAACAAAACAAAACAAAATTGCCAAACATTTTTTGAGCCAAAATTTGTGCAAGTTTGAGTTTGAAGAAATGGCTGTATATGAAGAAAGGGTCTCTTTGTCAGCTGTGGACTGTGTCCTTAATGAAGACTCTCCTACCAATTTGAGAATATCTTGTAGCACAGAAATGTAGTGTGTTGCTGCATTTTTCTTCCTTAAACTCCACTAAAGGACAGTGCAGAATCACAAAAATTTCAGTGGAGGAAATGACCCCTGGAGAGCATTTTGTCCTACCCTCTACTGAAAGCAGACAGCTCAGGATGTTCAGGGCCCTGTGACTATGAACTATTGCTCTTAGTATGGGTGCAACTACTAAGTGAGGTGTGAATTGTATTAAAGAGCAAGGAAATCCTGCTTTGCAGGTGTACCATTGCTAGCATATGTAGCCTACTGAGTTATTAAAGGCCAACTCCTATTAGAAAGACCAAAAATTTCTACAGTTTGTCCCGTGCAGTTGTTTTCAGTCACAGTTGGACATTACTTGAATTTAAGGCTTTGATTTTCTGAAGAAAAAATACCCTAATTAGATATATTTGAGCATAAATGTATGTATGTATGCAAATTGTATGCATTATCCCTGAGAGAAAATCCTTGCATTTTTTTCATGTGCATACAAAGTGGGATTAATGTTTGACATACTTTTTCTAAGCATATTTATAAGAATTTTTCTCTTTCACTTTACAAGTAGCATTGGAAAATAAAATAATCTCAGAAAAACATTGGAAGACTATGAAGAAAAGTAATAATTTTTATAGGTCTGAGTTTATGATGAGTGTTTTACAGGAAAGCTTTAGGAAAAGTATGAAAATACAGCTGAAGGAATGCAATAATCTAATTTTCAAAACAAATTTGACATTTCTTTCACCCATATGCAAAATAACCTGGAGTGTATTCTAATAGATTTTCATCTCGGACTTGTTAGTAATAGTGGAGTAATACCTAAAAATAATCATAACATTTTTCTGAGAACTTTCAGTCAAAAAAGTAATATGTAGTCCTAGAAAATTAAATTTTGGAAAAGTGTCCATTTCAGCTCAGAAAATATCTTCCATACTCTCTAAAAAAGTGTGAAACCCATCCAGTTTATGAGGAGCTATAATGAAATGTGGAAGAACTTTGTACAAGGTATTACAGATTGGGGCAGGGGAAGTTAGGAAAAAATTAAAGGAACAAATATTAAGGAATAATGCTTTTGAGTTTAGCCAGTCAAGACAGAAACTATTCAGGACTTAAATCCTTTTTTAAAAATGTCACATTTTCTTTTATTCACAAATTTTTCCAGCAAATTGATCTGAGAGTCAGGAATGAATTTTAATAGCTCTAACTCGTCATTGTGGGAGTGAAATTACTCAGCTGGTTTTGAACTTTGGTAGTCCAATTTTTTAATTATCTAAGTTGCATTTTTTTCCATCAGAGTAGCAGCAGCAAATATCAAAAAATATTTCTGATCTGTAGAGTTTTTGAGCTTCTGAGAGCAAGAATCTCTCTTTGAGCAACTGAAATTTTAAACAACTAGTGGTAATTTAATAATTTCCTTCATTATCAGGCTCTCAATATGTGACAAGAGACATATTTTCCCTATTCATCTATTTGCAGAAAGCATATCTAATCATACAGCAATAATGCATATTCTACTGGTTTGAAGAATCCTTGAAAGGGGAAAAAACCCCAAACCTCTAAACAAATGTGATATTTTGTAAGATGGCAATGAAACACACATAAAACTGAGTCCCTGATGTGCTCTACAGACATGAACATTATTACAGTATTAGAATTTTTGTCACAGAACAGCTGTCAAACAAATGACAGTTTATGGCAGCCAGGAAGCTCTGAAATCTACTGATATGAGCAAGACTGAAGACAGGGCACAGAGAACGCATGGTGGGCTTCATGTTCAATTTCCTTCAGTTTTACCCTGTCTGCCTAGCAAAATTCCTCTCTTAAAAGATCACTGTCCTAAACTGTATCCTAACAAAACTGAACATTTCAGTTCAGGAGCTCCTTTTTTTCCAGAGGATACATTCCTAGAGGAAAATATACAATCAGATCCACTTCAGTGCACTGGCCACAGTCGAGGGGCCTGCAATTGATGTATACAAAACTGGGATTATGGGGTCACATTCAGGTTAGCTTTCACAGGCACATGCTCTGGAGATTCCCTTCAGCTTCCTTTACAGTAATCAGTCTCAAATATAAAACATTCCTTAGACCATTTCTCTACCCTTTTAGTAGTAAACCTATCTTATACATGCTGAAATATTAAGACGTTTAGGGTTTGTTTTTTTTGGTTGCTTTTTGTTTGTTTTTGTTTGTCTGTTTGTTTTGTTACTTATAAACTGTAATTTCAGAAGCATATTGCCTTCATTTTAGTCTCCAGATCACTCTTATTTTTAGGAGTACTATTTCTGTAAAATAGTTGCTTAGTTTTTACAGCTTTTCACACTGAAAATTATTTGACCACCCACCAGTTCCTCTTATGTGCTCTCATACTCTCTCTCTACAAAGCACCTCAGTTGAAAATGGCTAGAAAGCTACTTAGCATAAAATGACTTTCCTGTTTCACTTCAGCTTTGTCTCTCCCTGCCTCCAACTCTCTCCACGTGTCCCATCTGCTTGTTCAGCCTTGCCAAAGGCCAGACTATGAGTACTCCTGGTACACTTTTTCATTGACTGTCTGTTTTCTAGCTACCACAATGAGGCTTTTTATCTTGATTTGATCTTCCTTCCTTGCAGTGTAATGGTGAGGTGCGATGACAGAAGAATTCTGCAGCTGGTGTCCTAGTCAAAAGAAGCCAAAATAATGTCTTCAGGGCTCTATGACAATTTGAAATACAATGCCCATCACCAGAGATTACAGCCTGCAGATGTATTCAGTCCAACCTGAATAGATGAAATCCAGCAGTGCATTATCTTGAAGCACAAGTATAGTACTAAAAAAAGAAAAAAAAAACCAAAATCATTGTTATGGTGGCCTTTGTTTGTTGTTCCTTCAAATGTGTAGAGTTAAAACAGGTTGTAAGGAATAATCTTTAACAACCATGCCAACCATAAGATATTCTAAATATGTGAAATAAAATAGTTCCAATAAGGAACTGTTTGAAGTTTGGCACAAAGCGTAGCTGGAGTTCTGCATTTTTTGCAGAACTTCAGTAAATCCATTCTCCACCCAGAATCTATTTCCATCTTTCTTTCTGCATTTGCCTTCAGTAATTTTAACTCATTTAGGGGACACTATGGAAAATTTTACTGCAAATTTATTGCAAATATGAAATAAATTAATCACTGTAAAATCATAAGAACACTACTGGGTAGGCTAAGCTGTAATATGTTTCAAGCTGAGAAAGCAGATGGCACTATTTTCATTCTTACTCATTTATTTTAAAGTATTTTGTCAAATATTTATAAGGGAAAATTGCTCTCTGAATTACTGAGGGAAAAAACGTAGCAGTCAAATGTTTTAGGAAGATGTTATAAATTTTTGTCAGCATTTTAATACATATACAAAAAATTCTGGTTTAAAGCCAACAAAAACATCTTAATATTTGAAAAATATCCTTATGTAAAAGACAAATTTTTTTTCTCAGATTAAAACTTTGCTGCTAAATGAATTAAAATTCAGAATTTCACTTTCATACAGGTGTTCACTTAAACAAAATTCACTGTGAAAATTAGAGTTTCTGTACTAGGAGGTAATATTCCCTAGCATAAGAAGTCTTCTTATTCAATCTCTCATACTTTAATTGACATTTACTGATTACTATGTGTAAGAGTAGAATGCTCACTACCTATTGAGCACTGAATATCCCAGCTAAAAGGTGTGTTCCTTAAATTTTAACAAAATCTTTCCTGACAAAAGCATAATAAGATAAGGCAAGTGAAGACAAATAAACTGTTTCATCAGCAAGCCCAGGTCAGATTATACTCAACAAACAAGGAGAGTCACCCAGTCCCACCACTAAGTGACAGAAAAATTCCTAAGTCCACTGCAATTCTCTAGTATCTTTTGTTTATTTCGTCACACTTTTCCAAGGTTAATGACTTTAGTAACAAATCTTTGAATGTTTAGAATGTCTCAAATCTTCATGTCTTGTATGTGACTCATCCCACAGACAGATTTCATTCATCTGCTTCACATTACCTGTCCTAAGAAATATACGCAGAAAACTTTCTGTGCACTTGAGTTACTGTTTTTCAGCTTCATTTCAAGAAAATCATAGAATTCCCTATTCAAGATGATTTGAACAAGGTACTAACTACTAATTAACTATTTTTCACATATCAATATGCTCAGATTAAGATTTGTGGGTAGCAGTTAATTTAGCAATAACCTTTTAAAATTATGGAATATACTTCTTGTTACTCAAAAGGAGAGATCATCTGATCCTGCTGGTGTCCCAATTTAACAGCATACCTAGAAACACTAACTTAGAGAGGTTCAATACTGCTCCTTAGAAAGTAATAGTTACCAATTAATTTTACAGTAAAAATAGCCATTGTAGATAATTATAAAGGCAGAAAAAATTTATATTTCCACAATTAATTTCCAGGCTGGGAGAGAGAATGGGGAAATGGAAGAGACTTAATTCTCTTGTTAATGTGGAAGGGATGATTCTCCTGAAGGTCAATATCACCTGCATGTGTGGTCACACTTGGCTGCATTATGAAGGTGATAGGGCTTTTCTGGTTTTTACCTTTAAGAAATAAATTTTATAGATTCATCTCAGCACACAACAAGGTTTTTAAATTATTATTTTTGAATCTATAAGCAAAACATTTGTAATTGGTTTATCATTTATGTAAAGTCAAATTTGCATACATACACAGTCATATATATAAATCTATTCATATAATCTTGATTTCTTATATTTTTAGTTTTCATTAAAAATTTATGACATTATAATGCCCTACTAGTCATTTTCTGTCTTCTACAGTGACAGTTCTTAATTCTTAAAAAAAACTCCAGCATATTTTCTACTCATACTCACTTCAGAGATTTAGATATGCAAAACCTCATTTGGGTGACAATTTCACTGCAACTGGTGTCCTTATTTCCAAAGAACATCGATTTCAACTTTTTACTTTATTATGTTAAAATACCATTAGACCCCAGACTGCATTATGAGCTGACATTAAAACTGAAACCAGATTTTTTTTTTTTCTATTGCAGATTATTATGCATCAATTCATTCCAGTTAAGAAACTTATTTTTTCTTTCCTTCTTTGATGTTTTTTCTCAGTGAAGCCTGGCTTTCAAACAACTGAAAGAGATTTTGTGTCTTGATAGGTGCTGCAACTGATCTTGTTAGCTATCAGAAAAGCCAGGCCCTGTTGCTCCTTAAAATTTTCTGCACAATTCCAATTATACGATTTCATGAAATCAGGAGACATCCAGCATATCCTCTGGGCTCTTAAAAGTCAAAATATTACAGCTTTGCAATATTATCCAGATTTCTACTTGATCTATATGCGAGAACATTTTCCTTGTTATAATTGCACTTTATATTGTCTTCCTTCCATAATTCATTAGAAAATTCCCTACATACACCTAGAAGTAACCTTTTCTACATGGAAGCATTTACTTACAGTGCTCTGTGTATACAATAAGCTAAGAATTAGCTTTTCTGACCTGTGGTTTGTTAAGAAAACCACATCTATGTGCACATGTATAGGTGTGTACATGGGTATATGCAGTTTTTTAATATGTTTCAGAGGTCATGGAATAGGTCTGAATCAAAAACTTCCAGTTCACTAGTATGAAAAGGAAGCAGATAATTTTGACTATCACAAATTGCTAATACTGTCAACACATGTAGAATTATTTGTAGGAAGCATATATTATTTATTTTTCTGTCACATATGTCATCAATTTTCCTAGCGCTATACAATAAAAATAGTGATTTACTTCTATGTGTTAATGAACCATAATTATTTAGTGAAAAAGATTAAACTCACTTTCATCTTCAGACATATGGGCAGATGTACCACTTTATATCTTAAATTATTCTAGAATAAGGCTCAGTCTTATGTTTTTAACTTCCTCCCTAGTCAGCAAAGAGGAATAAACACCTTTAAAGGACTACTCATACTATCTCATAATAGGTACATATGACGCAGTTAGTGGATGAGGGAAAGTCTGTGAATGTTGTCTACCCACATCTTAGTAAAGCCTTTGACACCCTTTCCCACAGCATTCTCCTGGAGCAACTGGCTGCTCATGGCTTGGATGTGTGCACTGTTCACTGGTGGCTGGTCCTGAAGAGTGATGATGAGTGGATCTAAATCCAGTTGGCAGCCACTCACAAGCACAGCTCCCCAGGCCTCTGCATTGGGACCACTTCAGTTTAATAACTGTATCCATGGTCCGGGTGAGAGGATTGAGGGCACCCTCAGTAAGTCACTGACATCACTGAGCTGATCTGCTGGAAGGGAGGAAGGCTCTGCAGAGGGATCTGGATGGGCTGCTTTGACAAGTCAGGGCCATTTGGACAAGACCAGGTGCCGGGTCCTGCATTTGGGTCACAGCAACCCCATGCAGTGTTACAGACTTAATGAAGCATGTCTAGAAAATATTGGTTCATTGCATATTTGGACTGTTATTGGATATTGGATTATTGAATATGTGGGAAAGATATTATTGAGGTGGAAAAGGAGGGAAAGTAGAGGGTTGTGATTTTGCTGTGGCACAAACTGTCTTAAAGAATCAAGGGGTCTTTTCTGCCCTACTCCACAGAATATGGATGAAATAAAGTAATTTTCTACAGTCCTACACTCTGCTAACATTTATATACAGCAGGTCGCTATAGACCTTGCAATTGACAGGAGTATTTGCCAGTTTCTCTCATTTATTGAATCGCAAGGAAGGTCATTATTCCAAATAACAGGAATAATAATTTTTTGTAGGGTGTTTTAAATATTTTGGAAATCTGCATTTCCTGAGGTTCAGCGGGCATGGTGCTGACTCTTTATTGTGTTTTGGCCTTCAGAGGGGGGATGTTTCCCTTTTATTGTATATTTTTGTTACCGTTAATGTTCAAACAGGATGGCACAACAGGGTGTGCACTGTGGTATTATAATGACATATTTTGGTGATTATTAGATAGAAAGAAAAGGACAAAATGCTGGCAACTTCACAGACATTTCAGTATTAGTTCATAATCATAGTTTATTCCCTGAAGTATCTTATGTTCATGAATTCTTTAAAAAAACCCCAAAGAATCAGAAGAAAAATACCTGAAGAAATGGGAGGCAGGGTTTTTTTTTTTTTTCAATTAGTCAAAATATGGTTCTAGAAAAAATAATCACTGATACTTTTCAAGTGTTTATTGTAATATTTTATGATCACAGCAAATCTTTGCATGTTGTACATATGCAAAGTTGAATGTAATAGCTGTCGTTTTTAAAAATGTGCATTTGAGAGAATATATTGCACAAAGGGAATAGGATCTGTCTTCCTCAGGTTACTACAACTTCTTCCAGGAACTTCTGTCAGGAGCTGATGTTTGATACTGGGACATCACATATGCCAAACTGAACATTGCGTTTATTACCAGAAGAGAAAAACCTCTTTGTTCCAGGGCAACCAACATGACTGAAGACACCGGCTGCCTCTACACTCTTGCATGTACTGCTCCAAGAAGCCATTCCTGGTTCTAGGCTTGATAAAATAGTTCCTCTCCCCCTCACTATTCAGTGTAGGGTACCCTGTCATACCCACTTTAGCTGGGTAGCCACCTCCAGATTTTATAGCACTTGGTCTTAGGCTTTCTTTAGTATCTGAATCCTCAGATATTTTCCTATAATTTTCATTGCTGTGGTTTTTTGAGTTCTCAGTGGTTGAAAAAATGTGGTGACTGAGCCACAGCTCAGCAGTTGTTTCTTTTTTTAGAATGTGAAATGGCATTACATATTTCTTTCCAGTCAACAGAAATCAGGGTAAAGCTGACCCAAACAGGCTTGCTCCTTTGAAAAGACTGCAAAGGTCATTATTTTAAGACATATTTTAATTAACACAATGCAATTATACCATCCCTCATGCAGATGTGTGTTACTATGTCTACCTATGTACAGGACTTAAATGGTCCTCTTATTTTGCAATTATAAGTATAAACAAAAGGAAACAGAAGAAATATCTCTCTAAGATTTTCTTTTTCCTGAGAATTTTTTTTTCCTTTTTCCTGTGACTGTTTACCCCAGTGTTTCAGAACATATTGACGATACATACAGTTTGGCTATTCTCAAAATATATATAATGAACAGAGTTAAAATGTATTATTTGAGTCAAAATGTTCTCTGTGACCATAATAGGATCAAGTAGCATGATAAATGTATGGATTTTTTGATTGTAAGAAATGTTCAGTTTCTAACCTATCACTTGCATTTTTTATCATCTCAGAGGCAGAGATGGAGGATTTTGAAGACAGATGCCAATTAGGGATCTTTGTTTCCTATTTTTAAAGCATCATATCTTGCTCATCTAACCACAATCATGGTTGTCTGTTTACAAAAGAATTTTTGACAAAGTGATTTTTGTTATAACTGGTATTTTCAATGGATTGTTCTGTTTTTCTCAAACCCAAGGTTATTTCTCTCTAACCTTTCACTGGAAAGTCTCCAGCACTACCAGATGTGCTTGTCCCACTTAAACAGCAGCACATATCTGACCCTTTGGGTCATAATTTCAGCCTCCATGATACTGAAACCATGAAACTTTTTCCCATGTCTATCCTCAATGTTTTCATTTATGAATAAGGTATTTGAAGTTATTGTAAGCCACATTTTTTACAGAACTTCAGAATCAGAGAATATGCTGATTTGGAAGGGACCCACAAGGATCCTCAAAGTTCATCTCCTGGCCCTGCCCAGGACCATCCCAAGAGTTGCACCATGTGCCTGAGAGCATTGTCCAAATGCTTCTTAAACTCTGTCAGGCTGGTGCTGTGACCACTTCCCTGAGGAGCCTGTTCAAGTGCCAGTCACCCTCTGGGTGAAGAACACTTTCCTGATATCCAGTTTAAACCTCTCCTAACACAGCTCCAGACCATTCCCTCTGGTCACAAGAGTGAAGAGATTAGAGCCTGCCCTTCCTCTTCACCTCATGAGGAAGCTGTAGACTGAAATGAGGTCTCCCCTCAGTCTCCTGTTTTGTTGGATGTAGTAGCAGCTTTTGGATGCCTATACGCATAACTTAAGCATCTACAGAAACTGAGTTGCTGAAAAGTGAACATAACTTTTCAAAATTGTGTGAAAAAGCTGCATTGTCTATTAATTGAAGCATTTAAATAATTTTGACCTTTAAGCACAACAAGTCTTGATATCAATTGTTTTTGATGCTGGAATATTCCACAAATTTGTAACTCAGAATTTTGAAACATAAAGTTTTGGCATGTATGATCAAAGAGAGCATGGACTCACTGAAATGACTGTTTCCATTGTAAATTTCTCAGAATTCAGAACTTTTGATTTGAGAACTCAAACTGTGTTTGGTTGCTTTGGTTTTTTGGAATTAAAATACAATTCAAACATATTGTTGCAGGAGAATTTTTATTTCCCATTTTCCCACTGGGTAATTTTAGTGCAAAAATCCTTAGCAAACCCTAGCTCTCACTTTAGAGGAAATCAGGGCTTCCACAAAGGTCAGTAAAATGTTCCTTATGAGGAAACATAGTGATAATAGGTAATGAAGTTGTCGCAGCCTGCTTGCACTAGGAAAAATGAGCGACATAACTAGATACCAACACCTAACACCACAACAATCCATCCTTTGCTTGCCATTCCTGTGTCACACCATCTCTTTGCAGAAACAAGCACAGGAACCTCCAGGGACCTGTACTTGCAGGAGTACATTATCCTATGGGTTGTGGTGGGGTGTGGAGGCCCTTTCCCACTTCTCATTCTGTAAACCCATGAGAGGCAGAGGATTGAGCATAAGAACAGACTTTATGCATTACAATTTTTCTTTCTCTTAAGTCAGCAGAGAAAGAAATGAACAGGAGTATGGGGAAAGGAAGAAAAAGGATGATTTTGATTTCCACATGGAAATCATTTAGCAATAAAGATATTGCAATACTTTATGGTGTCCAATATCTGTTGAACTGATGGGCATGTATATAGAGATTTGTTTTCTCTATTTGTTCATTTCTGTCTTACTTTTTAAAGAAATTGAATGTTTCAAGAAAGCTTTTTTATAGTATTTAGATTATAAAGTAGATTACCAGTTTCAAATATCTACCTGCAATTAAACAAATCAGTTTAGCTGATAATACTAGTTTTCCTCTTAAGCCTTGAAATACAAACATCTTTTGAATTTATAGCATGTGTTCTCCTGTGTAACATAAAATAAAAAACACCTGATTAAAAAGACTGTTCCAATGTATGCCACACCAAATAATCTCTATTCCTTATGAGAGTGATATGACATTAACTTGGGACACACATTCCATTATAAAGCATATATAGGAAAATATTTGGTTTTAAATGTGTCTCATATTTTCTGTCTCTTTTCAAAAGTCACCTTGAATCTCATTCTTTGATAGGACACTGGTAAATATAGATGTTGTCAGAAAAAAAAAGGAATTAAAAAAATCAATACTCTCCAGACATGTCCTTCATCATGAAAATGGTAGATAGAGACAGTTCCAATAAGAGAAAATTAGAAACAAGAAATTTTGCATATATTCATGTACACAGTCCTATTTCAGAGAGGGAATATTTAACAACTGGATTCTCAAAATATTAAAGGACAGACTGATTAAAGAGCCTGTGGGTACCATCTCAGCTATAATTGTATGTTCAGCTGCTTCACTAGTTACCATTGAATTTATTAGCCCTTTGATGAATTAAAAAATGATGAATGAATTTTGATGAAGTCAAAAATGAGCTCTCTATGAGAGCTCTCTCACAGATCTCTGACTGTTCTCCTCTGACATGCTCTCACTGTCTGCCCGTATCTTCATTGATTATATGGGGAATCTACGACAACTTACTTAAAGTGTGTCAATTTAGAGTGGCAAAGTAAGTGGAGTTGATGAATATTTTAATGACAGCAGCTCATCAGGTATTTTGTCAGAAAGTTTAGCTGTTCTTTAGAAAAGCCTTTTTGCTATTGCTGTTCTTTGCTTTAGGACTCTAACCAGTGAGCATAAAAATATATCATTTTATTCTTGTAAGAAAGAACATCATTACATGAAACTGCCAGCAAACTTTCAAAAGCTATTAAAATTATAAAATATTAGACCAAACCTTGGTTTAAAGAAAGCAGCAAAATGACATATGATTTTCTATAATATCATTGCTAATGACTGGGACTACAGATTGCAGGTGTAAAAGGGAAACTCCAATACAGCAATAAAAGCAATTAGATTATTCAACTTTGAAAGTACTCAGAGCACAGAGAAAAAACAGAGTGCAGGTCAAAGTCTGCAGAGAAATTTTGGCATCAAGTTTCTACAGCTTTAAGAAGCAGATAAACACCCTAATATCTGTTAACACTCAATTCACACAATATTTAATTGCACCGCTCTCTCTCACAGTAATAATTATTAAGATCCTGTGCAGCAAGAAATTCCAAAGATAATAAATAGGAAATTTATTTCAATAAATTAAGTAGAGACCTCATCAATCTGTAGAGGATAATATAATTCAATCTTTAGTAAAACCAGATAATTCACCTAAGGAGAAAAAAAAAAAAAAAAACCAAAAAAAACTCACAAGCCAAGACAAAGAAATTCTAACAGCCAAACAGTTATTCAATAACAAGTGAAGTATTAAAAAAAGCAGTGGTGTCTACAGATCTTTGAGAATATTAAAGAACTAATGCAGCATCAATGCACTAGGCCAGACTAGAACATGTGATCCATATGCCATTGGAGAAACTGCATGTATGTCATTCTGCAGATATCTAAGTACACTTATTCCCTGCCTACTCAGAAAAAAACAGTCTTTTCTAGATTTTGACAAAAGAATTATAATAATTATTATGATCAGGAAAAGAAAAAGAATGTGAAAAGGCTAAATTATGGACAAAGTGTACCACTAACTGTTTTTTATATGTATTGGTAATTTTTGTCTTCATATACATGTTTTATTATAGATTTAATACTTTATTTCAGACAAAGAAAGACAACTCTGTTTTGAGGATGACAAAGTATTATGGACTGGATATATGTATGAAAAATAACAGAAAAAAGTTAGAAGATTGCATAGGATGATCTGAGAGACAAAAACCAAATTATAATGGATCAAACATAATTTTTAATATGTTTATAGAAACAAACATCAACAGGTGTGATATGGAAATTCTCTATTAATTTTAATGGTACTTGTAATGTCTTTAAGTTTATATTGAGTTTTCCCGTGTAGCTTACAAGAGCATCTCCTGAGGCTGAACAGACTCTTCAGGTGAAACTCCAACTAATTTCATTGACAAAATAACACTCATCTGGTTTTATCTGGTTATTTAAACACCCTGTACTGAAAAATAATCATAAATTAATTCAGTTGCTGTTCACTATGCATCTTAGGATGCAATCACTGCACTGTTTATAAAGGATGTAAAGACAATTAATGCAGAATTTTGCATCATTGACTTGAAATGAAAAACAATATTATGACAGGCAGGGATGTGAGCACCAAAAAAAAAAAAAAAAAAAATGTATAGGAGTTTCTGAATTGTTTATATGTTTCCTAGAAATTATTTCAGGAAAGGGACTCCATTTTCTCAACACTTCTTATCCACTTTCACTGTGAATATGCATTTCAACTTCAGCATTGACTGCAGATTGTTTTCAATATTTCCAGTCATACAGCTTTATATGGTTTGTCATATGCTTTAAGTTTTATAATTTCTCTCTTAGCAACATAAGATAAAACACTGTTTTCTATATTATAGGTTGTGGAGTCTCTGAGTCACACAGAGAGAGATAGCAATGACTGGAGAATGAAACCATGTCCTTCCTTCCATTTCTCAAGACTGATCATTACACAGTAGTGAGAAAAGTATAATCCACACTATGGATAGAAAGACTTAAGTCATGGAAATAATACATCTCAGTTATTTTATGTACATTTTTTTCTTCTTACAATCACACATTAAATTGACTTGGTATACATGTGTGCAATCTGTGAAGGACATGATAATGTTTTTTACTTAATGAGATTATTTACATTTCTATTAATTAAGAATGATCCTAATTTATTTAATTTATTTTCAGAAAATTAGAAGCCACTTAGCATTTTATTTAGGCTGAAATTTGCCCAAACCTAGATTCTCAGTTCTTAATAATTTTCTAATTGACACAATATTTATAACCTCAATTTTTCCCTTTTATTCCTTTTGCAGTACTCTGAGAGTTAATAATGTCCTAACTAGTTTACATTCTCCCTTTTGAAGAGTCCAAATTTCTATGCAGAAAATGCTGTTCCCTGCAGATAACAAAACCATTAAAAACATTCTCTTGTACCCAATCCACTACTGCTTTATGTGCAAGATGAATACTAAAAGCACCATTAGCAGCAGAGATAGTTACCAATCACTTATTGACAATTACAAAATTAATTACCTGCTTCACATTAACATTTTCAATCTGAGTGTGTATTTTCTGTTACATATCTAAACCAAACATTTGTTGAATAGGAGGACAGGACCAATCTTAGTTCCTTCCTAACCAGAGATCTGCAGAAAACAAGAGGCAAGCATTATGCAGCACATGGCTTCTGTCTGCATTCATGACTCACAATCATGCCACGCTTCTGGTACAGCAAAGGAACAGCACGTACTTAGCCAGGCACAAGAGACTACTGTCTTCTTCCTTGTGCTAATGCTTCCTGCTTCTGCTATGGATAAAATTACTCTCAAATTATCTTAAAAGACATAAGAACGGAAATGAACATATATATTAATCATCTACACTTCTTGCAAGGAAAGACCCAAACATTTTTATACATGTGTTTGTTTCTTGAGACTCTACAAAATCTACTGCCTATTTAAATAAGCCTTTGATCTACAGTGTTTCATAGAAAACATGGGTAGCAGTGGCATCCTAAAAGTTTTCAAAGGAGAAAAATACCTTACATAAAATCTTGGGCCAGTAGGATAAGCACCATATACTCTCAAATTTCCTTGCTATTGACCTTGCAAACAAGTAACAGAAATGAGCAGCTCCCTCTTGTTTATATCCCAGTGCTGCTACTTCACTGTTCTGCATCTTGAGAAAAACAGTGATTTGGGGCATGGCGTATGTGCTGAGTATGGTGTAACAATACTTCAGAGATTGGTATTTACAAAGTAGTGTGAAATTGTAATGGATGTATTTTAACTTTTTTATTTTTTTAGAAAGGCTCTGTAATATTGATCAAAAAGAAAATAAAGCTTCATTATAGCACATTTTTACACAACCAGCCCTAGAATACCTCTCAACACACAAATACAACCAGATACATCAATGACTGTCTAATTCTTCACTTGCAGTGCTGACCTGACATCAAGAAAAAGCTCCTTCTCTAATAAACAGAAATGTTTCTCTGCAGCATTTACAAGCTCCTGGAAAAATTGCCTGAAGTCTCAAAGATTTAAAGTTTTATGTCTAATAAACTTTTCAAATTATCCTATTAATTTAGTAAATCAATAAAAAAATAAACAATGAAGACTCCTTTACGTAACTTTAGATGGAAAGCCACTCTTCATGCTTCTTTAAGCTAATACTACAGTGTATTCCTTTTGTCAGACTATTATGAATACATCTGTCACTGAAAATCCCTACTGGCAAATGGAAGGCTAAAAGAAGGCAATGAATCTAACTATATATGATGGAGGACTTATCAAGGCAACTACATAGACAGGGAAGGGAAAGACCTGATGTATTAAAAATGCTTCTACTACTGCAACTCAGGGGAGAAGGTCTTTTAATCCAAGAGCAAGTTTTTAAAGTAAATAAAACCATTTAGGTTCAGATCAGTGCTCATGTTGCCAATAAACATCACTCATGAAGGCCTACTTACCTCTAACTGCCCTTCTCTCTTCCAGCCACCTCTCATTTCTTCCTCACGATTCCACACAATGTACTGCTGTCTCTGCAACTTTCCCTCTCTTCATGCCTCTTGCTACACACATTGTTCTCCTTCAACTAGATTATATTCCTGGGCACAGGATGATATTAGTAGGAGGTAGACTGCATAATTTTGATCTCTTTTTTTCACCTCCTTCAATCAATGAATGACAAATTGTAGATGCATTTTTGTTTGACTTCTTTTCTCTTTTTTTTGTCTTTAACTTAGAAGTGTTTTCCAGGTCAAAATGCCAGAAAACGAAAAGGATAAGATGGCAAACATGTGACCTCCTCTATATTGCACACTATCCTTCATAATTCTCTATTCTCTCATAGCCTTCAGAAGCTACTCAGCAGGGCACGGGTCTCACAAGCACCCTGTGCTCTGTGCACCGTGCCACGTGTACAGCCTGGGTGCCAGAATGTGTGAAATAGAAATGGGAGCTTTTTTTTAATAAACTAAACTTACCAACTTATTCTGAGATGTTTAGAGAAGTTTTCCGCTGATCACCACATGTGTCTCACTTGTAAGGAAGTACAGAGAGAAGGAGGCCCAGAAACTTTTGGCTGTATTGATTCAATTTTCAGTGGCTGACCAAAATTCAATTTATGTGTCTAATGTAAAGCTGTAATTAAGAGGAAGTTTTATCTTTCCTCTTTCCGAGATAGCCTGGGTTTGCACAAAGAATATTCTATGGTACTCAAGCCTCTGTTGAGGCTTTGGAGAGGCATACAAGCTTAGGGCCTTTGATGACCTTCAGCGGCTTCTCAGATTGTAATTCCATATGTAAGGGCTGTATAAAGCCATAAGACAGATGTCAGTTGCCAAAACAAAAACATGAACGAATAGTTTTGCAGCACTTGTTTTTCTTTTTTTTTTTTTTTCTTCAGATAATCTTCTAATTATATTGAGTACTGGTTCCAGAGTGAAAGCATGTGCCATTAGAATCTTCACTACGTCTGTGCACACCCATACAGTGTAAAATATTTAGATTCAGCTCTTGACAGGGACCATAATGGAACTAATTGTGGCACTCTGTTGTGATACAGAGATCTATCCTTGCTCTGAGCAGCAGAGGAACTAATGTGGTATGTAACAGTAGAAACAAAGAAAAGAGGAAAACTGCAGAGAGCTTTACCATGGAACAAATCTGGAACAAGTCCTGGGAATCCAAAAAAAAAACTACAGTAGTTTTGCATTGCAGATAACAATTCTGAGTTTGTATTTTGGAAAGGAAAAGGCTTATAGCTAAAGGAACTGAAGATAGAAAATACTAACATAAAGGACCAGGTTTATGCCAATAAACAAACTTCCAGTTGTTTAGCTTATTCCCTTCAAGCCATTTTAGAGAAGACATGAGAACATACTCCCTGTGTACAATTTAGTCCTTCCAAAAAGCTGAAGTCAATATGTTTCACATCCTGCTGTTAAAAACATGACTGTTATGCCACTTTTATTTCTACCAGCTCATTTTTCTAAAAGCATGTCTAGATTATTAAAATATCAACCTCACAGGATGCACGGATACTGAAGGAATTACAAACAACTTTCATGAAAGGACTTGAGGGGTCTGAGTTCCTTTTTTAATTTTTCACCATATCAGTGGAAATACATCTGTTAATCACTACTTCTCAGCTGAACCCATCGTTGCCTACATGACCACCTCTCTCTCATTTCCCTGGAAAGTTAAACTGCCCTGTTACATCTCAGGTGAACCAAACCAACCTCTGCCTTTGCAGCAAACCAGAAAGGAGTAATATTTTCTGAATCAGCTGTTTTAGCTGAAAGGCAGCCACTTACACCATCACCAAACAGCTGAGTTTCTGCTAAGACAGATATAGGAGCAGTACAAACAACCTCCCAGGCTGATGACTGAGGTGCAAGGTGGCATTAAATCCTGCAAATGAAAGATCTGTTCTGGCTCAGCAGATTCTGGGACTTTGGTGTTAACAACAAAAAGCAGTAGTTTTTTTGTAAAGCAATAATCAGAGAGATTATGTTCCTGATGTCCTTCATATGATAACAGATGATAAAACAAGGTGTAGGGCTGTGGAAAATCAACATCTTGAATCTGCTTTGTTTAGGCAATAACCAAATAATTAGACACTTTTGAAACTTATTTTATTTTTATGAAATAAAATGCAATAAAGTAATTCAGAAGATGCCTTAGCCTTAGGTTTAATAGGGTCCAAGATAGCATGTTGCTACAGTGTAAAATATATCACCATTCATTATAAATCAGGTTTTCACAGGAATTTAACATTTAAAAACTTTCTCAATGCTTATATTATAAATTCAGTGCAAGTCTAGGCTAAACATATGAAGGGGGAAAAAACCCCCGAACAAGTAGTTTATCACTGAGAATAAAAGAAAACCATTATACCAATTAGAGTGTGTCTTCTGTGAAGTCCATTATTTTCAAATGCATGTTTGCACATTTGCCTGGGGCTGTGGTGGAGTCACCATCCCTGGATGTATTTTAAAAAAGACTAGATGTGGCACTGGTGCCATGAATAAATTGAGGTGTTGGGGCATGGGTTGGACTCAGTGATCTTGAAGGTCTCTTTCAACCATGTGATTCTGTGATTCTGTGATACCTAAGCAAAGCCTTCTTCCTGTAGCTGAATTTTTCAAGCCTGTACAATAACAGATGACTTTGCACTGCACTTTGGGCTGGAGAGGAAATTAATGAGACATAAACTTTATTGTTTACAGATATGTTTTCTATGTAAATACAGCTTCCTCTTTTTCCCCCATAAAAATTTAACAGAGAACTTTAGTTTGTGGGTTACCAGTGACTGCATGGTAATTTCACCAGTAAATATAAAACTGAAGAGCTCCTGAATGCAAAAAAAAAAAAAAAACCCAAAACATCTCCAAACAAACCTAATTCAAAGTGCTGATGCTTAAGAAGTCTTAATTCATCCAGTTTTCTTGGCAGGCAACAGGTTTTCAGTGGCACTTATTCCATGTGTTCTTTTGGTAATCATCTGAGGAAGGCAGCTGGTGGAAATATCAGGTGCAATTCTCTCATAACCCATAAATAAAGTGTTATTAAATATCACCTGATTACATTTATTAGCCATATGCATTTGGCTCTATTATGATTATATTTCCTTGTCAGACCAAATTCTGAATTTGGTATTTGTTTTGATAGGGTCTACAGATAAATTATTTTAATATCCAGATATATTCTAAACTAGAGGAGAAAATGTGTAAAATACCCTGTAAATGTAACAAAAAAGTCCTCTACTTGTGTAGTTGACTTAAATGGAAGTAAAATAAAATGAAAAAATTGGCATATATGCCCAATTACCTGTCAGCTAAAGCCTGTCTTCTAATAAGTTCAGTGTAGATGGGTCTAGGCATCTTTTTAGGCTTCTATTGATTTTGAGGATGCTCAAACAAATGATCAGACATGTAATGCACTGAATAAGATATTAAGGAAAAACTGTAAAAATTTCCATGGTAAGAATACTAGAAAAATAATCACAAGTAATTAATATATAACTGGTTTATTTCTCCTAAAAATTGCTTGCTATAGAGTAGTAGTTAAATATAACTATTATGCTCTGTTTAAATTGATATTATTGTTATTCTTAAAGATAGCAACTCAGGAAGAAATTGCACTGCTTTATATTTATTATTCTTAGTTAACTTCCAGCTTTCTGTAGTTTCAAAAGTAAATTTACCTACCTGCTGATAAAAGGCACTTTTATAGATTTTTGCTTGACTGCTTCTTACTAATTTTTCCCTTCCTTTCTTTGTGTTTGCTCATCTTCAAAGAGCCTGTGCTAATATAATCAGTCCTATTGGAAAATGTTTAAAGCAAAATAACTAAAAAAGACACTTATCCCCTGGATTTTACTGAACATTAGAGAGAAAATGCAGTGTTTAGAAGACAATTTAGATAATGTCCATTACATCCTCTTATGGTGTCACACTTTACTAAGCACGTAATAATTTCTTCTAATTTGTATAAGAACATAGCTGAGAAAGGTGCCATTCAAAAGTCAAGTCCAGCCAAAAGTTTCAGAGACACTGAATATCTGAAAAGCAAACTCAGATCTCTTTTATTCACTGTTTGTATTTTCTGTTTGCGTCCTTCAATACTCCTTTGCTATTTTGAGCAAAGTTGGCAAATTTTCATCATCCATTATTTTGATGGCATGACATTTAGTGTCTTTCCAGATCACCCATAAAGGCTTTAAATGCTAAGTATACTAGGGGTGATTAATGACTCTTCTGTACCATTGTGCCTATCTGAAAGCATTACCCTTCAGCACAGTCTTCATTTATAGTTCACAGCTAGTTCCCTATTCACATGAAATTCTAAGTTAACATTTTCTTGATATGCATGAAACTCTGAGTTAATGTTTTCAGCAATAGAGGTTGTTCTTATCTATTGCTCTCTCCTTTCATGAATGTTTAAAATGTTCTTTATTCTTGTAATTAATATATTTAGTTAATTTCTTTGTGACTGGATGTTGTTCACACACCCCAGTCATCACTTCTTGAAATAATTTTGAAGACTTAAATTATCAGAATGCATCAAGATTTTGTTTATTGTAACAAGCATTGTTGATAAAGTCAGGCTGCCTTTTAGTTAAAAATCTATTGTAATATTGAAGGGCGTTTTAATTCTCTAGCAGAATCTAGCTATCAGCATTTCTATGGGATAAATAAAAATCTAAATCAGTCACAGTGTTCTGAATACCATGATGAGTACTAAGTCCAATTTCACTTGAAATTAGATCTAGACCATTTAGAGTTTAGTTACCCTAAAAACTGCTTATTTGCATATCGAGTTGTAGTTAACTGTAATTATTATGCGCTGTTTAACTTTTAATTTCTTTAAAGATCAGAAACTTGTGAGGAAATTACACTGATTTGTTAATTACATGCTTTATGTGATTTATTAATTATGTGCCTTTTGCAACAGTTGAGTCAGGGGACAGATTTCAAATCCTGTCACAGAAAAAAACTGACATATATTGCCAGATAATTTTCTTCTTTTACTCTTAATTCTGAGTTGTCCCATTTGGAGTTATAAAAGAATATGGGAGTTGTAAGTTTCCAGATGTAAACCATGTGTCCTTGCTCTGGCATTTCCTTGACAGTGTGTTTATTATCCATTCAAGTCCTGATATTTAGCTTTTGGGGAGAGCTAAGTGCAATCAGAGTATTTATTTTAATTCTTCCAAATATAAATTATGATCCTGCCATGGGAGGTATTCATGGTAGCCACAACTGCAAGGCATGTCATCTCAAAGCGGAATTATGCTCTTTAATTTTGGACAGGTAAGAGAAATATTGGGTTCTAGAGATATGAACCCCAGGATGGGTCCCCATCTGCCAAATTACCCTCCTCATAAATTACAAAATATTCCTAATTTATGTACTTTTGTGGATCTTCTGTAAACCTTTGCACGGTAAGTCTCTGTTCTCACATGCAATGAGCCATACAACCAAAACTGTATTGCTGATCCGTTCAAGTGTAAGTTATGGAAAACCATTAGGTGTATATTACTAAATAAATGATTGCATGATCTCATTTTATTGAAGAGTTTTGATATACTTAAATTCCACATGCTAAAGAAAAAATGTAATCATTCTTTCTCAATTAATTTGCAAGTGCACAGGTTCCAGCTCCTCAGATACTTCATCAGTTTTTCACGGTGAAAAACCTAAAGTCAATAATTTTGGACACATGCTTGAATGTTACCATGAATATTTGGTAAATGTTTCACACAAAAATAAAACACATTGATATTTGTTATTCTTTGATTTCTAAGGATGTTATAGTCCCTTCTTTTAACTGCAGAATAAATAATTATTTAAATGATGAATGTCATGGCTATTATCTCCGCTAGAATACCTGTAAATATTTATATTACTTTTAGAGTAAACACATTATAGTTTATAGATTATCTTTTAGTGAAGTTATAAAATCACTGAATAAGAAAATAAATTATAGTTTATAGATTAACTTTTAGTGAAGTTATAAAATCACTGAATAAGAAAACAAATTTTTCCTCTTAAGTACTGCTTAATGAAACTCATGCAAACCATGCAAAGTCGAATTGCTAAACAAAATGTTGGCTTTCTGTGAAAAATAACTGGAAGCATACTGTTATTATACTACAATATTATTCCTGGCATTACATTTAAAATAATATTAGTTGTGATATAAGAAGCTGAAATCTCCAATAATGTATTGTGAACAAAAACTCAATAGATAAATTTCAAACCAACAGAACCTTAGGGCAACAAGGTGGTTGTTGTTACAGTGTTATTTCAGGATTCAGGTATTGAACTGACAAAACCAAAAGACTAAATCCCTATTTATGGCTCCACCCCAAAATATATTTAACCAATATCCAAAGATGACATGCAAGAGGTTGGGTTGCAGCCCTTCCCTGATCTTTATTGCACTTAGTTCTTGAATTCCCTTCTGACCCTTTTTTATGTAACTGCAGAAATATCCATATTATGAGAGAGAGAAGGCAAGCGTTTATTATGCACCTTAAACTCAGCATGGAAGCATAAGTACAACACTATGCCAGAGTTTGAGAAATCTATTGGCAAAAGTTCCCTTCAGAATATGAAGTACTGATACTGCACATCTTTGGAAGTGCTGTCAGTTTATCTGAGCTGAGTGTTGAGACACATTCTTATCAAAGCCCTTTTGGGATCCAGTTAAAAAAAAAGGATATCCTTGTGCCTAGACACTATAAAGGACTCAACTGATGCAGAGTGTCCCTACCAGCTTATAGCATAGCTGAGGTATCCATCTACTACAGAGTAATGCTCTAATTAGGGCATTTGCTCTGAATTGTAGGCATTATTGAACCTAAGGAGATTTGCCTCTACAATATTGCCTTCCAAGAATTCTGTTCTTGCCAAAAAAAAAAAAAAAAAAAAAAAAAAAAAAAAAAAATCCAGAGCCCCAAAATACCAAAAACCTCTCCTGTGTCAGAATGCTCTGTTCTCTTGAAATTATACTACACTTCTGCTAGGACTGAAAATGTGTGGATACAGAATAAGTTAACCTGCCTTGGTATCCTAGTGGATATGCAGTGATTTGAAATACTCCCTTCCTGTATTATATTATATTACTTTATTTCCATGAAAATGCAATCCTGCATGAAAAAAAAAAAAAAAATAGATGCGAAATTAGAGAAAACCGGTCATCCCAACTCTCTTCTGTTTCAAATTTTTTTCTGGGGCTATGAACAAAAAATTATGAAAAATAACGGCTTGGCCTTGAAAATAGTTCATATTTTTGAGGTGAATGCAAATGCATACTTTCCTAGGTTCCAGTCAGGGAAAATGTAAGGAAATACACTGTTCTAATATGTAATATTTGAATGTTCTGCAAGCCATTGAATAGATTACACACAAAAAATGCTCAAATAAACTCAGTTTAACAAGTTTTAAAAAGTGTTTTTAGTTTAGAGAAAAAAGATTATCTTAGAAAAATACCAAGAAAAAAACTTCAAGAAAAACAGTTAAGAAAGCTCCAGAAGTGCATCATAACACTGCTAATTCAGCTCTTTAAAGTTTAAGGTCACCCTTGCATTCTGATTATCTTTTGGATTGGCTTCAGATAAAAATAGAGCTGCTTTAGGGTTATTTTTAAAGTCAGTATTGGCAATTAAGTCATGTACCCTCCAATTTTTCTCTTTTTATGGACCTTGTCAGATTACAGCAGTACACCTCCATGTGTACCTCCAGTGCCTCACATAAAATTCCTGACAAGAGGAAGCTAGGTGTTCCACAAGAAAAAACATTTTGATTTTACATTTTCACCAAGGGGAAATTCAGCAAAAAGTATGTTAAAACTACTGCAGTAGTCCAAAGGCATAGAAGAACCCAATAGGTCCTGGATGTGTATTCTTCAGAGAAATCTTTTGGACATATTTGAAGCATGTGTGTTTATTAATTTCAAATAGCTTGGGGTTTTGCCCAAAGACAAGAATGAAGTAAGGACTGTGATTTTCTCTGTCTCATAATCAGACTCAAATTAAAAGAATTGCAAGTGTGTTAGAGAAAGGTCAAGCAAAATTAACTATACTTTGTGTTTGAGCCAAGGAAAAAAAAGTTTTTACTTTTATCTCTGTCTTCTGTTAAATCTTTCATAGTCACAAGTACTAATAGTCTGAACTTTATAACCTCTCAGTGATGGGCATGTAGTATGTGAATAGAAAATTACCCGCTCTAAGAACTCCCAAGTGTGAAAGTGTTTACTTCTCTAGCAAAGGTACTTCAGAGAAAAGAAGCCTGATCTCAGTAATGTCTGTTTAGGGTTGTAAAACAATACGGCTTGATGGCTACAAATTGGTTTTGCTTTAAGAAAATATTTTTTTCTTATTCAGACAAATTGGGACCTAGCTGACAGATAACATGCAATGATATGAAAGGGTTTCTGAATAGACATTATTGAAAAGTTGAAGTCAAATCCATCTTACAATGACTAGTGATTTTAATGACGCCTTTAATATGATCAAGAGAAGTCTAAAAATTGAGAAATGCTCTCATCATAGACAAAGAACACAAAAATCCAAAGACTAATTCTATAATTAAACACTCCAAAATAAAAATAGAAATGCTGACTGAAAAATGAGCTATTGAACTAAAGCACATAAGAGACCTTTGAAAAGAACTTAGTAAGTTTCTAAACACAGCCTGCACTGAGAAGTAATGAAAACATATGCTAACAGAGATGATTGAACATTAAAAGATTAATCTTCTGGCTTTTTCTCTAGGGTTTAGGCACCTTAGATCTAATATTTAATAATTATTCTTTCTGTACTGAATTTCATAAATCTCTACCAACTTAACCAACACTGGTCTTCAAAGATGATTTCAGGTTTTATAACCATCATTGCCCGAGGGTTACCTTTGTTGCAATAATTAAAGGAGAGCCAGAAACTGATACAAGTGCAATTGAATTACTCAGGCCAGGTTAGTGCTTGCTGCACCTACACATGATCTTTGTAAGAAATCACTAGGAAGGATCCAAGGCACATGCAGATCAGGGGCCTGGTACTAGGTCTCTGTCTCCATCCTATTTTCATTTAACAGTGAATATTTACTCTTAAATATGCCCAGAAATCTTTCCCAGTGTCTGGGGAAGTGCTTCTGATACAAAAGATTTGGCAGAAAATCATAAAGCCCCTCATTGTACAGCAATAAATAAAACTAGTGCATCTCCAGTACACATTTCCTACACACTAGGCAGGGGAACCTTAGGCCATCCCACTGATAGCAGTTTGACACCAGGGACAGCAAGAGATGCCCAGAGCTGGAGAGGGATCACAGGTCAACAGGACAACACCTGGAGAGCTTCACAAAGGAATTCCAGCACTCCAGCCAGTGAGTCGGCTTCATCGGGAGCCCAACATAAATGCCTCTACGCAGACACATGTAGTGTGGGAAATAAAAAAGAGGAGTTACAGAATATGCACAGCAGGCTCACTACCCTGTCCTTTGTGAGAGCAAACCTTGGCATTTTCAAGGACCTGCTCTGCTTATTAGAGTACCATGAGATAAAGTCCTGGAGGGAAAAGTGGCACCAGCAAGCTGGTTAATATTCAGGGATGACATCCTCCAAGCTCAGCAGTGATGCATTCCAGTGAAGAGAAAGTCAGGCAAAAACACCAAGAGGGCTGTGTGAATCAGCAAGGAGCTCCTGGACAGACTCCAACACAAAAGGGAAGGAGTGGCAAGTAGCCTTGGAGGAATACAGACTTTTATGAGGGCATGTAATGATAGGACAAGGAGGAAAAGCTTTAAACTGAGTGGGTTCAGATGAGATATTAGGAAGAAATTCTTTACTCTGAGGGTAGAAAGGCACTGGCACAGGTTGTCCAGAGAAGTGTGGATGCCCCATCCCTGGAAGTGTTCAAGGCCAGGTTGGATGGGGCTCTGACCAACCTGGTCTAATTGAAGGTGTCCCTGCCTGTGGCAAGGGGATTGGAAAAATATGATCTTTAGGGTTCATTCCAAACCAAACCATTCCATAATTCAATGATCTTTGGAAGAATCCCAAGTACTGGGTTAAAGCATACTTTAGTCCATTTGAGTGCTTAAGGTCACTCAGTGTCAAACAAGTAGGGAATTTATTTAAGAAATATCTTGTCAGAAAGTTTCACTTTGATGAAGCATGTTGAAAAGAAAAAAGCACCAATGCAGTACAGACATGAGCTGAAACCCAGAAAACTCCAGTTAAGTTTTTGTCCCTGGAGACTCATTTGAGCTCAGAGAAAGTCTATTCCCCTCACAGTCTGATTGCACATGCAAACTACCAAGTTTTAAAATTCCCTTTCTTTCTATTTCTTCCTGGTTCAATGTTTAATTATATAAAGAATGCTGAGGAGCTTTCCTGGAAGAAATGAGCAGATTTCTATTCTGAATAGTGTATGCCCAAAGGTTCCAGATCCTTTCTCTAGATTAGTCAGAATAAGAACCTGAAATCAGATTGTATTTCTCCATGGCAAGTGCCTTACCACCTGGCCCAGCTGGCCTCATCCAATTAATGCACACTGGTAGATCATTTTTTCACAGACATTTTCCAGACACATACCATTTGTGTAGTGATATGGTATAAATCCTAGCTTGTTGTTTTTTCTTCTCCCACAAAATTGTTGGTTTGCTGTTAGTCCAGAATTTACTGTGGTAGCCGTGACCTATTTGTGACACTTTCTTAGTGGGCAATTGTTTACCATCAGTGAGGTTTATTCCACATTAACCTTCAAGCGATATAGACAAATTAAGTAGATTTTCCCTAACTTCAGGATGAAGGTCCTGAAGATGAAGAGCTCAGAAGTTGTTTTTATTTGGTTTTTATAGTGAATCTGTTGCCTGTCTGAACAAAGACAATCCCTGTAATTACATCCTTCATGAATTCACACAAAAAGTATACTGTGAATAGTACATGCCTGTCTTTACCACCCAAGCAAACAAATCACTTTTGCAGAGTACAAAAGGAAGTTAATTTCCTGAAACCTGTCTAAAATAACCTCAAAAATAGCAATAGTATTTGCACTGGGGAAAAAAAATATCAGATGTGAATATCTGCATTGTGAAGCTCTCATCTGGGTCTCTGTCTCTTGCTTCTTCATTATGACAAAGCAGCCCAAAATTAGAGAAAATTTGGCTCTGTTCATAAGCGTTCATTTCATAGCTTTCAGTGTCTAGCACAGAGTGCTCTTCCAGGGACAAACAACAGGACAGGATTTATCTGACAGACTTAAGGTTAATTTAATTCATGATAGGTCATAGCTGGCTGGGGTATTTACAACCCAGAAAAGCATGAAGGGATTTCAAAGTCTCATTAGTCCATACTGTTCTTTCCATGCTGCTCTGTAACTCAACATAGCTGGAACAGATGACCAAGGTTGTCTTCTTAATATTCTGGGCAGTGGAAACAAAAACAAAAGCAACGCCTGTGCAAAGCAGCAGCTTTGACTTTCCACATCTGACTGAAATGCTACACAACTGTTAGCTGTATTCAGATATTAAAAATCTGCTCATGAGGACATCTATTAGTTTGGGTGGTTGACTCAGCTGAAAACATAGTGATTCACATCCTTGTAATTATCTTTTGCAGACAAAACTAAGCAAGCTGAACTGCAGACTTCTGAATAAATTGAAGACCAATATTAAATGAGGGCTTATTCAAAATAGTGCTTCTTTTGGAACTGAAGAAAATGAGTGAGACTTATTGCAGCTAATATTCAGCATCTTCAGTTCAAAAGATATGAAGGTTATTTCTGATGAGAGTTCCCAGTCAATATTTCTGTTCAATTCCTGAAGTACTGCAATTCACTTTTCTCTTTAAATGGGGTATTCTTTCTGAATTTTTGAATGGGCCCTAGGTCCTGAGAATTTTATAGTGAATTTCCCTCCTCACTCTCCCACTTTTGCCCATACATGCCTGAATAACTCAATCAGTTCCCCCCTGTATTAGCTTTAAGATTTTCTCAACGTGACCCAGCACTGTGCAGCTCAGACACCCAAATATGTCTTGGGCAGCCTCCAAAAGTGCTGTGGCCAAAAGGGCCTCTCTGCTCTGCTGAGACCCCACCTGAGTATTCTGTCCAGCCCTGGGGCTGTCCACCTAACATGGTCCTGTTGAAGTGAGCCTACAGAAGGGCCATGAAGACAATTCTCTAGAGAGCTGGAGCAGCTCTGCTTACAAGACAGACAGACTGAGAGAGTTGGAGCTGTTCAGCTTGGGGAAGAGAAGGATCCAGGGAGACCTTACAGCACCTTCCAGTGCCTGAAAGGAGCTGCTGCAAGACAGATGGAAAGGGACTTTTCACAAGTGCATGTAGTGATAGAGCAAAGGAGAATGGCTTTAATCTGAAAGAATAGATTAAGATCAGATATTAGGATGAGATGTTTTACTGTGAGGATGGTGAAAAACTGGCACAGGATGCCCAGAGAAGCTGTGGATGCCCCATGCCTGGAAGTGTTCAATACCAGCTTGGATGGTGCTTTGAACAGGCTGGTCTGGTGGAAGGTGTCCCTGCCCATGGCAGGAGACTTGGTACTAGATTATTTTATAAGATCCCTTCAATCCATAGCATTTTGCGATTCTATGATTTTATCAATTATACTTAACCTTTTGCAAATAAGAGCATGAGTTACTATAACAAAACAAAAAAAAAAAAAAAAAAAATTGGTCACAGTCCATAAAAAGTTGCCAATCTGATAGAAAAATTTTATAACATAAAAAATATTTTTTAAAAAAGGAAAAAATATTTTGTTTAGATCTTTCCCAACCTAAATAAAGATGCTTCAATCCAAGCAAGATAAACAAACAAGATAAAGAGCTACTACTTACTAAGGAAGCGTTCACTTACTAAGGAAGTAAAGTTTGACACTGAAAGAAGAAACAAAAAAAAAATTAACTCAATAAACCTAGGAAAACTAGATATGTTCCTAAGTGCGCACTTATATGACCTTAGCAGGCTTTTTCACATCTGGAAATGTGTCATGTCACCCTATGGTCCTGTATGGCTGTACAGAAGAGAAAAGGGCAGAGATATACTTATGCTGAACCCACTTACCTGCAGTTAAACATCTTCTGTAGCATGAGATTTATTCCACTCTATGTCAATGTTTTTACTGTTGAATAAAAGTCTGGGCACTTATCCTAAGTGACATCAATCAGTCCACATTAATACTTCTTAGGGTTTACTCCTTACATGGCAAAGCTGTGCAGGAGAGATAGAGGTTCAAGGCAAAGACAGAAAGTGATTTAAAATTTTAGGGCTGATCAGTACTCAATCTTCCTTTTTAAACTTCTTTCATTCAGCTGTAAAGAAAAAAATGTTCTATACTTGCCTGTTTCTCTCCATTGCTATAAAAGGAATTAGGGACACAGATATCCAGAAACAGTTATTTTCAATGTGTGTATTTAGTAGAAACAGGATAGATGAATTTCTCTTTCACACTGCTACCACGTGTGTTATCAGCTCATGAAGGCAGCAGAAATATCTCTACTGAGTGCAGTATGCAGTGAAGTAGGAGATAGTCTCATTGTTTGCATTTTAAGATACAAGAATAGACCTGAGAGTAGAGATTTAATTGCCAATGCAGTGTCTTTCAACTGTGAGGGAGTCTGACTTTTATATAATAATCTCTTGAGTAATTCTAGGTCTAAAGAAATTAGCTGCTAATGAAACACTAGCATTACTTCAAAAGAAGTCACAACAGATGATTAAGTAGGTATATGTCTTCACAAATGAGCAGAAATTGTCTCAGGTCTCTTTTAGAAGGGATTAATGTGAATTAAAAGTGTACTGATAGTACATTTAAAAGGCTGGGAATGCAAAAATTGTTTATAACAGATTCATCTTTCTTTTCGTAGTTATTCAATACTGTATTCATTAGTACTGTGGAATAAAAACTGCTAAAAATTCTGTAAAGCACGATGCAAAAAGCAGTATTTTAGCACAATTGCATAGGAAAGAAAATTTAATCTCCGGCTATATGTTTCTTCTTTTGCTAGTTAGAGTTACAAACTGAGAATTCAGCAAAACTGTAAATGTTTTTTGTTCAGCTGCCAACAAATTTGCTCAGGAATTTGTTGACAAGGTATGTCCCTCGTCAGAATACTGTGAATCACAGAAATTGGGTGTTGTTCAGCTGCATAAATGACATAGTTAACTTCTCTTGGATAAGTCTTGACTGCATCAGTGAACACTCCTCACAGTGCAGCTTATATAGACCTGAGTTCAGTTCTTTCCTGTTCTCGTAGCTTAACCCTGGTAGGCAGCTCAGTTCTACACAGCACACACTCACCCCCTGACAGTGGCTTGGAAAAGATAATCAGAAGGGTCAAAGTCCAAAACATCCTGAGTTGAAATAAAAGTGCTTTAATAGGTAAGGCAATATCCAGTACCTCCTCATTAACCCACCGCCACCCTTTGCGCTCAGTTTAGGTCATTACTGCACTTGTCCTGCTTCCTGTGATGCTCATCCTCCACTTGTTCAGGTGGTTCTTCCTGTAGTACTTCCTGTAAAATGCATCTCAAATCATGGCTTACAACAATTTAAAGGTATATCCACTACAGTCTTCAACCCTGATTCCTTTGGGTCAGCAGTGAACTCTTCCCCTCGCTCCTGCTCCAGCACGACCTCATCTGTAGACCACCATCTCTCAGGGGTGTACCTGCTCCAGTGTGGCCTTATCCAAGGACCACAGTATCTTCAGCACCAGCTGTGCAGTGAATTAATCCATGGGCACTCATAGATACTTCAGGGTGTCGCTGCTGTGCATGGACTTATCTAGAGCAACAGATGCTTTGAGATATGCCTTCTGCAGCGTAGACTTTCCTTGGGCCACAATGCCTTCAGGAGGTATGTACTTTCATACAGTGGAGCAATGTAACAGAAAAATATGACTGTTTTAAAAAGATCAGAAATAAGATGGAGAAAAGGGGTGGGCTATTTAAAATCAAAAGGATTTTTCTAAAAAGAAAAATAAAATCTGTACAGATAAGACAGAGAACCTTCCAAATTATTCTAAGCTGAAGGAATTTGTGGAATGTGGAACACATTCTGACAGTGAGATGTCACAGACCATGACAGACTAGGAACTAAACCCAGTAAAGGAAATCTCCTACATTGCTCTGACAAAAAATTGGTGCCTAAGTTCATCAGCCTGAATCGTCTTTGGAGGGCACCTACCTCTTCCAGGCCACTGTAGTGGGAAAATAGATATCCAGTACCTCCTCATTAAGCCCCCACCACCCTTCACGCTCAGCTTAGGTCATTATTGCACTTGTCCTGCTTCCTGTGATGCTCATCCTCCACTTGTTCAGGTGGTTCCTGAACCTCTTCCTGGCCACTGTAGTGGGAAAATAGATATTTCAAAAACTTGTTGGCTGAGAAGTCAGCATGGCCATGCATAGGCAGGGAAAGAGAAGTTTTCTCTAACAATCTGTGCTGGGTTTGGCTGGTGTAGAGTTAACTTTTTCACAGTGGCTGGTATGAGGCTGTGTTTCAGACGTGTGCTACATTGATAATGCAGGGTTGATAATACAGAGATGTTTTTGTTTTTGCTGAGCAGGGCTTACACAGAGCCAAGGCCCTTTCTGCTGTTCATACTGCCATGCTGGCAAAGGGCTTGGGTGTGTATGGGAGGCTGGGACAGGACACAGCCAGAACAGGTCACCCAAACTGATCAAAGATATGTTACAGACCATATGACATCATGCTCAGCATATAAAGTGGGGTGAAGAAGGGGGAAGGGAGGACATCTGGATAGAAGGCCCTTTTCTTCCCAAGCAACTGTTCCACGTTCAGCCTGCTCTTCTGGAGATGGTTGAACACTTGCCTACCTGTGAGAAGCAGTGAATCAATTCTTGTTTTTCTTTGCTTGTGTGTGTGCTTTTTGCTTTTCCCTATTCACCGTCTTTATCTCAGCCCACAAGCTTTCTACCTTTTACTTTTTCAGTCCTTTCCCCTGTCATGCTGGTGGGGGGGTGAGCAAGCAGCCGCATAGCACTTGGTAGATGGCTGAGGTTAAAGCATGACAAACTCACAGAAAAATTCCTAGACAAATGAGACTACATACCAAAACCCAAAACCAATTTTTGATTCAGAGTTTAGCTTAAGAATTTGAAACATTAATTTTCTAAATATAAAGAAATTCAAGATGTGTTGACCACTTAATGAAATATTTCTTTATTCACCAGACCTTCAGCTCTTTTGTGACCACACTATTCTTCATTCCCTCTGTTGATACTGAGCTACTCTGCAGAAAGTGATCACAGATTCCATCAGGGTACAACCAGGCCTCTGTGGCCCTCCCTGGTCTCCCCAGGACCTCTCCCTACCCCTGTCCATGGACCCAGGGGGGACATACAAACCCACATCTGGGCACCCAAACCTACAGTGTAGGTGCCCAAACCTGAGCTACGGTGTAGGTGTACCTGTCTCCAGCCCTGGCTGTGTCACTATTTCCTCCTGCTCTTCACTGGATCTCATGATTGCACCTTGGACTTGGTTCATCACTTACCATGTTGGGGGCTGCCTATGGACCCTCTAACAAGCCCTGAGCTCTGTCCACCACGATGCTCAGACCCCACAGGACAGTCTCAGCCTGTACTCCCTTGCCATGGAACCCCACTTCTTCAGATGCCTCTAAAATTCACAGGGACAAGGGAAGAGTCTGTAACCCAGTAAGGTTATTCAGTAATCTACTGTTTTTTGGTATTGTTGTTACATTTTTATCCAGTGCTACATAAAAATGCATGTTTCTAAGGCAACTGAAGTAATTCTGATCAGGACTCAGTTTTTTGCTTCCTAGACCATGACACTTTTAACTTAAAATACAGTTTGGTAGGGTTGAAATCTACTCTGCCACAGTCTGCAGTGAGTACCCAGTGGGACCAGACAGTGAGTCAGGGACCCATGGAGAGGATAAGGAGAAACTAGAATCCAGGCAGGAATGTTGGGGCAGGGCAGACAGAGGGGTTGTGCTGGTGCTTAAGGAATCTGTGGTCTGGGTGCTGTATTTGTGACCTGCTGCCTCTGCCAGCCTGAGAGCTTGGTTTCTTCTTTGTCTCTTCCCTTTAAGTATCCCTGTGATTTTTCCAGAAGTTCCTATATCAATAGCAGCTGTGGCAGTGGTCTGTAAGCATATCTTCATCCCTTCATAAGTCCTTTTTCTACAATGTATATTATAATGCCATCCACAAAACCTAATAAAAATTTATCAAGAATTTTTCATACCAAAACAAAAAAAATATAACACCTTCATGTCAGCCTTTCTGATCAAGCAGCCTTCCCCTACATAGTCCAATACGAGGTTAACCTCTACTTTGGTAGCTGGAAAAAATATACCACATTTTAAGTCCTCTCAGAGTTTAATAAACAGCAATGAATAACATCAATCACATTTGTCACATTTATCCAACAGTACAATGAAGGTCTCAGTTTCAGATCACTTAAACTGTTTTCTAAAATAAAAGAAATACAAACTGTTAAATGGCTGTGTCAAAAGAACCCTTTAAAATAGTGCAGTGGAGAGAGAGAGAAAATTCTAGTAAGGTATACAAGTGCTTTGATTCAAACTTGAAGAATCAAAATGACTGTATTGAAATTGAATGTTTGAGTAAATAATCTACAGATATCCCTAGAAATCTTAAAATTATGTGAAGCCACTTATAAGAGTGACTGTCTAATTTATATAAGGCAGATAATTGTTTGTCTGCCTAAATTTGCACATCAAGACCTTATTTGTCTAATCTGATAATCCCCATATGCTCCCTCAGTAAAAAGTAAAATGCTCTCATCTTGGGTAGGAATTGCATTTTTTTTCCTCAATAATTTAGATGACTGAATTTCACCTGTTAATTGCTTGAATGTTCATGTCTGGAGAGTATTTGTTTACACTTATATACACTGCAGGCAGGATTTGACAGTAAGCTGCAAGTGTCAGTGAATAAGAAACTGCCAATATTCTTATTTTTCATTGAAACAAAAATGCTTTCTAACCAGTACCTAGGTAATGCTTATGATACATGACATAAATGACAATCTTGTTCTTGTATTTGTTATACACTTCTCCTAACTTATAGCAAGATTTTTAAAAAAGAATGAAGCTAGAACAGCTCAGCTTTCCCTAAGAGAGAAAACTTTTTTTTTCTATTCGAATAGTAATAGGAAACACCATAAAATTTTCTTCAATATTTGATTGTTTCTTCTTGCCTTTTGAAATTGTGATTTTTATTTGTCAGTTATATACATCAATACATAATGATGTGCAGAATAAATTCTATTTGGTTAGCAACTCCTAGTAGCTTTGATTGTATGTATTAACTGTATAGCCTCACATTAGCAATACAATAAAGTCGAAAAGACATCTTCAAAAATTCCTTTTATCCTCCAGTTTTTACAGGCAACATCAAAGTATGCAGTTTGTATGAGACATCCTCCACAACTTCTTCAAATTTCTGATAATTTTACAGTAAGACATAGCATAATTGGTTGTGTCAAAATTGTTTTTTTGCAATTGGGACAGTTATTAAGTGAAGTTTCCATTCAGAAAGATTACCACTGTTGATCTAGTTAGAGTTTACACAAAATATTGCAGTTAACTGTAACCTGTCTGAACATTTTTCTTTTGTATTTCTTTTTAAAATAATATTTTCTGGAGGCATGCATAACAATGCAGGTATATATGCATATACATTACTTATGTGCACAAATACATATGCATGTTAGTTGCACCTATCTTCCCAAATGAACAATTTTAGCTGTTTAGGAAATTGGAAAAAATTAGTCCTATCCACTGTTTAAGTTATTGAGAAAAAAATACAATTCCTGCCCAGGACAAGAGAATCTTTTTCACTCAGAATTGAATACCTGCATGCAGAGCCTATATGAATATGCTGTGCACATATCAGATCTCTTAGAGGTTTATAAATATCATTAGCAAAGATAAATTGTGATTTTATGATTCAGAAAATGAGAAGCAGTGTGGAAAAGATGTTTGAAAAGCATCAATGACATAGTCAGTAAATCAGAGAACAAAGCAGGGAGTGCTTAAAACTGATGGTGCAGGAAAATAAACATTGATGGAAAAGGTCTACAACTAAAACTTTCTCCCACTGTAGTTTGTCGATTGTTGGTCTTTTCTATTGATTTTTTTGTTTCTTTGCTGTTAAACAGGACTGAAAGTTTCATTTGTACATCCCATTAGATACTATCTCCAGGTGCCTTTCAAATCAGTGTGCCTTCAGAAACACATTATTCCAAGTTTTCAAGTCTACTGAAGAAAACTCACTTGAAAGGGACATAAGAATACTAAGAATAAGAATACTGTAAATTTGTGATTCTGATGATTGCTGATTATAATTCAGGAGAATTATAATGTCCAGGTCTGTTCTGTAAAGGTAGACTGTGGTCTCAACTGTTAGTATATATATCTATACAATACGGCATAGACTGGAAATGGTGATCAGAGAAAACAGTTTTATACATTAGTTTTTCTTATCTATCTAATCTAGCTATCTTTCTCCTGGGTTTTTTACTTTGACTTCAGTTAATAGGAACAATAATCTCTGACTGATCTGAATGCTTTACCTAGAAAATTCCATCTTACATGAATCATTCAGGTGCTCAGAGGATGTGAGTCTTATCATCAGGCTGGAAGTTTCATTCCATGAATCATGTTGAACTGTTCAAGTAAAAGGAACATAATGCATAATGTTTCCAGATATTAAAAGTAGCTGTGCTCATAAGCAAATGATTGCTTATGAGCAAAAACCAGGCCAGCTGTAATTCATGCTAATTGCTAACATCATTCCAAACAAATATATTTCAGAAAATCATAGTGATTTTCTGGAAAAATCACTTATGTAATAACAGGTGAAGTTTCCCTCATGATAATATTTCAGTCCAGTTTCTCAAGGCTGTACAGTGTACCAGAAAAGTACTAAGATTGTTTTTTATCCTGATCTCTTGAATGTCAGTAACAGACTAAGCCTCAAAAAAAAAAAAAAAAAAAAAAAAGAGACACTAGTTGCTAACATAGCTCAGATCACAAGATTATACACGCTTTGGGAATATTGTTTTCATAGATATATAAAATAATCTTAAATATAAAAACCACCAACCCCACCCTGTAAATACCAAAGCACTTTTACTATAATTTTGAGCTAATTTTATCATTCATCTGGAAAATATTTCCCTTTCCTATAATTTGTTTGTTCAGAGTTTATCTTAGGGGATAATGCATGAAATCAATGTGCTGCGCAATAACAAGCTGACTGCATGATCTAATTAACACTAGCTTGTTATTTCTCTCCTTCTATTTTTGTCATGGTCATTCCTAGTATTTCTACTTACTGCAGAAAAACTCTTCAGAGCAGCATCTGTGGCATCTTCAGTGTTCATGATTCCTGTATTACATATAGCTGCCAAACTTTATGGGACTTAGCTGTCTTTGATTTGAGTAGTGAAAACCAAAAAAGTCCATCTAAGTATCAAATTAAAATAATCAGACATAAGAAAGGAGTAAAAAAAGGGAGAAAAAGAGACATTCATTCATCTTTACCTTGAAGGCACAAAGTCTTCTTATAAACAGATGGAGCTGATTCTATAGATACAGTATAAAGCTTTGTTGCTTTTTTCTTTTTCTGGAAAATGATGCATTTGTTCCTACTATGTTTAGTCCATCAGAGAACCTACATCAGAAGAAACCAAATATAAGTGTTTCAGTGCTGAAAGATCTTTGTTAATTCATTGATAACCAAATGTGGAAGACAGAAAACATTAAGTATTATAATTTAAAATGTTCCAATGTGCCTTTTTATAGAAAAAGTAATTGCATAGATGTTAAATATCCACACTGCAAAGTAGTTTTGAAAAATTGCCCATTCTAAATTTGTCCCTCACCAAATTTCTATTTTCCAACACTACAACACAGTCCAAGAAATACTTAAGTTTGACTTGATCTTTTGATATTAATGCAGGCTATAAGAAAACCTTGTCAAAGAATCATCAAGTTTATTTTTCAGTCTTGCTACAAGATGACCGCTCTATTGAGACTGTGGTGACCTCACTGTGACTATTCAATGAGTCTGTCATGCTTCACAGTGAAGCTTTTTACTTTATGCTAATCAGCATTCATTATTTGCAATTAAAAACATGTGCTTTTATCATTTCACAAACATTTGATTGTGACAGCTAATTCAATTCTGGCTTTGTCTTCAGTTTAAAAGAAGAAGAGTAGACCAATTGAATCAGAGATATTGTGATAACATATAATTACTATTGCAGATGTAAACAACTATCCTGTTGCAATGTTAAGGGATCCATGTAGGTCACACTTTTAAGAGGGTTTAGATCTTTAGATCTTGGCACAGTAATATCATATAGCTCTGCTGATCTACAAACTGTGATATCTTTTATCTAAGCAGTCTCTGTAATGATCCGTCATGACAATGTTAAACTTTTTATAGTTTTTCAAAGAAAAGCACTTATTCATCTAACAAATGACATCATTATGCTTTGAGAGCATGAGAAAGCTTTATTAAATAATTTCCATATTTTATTTGAAGAAATCATTAGGAATTAAAAAGTGTTAGACATATTTAAAATATTTCTTTGCTGGGACAATTCATACATGTGATTCTATTTTCTTTTTAGACATTTATGAATTATTTTCTGCTTCCATATCCCTTATAAAACTAAATCTTAGGTAGAAAATGTCATTTCCTGATGTCTTTATCTTCTTCACTGTCAGTGGGTGATGCCAGAAAGTTTCTAAAATGTTCAACATAGACACAAGCTCTATTACATTCCTCTTCATCCCTTTATATCCACATGAATGCAATAATGCCTACAAGGTATTTTAAATTTCAAGATTGTCTGTCAGGTAGTTCAAGTAACCAGTTAGTTTTTCAAAGACCACCTTCTGCTTCATTGGATTTGAAGTCTACAATATCTCTTCTTTCTACTGTTTTGCAAATATACTAGCATGGTTGAAAATCAGTGAAATAGACAATATAGTTTATTCCAATCACAGGAAGAGGCTGCAGGTGGGCATATTTTACAGACCAAGAAAATTCCCTGTTTCTTTAGTCAGTGTTCATGCAGTCAATATCACACCAGTCTGTACTTAGCTGAACAAAAATCAGCACAAATACAAACATTTGCTTTTATTTATGGATAATTCTAATGATGAAACTGGTATACATAATTTGAAATAAAATGCCTCTCATTTTGGAAAGGTGAACGTTTATACACATCTTTGTTGTCAGATATCCTGGAAAAGCAAATGTCCTTTGCTAATGAGTTTTTCAGTTTTGTTTTAAAGGCCCACAGATACCTGGGGGGACAATCCTCTGTGAGCTATAACAAGCTGTTAGGTGAATACCTGCTTGACACCAAAATTCCAGAATCTTAGTAAAAATATTCTGCTGCAGAAGCACTGAAAGGCATATTCTCACTTCAAAAAAAATTCAGAATCTCCTTTGTTCTTTTTTACTTTAATGTAACAAACTGCTTTGTCCTAAGGCAAACAAATTAACAATTAAAATCACCTAATGAGACCCTGCAAAGTGGTTGTTTTGAGGTGGACATAAACTCCTACTCACAAGTCTTTTTTAAACTTCATCCAATATTTGAGAATAAGTGCCAACTGGTAATTATCCAGTTTTACCAGGCCAAATGTTCTTTCAATTAGTTTATTAAATACTGCATGGAACGTACACTAATAATTTTTTAAAAATTTTTTTCTTAAGAAGAAAATGCAGTAAAAGAATAATGTAAGAATAGACAAAATCATTGGGAAGGGTTAGTATATTGGTGTATGAGCCACACCATGCAAACCGAGGTCAAATCATTAAATGAAAGAATTTGAGATAAGCACAGTTTAGGAAACAGGTCTATTTACTAAGTTCTATTGATTACAAAAAGTATTTTCTGACAAAAAGAGATCTAATAAATATCATTTAATTAACCAAAAAAATTTGCATTTTTGCCATTTTTCCCAAAATTCTCTCAGCTAGTAGCTAATCAAATGCAAAAATTACCCCGATGGCTGTCCAGAATATTTTATTCCATCATTTCAGTTGATGATTCATGCTTTAATGACCCCCATGCTGCATGAACAGGCTTCAGAACTAGCATGGGTCTCTCCTCATTAGAGTGAAATGGCTTTCTTCATCATCATCAGTGTTGTGTATGGCAAATAACCACAGGAGTCTTCTACTCAGTTCCCTTAATTTCCACAGAAACCTGAGTCGAATTCAAAGACTTACTATCATTCTCCAAGGAAGTTCATGTAACCTATCTTTCATCACATTAATCCTCCTTTAGATTGTAAAAATAAAAAATAAAAAAAAAAAATCTAAATACTGCACTTACCCAATTTAGTTTACTATAGTCATGACAGATATTGTAGCCATGAGGAAAAAATAAGAAGATAGAAAAGAGGAACCAAATAATCCACTTACTTCTTCAGAGTAAAGAAAAATCAAATTACACCATAAGGAAAAATTTGAAATTTAGATGGCAACAAGGAGCTAGTGTGAAAAAAATCTGAGGATTCTGTGAGAGGAAGAAATACATATTACTAGCAGCTTTTCTGTAAAGACAGTGCAATCATAGTGGCACTACAGATGACTGCTGCTTGGAGACTTCAAGCCTGAAAAATGCCACTGGCAGCAGATTTTCTAACTGCATTGTGTGGACATGATTGTTTCTCTTTTATTTTGCTAATAGTTGATCTGGGAGGAAGGGGTTTGATTATAAAAGGGTAAATTTTAGTAAATTAAGGATATTGGTTAGGATATTGTGATGAGATTTCTGGTGGATTTCCCAGGCCTTGTACCCTCTCTCTTGGGCTCTTTCTGAGTAGGGTGAAGAGTGGACAGTGTAAGGATCTATATACTTGAACTGTACCCCACAATTAAGGGAGCTGGCTTTTTCAAATCTTTTCTATATCACATATCAGAAAGCATTTTCACTTATTGGGCATGCCAGCATACCTGTGACACTCCCAGAGCACAAAGTTCACAATTTAGTCTGAGTACTGAGTCTTCAGGAGTCTTTGAAGAAAGAAGCAGCCTTATGAAGCTGTGAATAGTGGTTTGGAAGGCTTTTAACACATAGTGTCCTTTCTGGCCTGGTTTTCCAGGAAAAACATTATTGACTGCCAGATACTCACTTTGCAGTGCCTGATGTTAAACACATTACTTTTCTCCTGAAAATAAATGTGAGGAAGAGGACTCTACTCAAGTACAGGCAGGAGTGAACAGAACATTGTACACAGAAAAGGTAAAGGAGATGGCAAGAAGAGGAGTCAACAGCAGGAATTAAATTATTTTATCAGCCCACAGCTATCCACACAGCCTAGGCAAGTTAAAAGGCAGCACTCAGGCAGACCATCATCTCATCCAAACATAGTCCCTCAAGCGTAAAGAATAATTTTACATTTGGCCTGTGGGAAGTGAGTTGTTGCAAAAAGGCAAGCAATTCTTTTGAAAAATCTATGTAAATGCGCTTTAGGTAACTAACTTAGGAAAGAGTGTGTGTCTGTGTCTGAAAATTACCTGCTGTCCTCTACAGAAGGTGGTGTCTCTAAGGCAAAAAAAAAATATTTCTAATGTTTTCCTGTGAACTTGGATGCTGTTTTAAAAGGACAACAGACATATATTTAGCCACCTCCTTGTCACTAAAAAACAATGATTTGGGTTGGTTTTTTTTTTTTCACTAAATGATGGCAGAATGGCGAAAGGGTTATCAGCCCAATGTCATCTGTCCATTTCAACTGAATTTTACAGTAGAAAACATTTTTCCCTCCTGGTGAAACCCCTTGCATCTCACTGTCAGTTCATAGCTGATAAGCTGATAGTTGCAAAAGCTGTTAATCCGGGAATCACTTAGGGGAAATGTAAGTGGCATAGCTTCTTAAAGTATATAAAATATAGTTGTTTGTGGTGTCTGGGGATTGGAGTCAGGAGTCCCTTAGGAGTCTTCCAAACCTTTCTTCTGGAGGAATCACTTTGCTAGCACACAAAGATCCCAAACCTAAACAGGACCTGGCATGTTCCCATTCCCTAGCCATACCTTAGCTTCCCTCATCATGTGCATTCTTTCCAGGTAAGCCAGAACCATGCCTGCTGTTCAGAGTAGAGTTTTATATTATGAATACGTGCTGTCTTGCTTGTTGCTTTCATCTGTGGAAACAATGGCTCAGATAAAAGAAATTCACAAGATTATCCTATATATTCTCTGTTCTCAAGGTTAAAAGATATTGGAGCTAATACAACCAACAATATGCTTGGAAAAGGAGCATATTTGACATTAAATAAATTCAGAAACAAACATTTCCTTTTTCTTTTTTTCCCCTCACAAATAAATTCCAAATTTGGTTTACTGGGTGAGCGAAAAACAGATAGCATATTTATTGTCACCACTAAAAAGTGTCTCTTCCACTGATTTTGGGGATTTTTTAGGCTTTTTGGAATTGCCTTAATCCCATCTGTGAAAACAATAAAAATATTTACTTTTGTGTCTGATTTGTTAGTTACTCTTTCTTTACTTTCTGGGAGTCAAGTACTACATTTCTTTCTTCTTTCTATTTGACAAAATTAAAAAAAATATATATCTCTTAACCAATAATCTCTTTTTTAAAGTCATAATCAAAGGTCCATGAATTCTCCTGCCTGAAAGAATTAAATCTCATGCTACAAAGAATAATTAGCTCAATTTTGTCACGCATACGTGAGATCCCAAAGCATCAATTATCTTCTATATCCTGAAATATGCTGAAACACCACACATAGAATTTGTCATTAACATCTCCTGCTGTTGCTGTGAATTGCTTCAGCCCTACCATATGCAGTATGTTAAAGTTTTGAATTAAGATCTATATGAGCAGTACAAGCTTTGAAGACAGCTCCTAAACTCTTGTCTTCAGGCAGCAACCTCATTTAACATTGTTGTACACCATCTACCTTAGAGTATGAACTTCGGGGATTACATTTCATAGATACTGACAGAGATGGCCTATTATCTATACAAAAATATGTAGGTTTCTCTTTAGACTTTGATAAGCTTTCACTTGAGGAGGAAGAAAGTCTATTTCTGGAAACACAAAATAAGAAAAATTCCCCTTTTAATACAAATTAACATCTTACTATCACAAAATTTGTTCATAAGAATAAACAGTATAAATACAAGTCAGGAACAAATAACCACTAAAATCATGATTGCATGAATATGAAAATATGCATATACATATGCCTGCACACTATCAATCATTCCAGAGCTGCCACAGTACTGGAAGATAGTCTCAGAACTTCCTGCAAAATACAAGGCAAGTATTCACTGATATTATTTGCAGCAGCCACACTGTTTACAGGAGTGGATTTTTTTTTTTTACTTTTTTTACACCAATCACACAATGTAGAACAGATATATATATAAGATTGCATGAGAGAAAAGCACATGCCTGTTCCTGCTGTGTTATGCACCATGTGAAGTGATCTAAGTACAAAAGTAACTTTCATCTTTTTATTTAGAAACAATGAAAACTTTTTACTTTCTTTTCACTGGTGCATAGAATGATGATGCTGGAAGTCATGTGGAATTAGCCATCTTTGCACAAAATGTTGATGCTGAAAGTCATGCAGTTCTAAACTTCCAAACAAATCCCATATGTTTTCTGATCCTTTCCTTGTTGTGTTTTCTTCTTCCAAACATTGCTGCAACTGTTTTAGCTCTTGTCTGTCTCAAAACAGCTGATGCAAATATAAAAATAGGATTCTCTTCCTGTGTCTGATACTACATTAAAAGTTGCTTCAGGAAAGTCAACAGGGAAAGAGAGATTCCTACTAGGTGATTCACAAGACTCAACTCTGTCCTGAAAAAACAGATGGTTCCAATTAATTTTTTGCATGTATGATTAAATACACAAGGGCTCTCAATCTAATTTTTCCTAAATCTGGAAGACATAGTAGAGTTTTCCACACAATCAAAAGGCCTGAAGCAGGTCTAGATATTTTTAGAACAGGGAAAAAAAATGATGATGTAGGATATATTTTTCACTTATCTGCTTGAAAATATCTCATGGATATATTTTGATGTGGACTACATTTCACACAATGCAGCCAATAAAGAATAAAATATCTCTCTAAGGGTCATGCTTTGCAAAACTGTCTCCAACTTAGACACAAGTATTTCCAAGGTGACATTGGCCAAAAATACTGAACATCAGAGTCTGAAAGATATCTGGGCTCTTAGCTGGCACTTAAGAGGGATTTAAAAGCCTTTATAATTGTAAGCATCTGGGCATTAATGAATTAGAGATTAAATTTTCAAAAGTAACTTAGATAATTAAAAGCCCAGGTTGAACTGAATTGTAATTAGTCTGAAGTTCCAAAGGGCCATATTTTTGAAGCTATTAAAACATTTTGTATTTTGGCTTATTTGATAGTGCAATTTCTAAGTGAATAGAGGTGTAAATGTATGTGAATATACTGTAATATCAATCTAATTTTCACTTCTGAAAAAGGACCTGTGTCCTATATTAATAGGACACTTTTGAAAATATTATTAGCAAGCTAGTCAGAAGTTGTGGTTTTCAGCAATAAATGCCTATCCTCTTAGCTTTAGAATACCGATTCTTTAACATTTGTGTTCAAATATTCTGTTTATGTTTTTCTTATGACACAAAATGGTTTAAAATTCTAAAAGTAAAGATCACAACTTTAAAAGAAAAATGTATGTGACTGGTAAAGTGCACACTGCTATACAAGGAGTTGGTGAAGTATAATTGCAATTATATGTAAAATTCTTTGTGATCTCATTTAAAAGAGGCTACAGAATTGCACATCGTGATGATGTTGTTGACAATGATCATTATTGATTCTGAAAGTTACTTTGTTTTCATATAAATTGCACTGTTTACAAAGTTAGGAAGTAAGCCTCCTAAGAAATTTCTTCTCTTATATTCAGGCAAATTTTTTGGTGAAAGCTGCATGTGACATAATACTCCAAACTTACTCAGCTACTGTCTCCAATAAAAAGCATGCAGTCCCTGGAGAAGTCAGAAACTAAACTAAATGTGCTGGTTTATTTAAGATGATAAAGAAAACATTATTTTTGTTCCCCACAGAATTTATGCCATTTTCATGACAAGACAACATCTGCCTTTTCATACCACAAATGACTGAATCATTTAAATGTTCATTAGTTAATGAAGAGAATGCTCATAGAAAAGAAATTCACCAGTTCCTTAATCATCTCTGTAGCCCTCTACTGTACCTGTTGCAGGAGCTCCATGTCTCAACCTGCTGGCAATGCTTTTCAAAATGCAGCCCAGGATACCACCAATCTTGGATCAAATTAAAATACAGTTTGACATATTTTTACACTGCTTTCCACAGGAATTACCTGTCATCTTACTCTAAGGTTTGAGAAACACAACGTTGCAACACCAAAAGTAGGTGTGCATTAAAGAATCAAAGCTTCTTTATAGCTCACGAGTACTTTAGATTTTATCTTCGTTTTCATTTATGTAATTATACACACTGCTTCAGGTATGATACAGTTTTCTGGAAAACCAGAAGACAGGCTTGTATATCAAGAAAAATTCCCAAAACCTTTGCCTTTGAAACTTCATAGAAAATTGATAGGTGAAGATACATTCAGTTGAGTGTGGTCCACATCTTCAAGGAAAATGTGAAAAGTGTCTAGAGACAGCTGGAGTAATTTCTAAAAAAAAAAAAAAAAAAGAAAATTAGAGAAAGGGCTAATACTGCAAAGAGATTCAGCATCCTTCTCCTTTACTCAATTTCCTGCAACATTTACTAATTTTTTAAAGCAGAATAAGGCATATTTGTCACAACCACAAAGTGTCCAAGGATCAGGAAAAGCAAAGCAAGGGCAATGCTCCCCCTGACTGAAGTCTCACACCTAAGCTTTGCAAGGTAAGAGTGCCTCATTCTCGATTGCTGGTTCACCTGGTCTGGTACTCTGCAGGATTAGTACCTACAGATGAAAAATAGGTAGGAGGAAAACATCCTTCTATTGAAGAATCAATGGTTTGACTACTTGCCTGAAAAAGAAGACACATACATTAAATTTCTCTTCCTGCTTCTAGGAATTTGTGTACTACTGTGACCAGAAGGCAATAGATATTTAGCAAAAGGCTGAGCTTTTTATGATCTAATCAAACAGTCATCAAATCAGACAGAAAATTATGTACAATCTCATGGTTTAGGCACTGAGTTGAGCAAGCATGAAGTTTATAATTACTTATTCTATCCCTCGGTTTCAGAAAAAAATTTCTCAATTTTTCCCCTGCTTCTCCTTTCTCTCCTTCATTATGCTGTCCATTGAGGATAAGCTTTCAGAGGAGAAACAGAAAATATCTTCATATCAAATAACATTTTAAGTCTCTATCTCAATTGCATAAAGCTGAAAATGAGTGAAATGGTGTAATGGGACTGATCTTTCTCAAATATCTCTTCTGTCTCAATACTGGATTTTAAACTACGTGGAAAAGTAAAAGACTAAATTCAAAATAAATACATTAGTCCCTTGCAATGTTCTGAAAGAAAGGCGCAGAAAGGACGCCAAGGAAGAGCAAAAAATTTTCTTATGAGAGTGTAAAAAGCTAGGCACTTTTTAAATAGACATTGAATTGTGCAATTATTTGAAGGATTATGTAAGTATTTCCCTAGCACTTCTCAATGGATAATGCAACTGGAACCACCTAAAAATCTTTTGTACCCTTTCAAAGCCTAGACATCTCAGAGGCCAAGCTGTAGTACCCACCTGGTCACAAAATGCATGAACCACATCTTTTAAAAAGTACCATAGCACTCAGCACTGATCCAGTCCTATATTGTCAACACTGCATTTTTCTTTGAGAAGGAAATCAGACATAAAAATCATAGAATAAAGATAATGTATTATGTATTTAAAGTAAATTGAAATAATGTAGATGACTGAAATTCAGCTCTTGCCTAAGAGAAGAGTCATCAGCCTATAAATCATGAGTTCTCCAGGGCAAAATGAGAAGCTGCCTTCGACTGCCTTTGAACAAGAGCTACTTAATGTGAACTGCAGGAAACAGTACACATTGCACTACACTGGAATGGAAGAGATACATAAAGACAACTTCCTTGTCACTGGAAGATAAAAGAACAAAGACAATTATTATTAAATTACTGTGATACCATGATAAAGATTGGGTTCTGCAAATAAGAAGACTGGAAAATGAAAAATACAGGACAACACAGAGGTCTCAACAAATTACCTGATGCTGGGAATTAATCAAATAAGAGAAAACTTTTTGTAAAACCAAATGTATAAATAAAATAAAATTTTATCCACAAATAGACCTAGCAATAACATTTTTTTCTAATTCATGGATATTTATCAAACTGGGTTGTTACAACTCATATGATATTCATAGCTATTATTATGAGCTGTAATGTCTACAAAAACCAAAGTATTCAATGCATTGGAATTTTCTATTCAGTGATCCAGTTAAAAGCAGCTTGAGTCCTGAGTGATTCAGTAAATCATATATGATACTATTCACTATTGAACATGGCTTTGCAAGTAGCACCTACCATGGAAGGCATAATTTCCAGTACTATCTACATGTAGACCTCTCCCACCTGAAGTGTTCATGCTGCAAATGGGTGGAGAAAATTTCCAAAGGATAAAAAAGAGTTGTTCATGTAGCAAATGCTAATAATAACTATAAAACTACGGCACAAGTAAAAGTAGTTTTAGAAAATAATGAAATCAAAGTAAACAAAAACAACAGACAATTTTTTTATTCCCAAAATATACATAAATAGTAACATGTTTTATCACTGCCTTAGTTAAACTGACTCTGACATTTAAAAAAAAAAAAAAAAGAGTAATTCTTAAAAATAATTAATTAAAAAGTTTTTCAGGGCAGGAGAATAATATGAACTAGATTGGCTACCTGTGCTGGTTTCGGCCAGGGTAGAGTTGACTTTCTACACAGTGGCTAGTATGGGACTGTGTTTTGGATTTCTGCTGAACATAAGGCTTATAATATAAAGACGTTTTTGTTATTGCTGAGCAGTGTTGAGGTGCGTTTTGAGGTGGGGCACCCCGGGGATGTCCCCGGAGGGCCCCTAGGCTGTGACAAGGAAGTTGGAGGTGCCTGGATAGGTGACCCAAACTGACCAAAGGAAGAAGAGGGGAACATTTGGAGTGATAGTAGATGTCTTTCCAAGTCACAGTTATGTGAGATGGCGACTGCTCTCCTGGAGACGGCTGAACCCATGGGAAGGACTGAATGAATTCCTTGTTTCATTTTGCTCATGTATGCTGCTTTTGGTTTTCCTATTAAACTGTCTTCATCTCAAACCATTATTTTTCTGGATTTTACACTTTTGATTCTCTCTCCAGTTCTGCTGGTGGGGTAGTGAGCGAGTGTCTGCGTGGGGCTTGATAGCTGGCTGCAGTTTAAACCACAACACCAGCTAAAACAATCTTTAAGAAATGGAGAATAAAAAGACAAGAACAAAACTGAAATTTTCTATAAGTAACCCAAAAAAAGACTGAAATTCAAAAGAAACTATATTTAGGACAATGAAAAATAGAAATATATAGGTATCCAGATGAAGTATCAAAGTATATACTTTATGTAATTAATGTAAAACATTATTTGTGTTAGAAACTGGTACAGTCAAAATCACTGTCCTTAAATAACAAGCAGAAAAAAAAAAAAAAGGGGGGGGGGGGGTGGAATTATAGAAGAGAGAATAAAGAAACAAAAAGCAGAAAGAAAAGGAACTAAAAGAAACCAAAAAAGTAATAGACAAATACACTAGAAAAAAAAAACACCCCTGACAGCAAAAGTAACTGCTACCAATTTAAATTACATTTATGTCTGCATGATTGTTGAATATCACCTATATACCCGATCATGAAAAGTAAGCATGGTGTCAGTTTGTCTCACTGAAGAGGAATATTTTCAACCCATAGATACCTCTCTGGTATAACTTGATATGTGCAGAATGTGCTCAGGAAAGAGCATTAGCCTCATACTTCTACATGGGTTAGAGCAAACTTTCAACTGATATTTTGTCAGAAGAAGAGTTCAGTGAGAGTGTTTATCACTGTATTCATCAAAATAGCCAATATTACAACAAGAAAAATCTGTAAATCCAAACTACTTTACAATAACTGGGATCAATCAGCAGAATAAACTGAGATATTATGCTGAAGATTTATGAGGAAAATGAGGAAAATTTATGAGGAAAAAAATGCATTATGCAATGCATTTCTGGACCTTTTAAAATATTATACAAAAATTAGAAATGTAAAAGAAGAAGAGTGTGAATTGCAATCTTTGTATTGAAATATTACTTGATATATGGGAAAAGAAAAAATAAATAAAAGACTGTTTCAAACTAATCTATGCTACTATAACCAAACATTGTTAACTGTAGTAAATTGGAATTACATCCTTAACTTTTTTCTTGCTCATCCTTTCTGAGAGCATTGGTAGAAGGAATGTCTGGAGCACTGAATATTGATAGAAATCAAACTTCCAAGTCCTGTTTCTGTATATTTAAACATGTAAACTATCACACATATCTGTCTTCATATTTGATATATTTATCCCCTAGCATGGTTCAAGAAAAAACAATTCTGAGAAATTCTTTGTGTTTTTTAAAAGCTTACCTACACATTTGATTTCAGTATTTTAGCACATGTTAAAATGAGCTATTTTACAGGGGTAGCCGAGGGAGTTATAAGTTTTCCACCAAAGTAATTATGAAGTTTTCATGGTCTTCTTGTCACAAACAGTCCCCAAAGTGCATGTAGAAGACTACTAATAAAAATAACAAACAAATCATTTTAATTAAGAGAAAACTGGCATCATGGGACAGTAGCTCATTCTTTTAACTTTTAGCTTTAATGTTGGGGAAGAAAAGTAATTTTATGTATATGTATGTTCTGATTTAATAGTCAGTGCATTGCTAGTTAAGCCACTGAATCCTGAGTGCTCAAATGGGTGGCACTGGCATCAATTCTCTTATCACTTATGGACTCATGAACTCGACTAAACTCACAGAGACCTATTTGGAAATAGTGTTCTTATCTTGAAACCCCCATGTTTTTTCATGTGAAACATTTTGCAGAATTTGAAAATAGTTGAGAGATAAGTCACAGGCAATACTGTTTAAAGGGCAAATAGAGATGTCAAGACTATCAGCCCAAATGCAAAATGAACGAGGTAAAGAGAGAAGAACTTTGGTTGTATGTAAACTGTCACATCTATGATGAGATTTCAGGCTTTAGGTAAGGGAGGTTATTACCTGGGTTTTGGTTTCTGCTGCAGCATCCTGAATAAATAATAACTTTTCATTTTGAACAAGCTGTTCTCTACCATTGAAATCTGCTGCTGTCATAATGTTTCTAAAGGAAGACTAAACAGGTGCAAAAATACCAAGCCAAAAGTGCAATGAATAATCGTGAGTACAGTAACCTGATAAGCCAGAGTGAGGATAATTAATATAATCTCTTTATAACAGAGTACAGCCATGGATTCACCACTTGGAAGAAACACATACAAAGTCACAGGAAGAAGCACAGCTCAGACAAAGAAAGGGTGGAGAAAAATATAATGATTGATAATGAAAAGGTTTGACTTCTAATTTGTGTCCAGACACCAATACCACAAATACTTCGAGTTGAGCAAATCATCTTTATAGTCAAACCAGAGAAACAGAGAAACACAGAAGCGTGGGTCTGTTTCTAGATGGTTCCTAAGGGTCAAAGGGATCATACTTCAGAACTGAAAAGTTCTGAGAGAGGAATCCTACCACTAGAAGTTAGACATCTTGGTAAAATCTCGTAACAATGCTGTGCCACAGTTTCCCATTACTTAAAACATAATAATCTATCACTGTTGGAATAATTCATGCACTAAAGCTCTTCCAGCATGAAGATGCTATAAACAGTAGAATATTGTAAATTGTCTTTATAAATATTAAAGACTGTGTATCTTTCTTTAACCTATCAAGCCCTTAGCCTTTTAGTTGCCTTATACCAACTGCACAAATACCATAAGAAAACAGATGTGGAATGCAATAAAAAAACAATACAATGCTAGGTGAGTCAAAATATCAGTACTCAGCCTCTGACTCATCATCTCATTAAGTGCACTGTTAAACACATGTTGCATGTCAGTAAAAAGATTTAAAATTAACTCATTTGTTGGAATTTCTGCTATGATTTACAGTGATATTTGAGACATTAAATTTACAGACTTTGATGAACGTGCAGAATAAAAATGTAAGAAAAATATATAAGCATTTTAAGATAATGACTGACAAAAAATACAGTGGATATTAAAAATTAACTTTTATTTTAAGTAACTGAATGAATCATAGAACAGTCTTCTTGTATAAATATAAATCATATTTGTTTCATTTTTTTACAAGTGAAATCTGAGGTCAGGAATCATATGAGCAATTTCTGTAACTTTTTTTAAGCAAAATAAGGTGAACCCTACAGACACAAAAAAATGTAAATGGATATCATTACATTAAAGTCATCAGAGGTATGATCACTTTAACTTAGAGATGTTTTTTTAAGATGGATAGATCCTCTGCTCCCAGCTGTCTGAGTAAAGTGCAAGCAGTCAAACCATTTTTGAATCATAACCTCCAAAGCTATTTTTGTCTTGGATGCCTATAAATAAACACACCAGTATTGTAAGAAGTCATGATCTTTCTCTAAAAATCACAATATTTTTCCTACATATTACTCAAAATTTTCAAAGAAGTTTAATTTACTAATGTATGCAGGTGAAATAAGTTTATCCACCGGAGTCCTTTCCCTCAGAACAAAGAAGAATAGATTTCTCCTTCTGGTGTACAGGATGAGTGGAACAGATAAATATGTTGTTTTTCTTCATATTTATTTTCAAGAAACATTGTATATGAGGCTTTACATTATCTGGAAAATGAATTATGTATGTGACAACATGGCACATTCCTCAGTCAGACAATTTCTAATGTCTACTCTGCCTCTTATGACATCACATGCTGTGATCAAAAATAATCTCATTTTTGTGGAGTTGCTTTGTTTTGGGTTTTTGTCTATTATTCCTGTGAAGGAATTACTTTAACTTTCTCCCTAACAAATGCTATTTCCAAACACAATGAAGATATACTTAAATCACAAAAGATTAAATGAAGCAGCAGGAAGCCAAGGGAAGGTGCTATCTCTTCAGAAAGCAAGATAACAGCTTGAGAAAGATGGAGTATTTGCAGGCTTTGGATTTCTATATATGTTTTAAAATTTTTGTTTAAGTGTACCAAAGGTCAGAAATTAGTAATGTAAAGATTTTTTTTTTGTCTGTTGTTCTCTGCTTAACTCCTGTGTTAGTTATGGTGTTTATTTCATACTGGTGATTGTCTTTATGGATGAGGTAATACTGAAGCTGGTCCGCTTCAGCCAACTCATACTACAGCAGGACATTAAGGTGGCTCTTTTGGGATCAGGCATTTTAAAACTATAGCTATTCTTAACTCACCTGACACCAAACCCCATTCTTTCTCCTGAAGTTTTCTAGATAGGGCCAGAGCACTGTGTATTGGCCTCCTCTTGCTTCTAATGAGGAAAGCTCCTCTGCCTGTTTCCCAACATATGACATTTCCCTCTCTGCATAGGGAGGTCTGTGGAATAGCACATATGCTGCTTTGAGTCAGCTTAGAACCACTCCTCCTCCCACATGCCCAGTCTTCTGAAGAGGAAGTGAACTGAGTGCCTCCATCTGTGCTGATAAATACAGAAAGACCAGGGAACAAGCAAAGTTCTATTCCCCATCATGTAGCACCAACTTTATATTAATTAGCCCCAGCAACATCAGAGCTATCTTTTTGGTTCCAGTAGTTCAAATCAGAGCCAATATGCTGATTTTAGGGTTCGGTGTTATGTTCACCCACTGAACCCTCTGGGAACACAGTAACACCCAGCTCTGAGACTAAAGGCACAGCCATGTGGGGTACTGTGTCTGGTTTGCATGGCAAGATTTTGGCAGTGGGCAGCGGTAACTTCCACTAAAAGCTGCCAGAAGCTTTCTCCATGTGCAGCAGAGACAATGCCATTCAGCCCCAAGCTGGATCCACTGCTGGCCAGTGATGATGGTAGCACCTCTGGGATAACAGATTTAGCAAGAAAGAGAAAAACCTGCCCAACAGCAACATCAGCCAGTAGAAAAGAGTGAGAATGTGCAGGAGAAACAGCCCTGAAGAAACCAAGGTTGTTGCAGAAGGGGAAGGAGGTGCTTCAGGCCCTGGAGCAGAGATTCTCCTGCAACCCATGGTGCAGACCATGGTGAGCCAGGCTGTATCCCGGCAGCCCATGGAAGGGACCCACTCTGGAGCAGTTCACGAAGAACTGCAGCCTGTGGGAGGGAGTCACACTGAAGAACTTCATGGGGAACTGTCTCCTGTGGAAGGGACCCTCATGATGCAGCAGGGGAAGGGTGTAAGAACTCCTCCTACTAAGAAGGAAGGTGTAGCAGAGACGTGATGAACTGACTGCAGCCCCCATTTTCCATGCCCTGGGCTGCTGGAGGGGAGCAGGTAGAGAATTCAGTAGTGAAGTCGAACCCAGGAAGAAGAAATGGGTGGGGGGAAGATGTTTTAAGATTAAGCTCCTATTTTTCATTACCTTAGCCTGAATTGATTGGTAATATATTAAATTAATTTTCCCCTAGTTAAATCTGTTTAGTATATGATGGCAATTGGTGAGTGATGTCTGCCTGTCTTCACCTTGACGCACAAACCTTTTTTTACATCTGTTTTCCCTTGTCCAGCTGAGGAGGGGAAAGATAGAGCAGTTTTGGTAGTCACATGGCATCTAGACAACACAAACTCAGCATAGTTGCTTAGGTCTTGATCAAGAAATGTAATAATTAGGTATCTGCCCAGAGCATGTGTGAAGAATATAGTTAGGAAACTCAGAAAGGAATCTAATCTGACAAGTGCACTGAGAAGCCAAATTCTACATATAATTCTACCTAAATTCTACATATAATGTGCAACTAGCCAAATATAACTAAACAAAACAGTTAAGGCTTTGCTAATTCCTAGGCACTCTGCGCCATACATCCTCATTACACTCCTATGAAGTTTCTCTTGGTTTAAATCACTATTTCAGAAGAAAGTCTGGAAAGTATATCCTTAGTAAAGCTCTAACATCAGCCTATTTTACAAAAATGCATTGGCAGCCCATCTGCCACTACTGGATATTTTAAAAAAAAAGCATATTTCCTATTCCTTGATCCCTCAGGTAAAGTTGAGGCCTCCTTGCTGAGTCAAAGGTTCTTTTGATACTTCAGTGTCCAGTAATGGCAATCTGTGGCTTTAAGCAAAAAAAGTCAATGCATATTTGGTAAAATTGTGAGATATTTCTCTCAAGTGAGCTTCGGATACTTCACAGAGACTATGATAATTTTAAGTGACTCCCTCATCAACTACCAAGCTGTTTTGAATCATACCCTTTGGCATGAACTTCTTCTCAAGTACAGTAAAGGGAGAAAAAGCACCCATTCTAAGTTGGTGGGAGGTCTTGATGCTGTAGGGTTCTCCCTGCAGCTTTCACTTTGAAATTACAACAACCTTGAAACTTGCAATGGGTAAAAATTACTGAAGAAAAAAGTTCATTAAATTGAACTCCTTTTATAAATTCTAAAAATAGCTTCTGAACAGCGCAAAGCCACTGATGTTACAAAGTTCAGTGACCTGTAACAACTATTATCATTTCCATTGACCCATAGTAATGATTGACCTGCAGTGGAACTAGCAACACGCCATAGCACATTTTCAATTTTTTTTTTTTATGTTCCATTTTCCAAGACAGACAGACACACACACGCACACCCACATACACACACAAATATCTGTCTACGTCAGACAGGCCAGATTTTAATCTGGTTATGCTTTTGGTGACAATAAAGCTATAATCATAAAACAAGAAGGTAATGGATGAATGTCTAATAACTAAATACAAATCAATAGACCATTGTGAAGTAAAAACAAAGATAATTCTATGTCTTTACAAAATCTCAAAAAAACCAATATTCATTACATTATTTTATGTGGAAACAACTGCATTTATGTTTACAAAAACTAGTATCAGGTTGTGCTGAAAGGTGAGAGATGGATGTTACTATTGCAGAAGGTCAAGCATGGCAATGCAGGTCTGAGGAGGAAATTTGCTCACTAAAAATTAGTAACATATATGCTGGTGATATATATAGCATACATATCAGACATTTTAACATTTAAGGGTCTTAATACATCCACACAATGGTTTCAACATTAAAGAATTTGTATTTAACACAGTGGTGACCATGTTTTTTTTCAGAATCTGATCTTACCAATTCACTTATTAAAAGAGTAGACATAATCCTTAAAATTTCAGACTGATCAGAGCAAGATAGGAGTTAATATTGGATAGAGGGAAAAAATGTTTCATTTCAATAGTTCACTTTGCAAGTATCTATTCCTGCTTTGCTTAATAACTTAAAAAGTTATATAAATCACTTATTATCAAATCAAGGATTAATTCAAAAAAAGTATTTTATTTTCAATGATGCTATGTGGAAAATTACCTTGAATAACATACAGACAATACAGCAGAGACATTTTAATTTTTCTGTCTTTGCAGCACAATGCACACAATTCAAATCAGGATGTATTCAGTTCCCATTACTGTAGGGTTCCTTGGATTGTTAATTTTTGGTCTGCTTTAAGATCTTCTCAGTCAATTTACTTACAATCCATATTCTATACATAGGTGTTCTATTTATGCACATATCAATTTTTGAAGAGATGTACCAGAAAAGCAATCTCCCATGTAAAAGCTATTCCAGCTAGCAGTTCTATGCTCTTGTTCATTGGGTAGGCAATTGAAATTGAGCTTTTTATATCCCTAAGGAATAGGTAAAACACTAACATGCTGGTTATGTTGTTGACGCTGTAACATTAGACAGTACATTACTACAATAAAATTTGAAATAGAAATTTGCATGAATTGGTGTTTCCTTCACAATCCCATATTACCATAAATAAAGAGAAAAAGGTTTTACCCTTGCATAGAGGCTGCACATTTTCCCAGAAATTATGCATTTTCATTTTTCAATAAAACAAATAAATTCTTTTTTTTTTTCCCTGAAGAAAGTCACTGTATGAAGAAGTAAAACACTAGATAATTTTATTCTACACTGAAGGAAATGCCTTTTGACTTTTATTGAACTTTTTGCTGAGTTTTTGATTTCTTGAGCCAAATGGTTATTACATGGAGTCGTAGACATGTGCAGAACTAGGAATAGAGAAGTTGTCAAACATTCGATATGTCAGTGCTGCTTAAAGAAATAGAATCTCAAATTTGTCAAATGAAAGTGCTATCTTATTTTGGATAAAAACTTCAAACATCCACTTCCTACAAATAATTTTCTTCACTATCTGAGCTACACTGCGTAAGTATGAAGAAAAAGTGATGTCTGGTGAATAAAGCCAGTACTTAAAAAAAATAATGTATGTAACGATTTTTACTTTCTGAAACTCTGTTAGAGATAGATCTTTTTTTTTTCTCTGTCAGATGTAATTATTGCAAGATATAGCATCTGTAAATATGTCTTGATTGATAACATGTGAGAAGCGAGGTGCCAGCGTCATACATTTGGTCTTTTTAGTCTTAATAGTCTCAAAGAATATTGCTGATTATTTTAGGAATATAGTTTAATGTCACATCTGCAGTATAACTACTGTGCCTGCACACTCAGCCTTCACTTTCTTGATAATCTACTTTTAAACATATCAAATTTAAGCATCTATATTCAAACTTCCCACTCTAGCCTGAATTTTTTAGTTGAGAGAGAAACAGAAAACAATTTGTCTCACTTGTTTTAGACACCTCTGCTTTTTACTTACACACCCTGGAAATATCCATATCTCAGGAAGAAAAAAATGCCCTAGGCTGGATGCCTGATTTTGAGACAGCTAAGTTAGAGCAAGCAAATCCCACTCTTTCTAATGAATAATACTCTCTTCTCACTGCATACAAAATTTGAACAAGACAGAAGCATGGTTTTGATCTGACTGAAGGCTTTTAGAAACTGAAGAAAATCCGTATTTGGACGAAACTCAGAACAGGTTTGGCTTCAACTATTTGTTCAGCGCTGCCAAGGGAACTCAGGGCCTCTGCAGAGAAAAACTATTGTCTCTTATCTCAATATGGGACCTGAGTGGTCAGAGTGACAACATGAATAATAAAGCTTCTATCAGCTGCAAGATTTCTGAAGCATACAGCCAGAATGTTTTCCTATTATCTAAAAAGCAGCTTAGGCATTAAGTTGTTTGGTTTTACTATCTTCTTTTCATCACAGACATAAAAATGTGGTAAATCCCACTGGGAGTTGGTCAATCCACTTGTCTAAATAAAAGATGCAATTTGGGCCAAATCCCAGAACACATGGTAATTATCCTGCATTCAATAAAAATTTTTTTGGGTAATTTATGAATTTTGGTGAGCAAGGAATAAGTTAACATCAGCAAATTACAGCTAAAAGCTAATTAAGAATTTTTACCTGAATATAGACTGAGCGAATATGACAGAATCTGGCCCTTGGAAAATTAATGTAATAATTTATTGTCAAGGAAGTAAATGTCCATCCCCCATTGCCAAAGAGCTCAGGTTAAGCTACAACATATGGTATGTTTTTCAGAGCACAGCTAAACAGTCCAGGAAAAATATACATGCAAGGAAACATACAACTGCCTGTTTCGTAGGAACAATGAAAGGCTGAAATATCATTGGAGCTGCTGCAATCAGAGGAAAAATGCTTTGTATTGCTGCACTATACCCACTGTCTAACCATTTCCACCACAGAAAACTGAATGGGATTGCAGACTGTTGGTAGCTGGATAGAAGAACTATCTGACACTCATGTCTTGATGTCTTGGCTATCCGGCACATTGCAGGGCTCCTTCAGGGCATTGTCCTCCACTGCTGTGAGCAGTGTTCTTCCCTCAGAGGTGGCTTCTGGCACTAAAAGGTTGCCGCTTCAGCTCAGAAGCCGTGGCTTAATGTCAATGAGAAGTCAATTAAGGAATATCTACATATTCATGACACTCTCATAACTTGCAGACATTATGTACACAGTGAGCTGGCAAAACTGAAATGCTGTCCCTGAACTGATGTGATAAGGACTGCAATGAAATACTTATGGTATTAATAATTTTTAGGAGTGTCATATTAGTACTATAGCTCAGCTTGTGCTTTGGCTTTTACTAAACAAGAGTTGTTTCATTATTATTTTAAGCCTTACACAAAAAGTCAGTGAAAGTAAATGTTCATATGCTATGTAACACAGTATAAAAAAACTCTGGTAAAAAGATCTGCTGGAATATAATCTGAATTAAAGTCTTTCTTCCTCTTATATTTTTAAAAAACTATACTTAGTTAATAAATTTAAAATTAGGTTTTCTTGTGAAAATAAAGTTGTGATCAGACTAAATATATATATATATATATGTATCTTTCTCACTGCTGGAGTATATTGACATTTTTCCAGATAAACAGAAAAGCAGAAAATGCATGGAGATACATTAAAAAAACCCACTATAACCAAAGAACTCGTACTTCTATGAAACCTCAAAAGAATGCAAGGAAGAAGGAAGAATTTGGTCAAATGTGTCAAATACTTAGTTTAGAGACTGCAGAAGGCTTTTTTTTTTTTTTTCCCTCAAGTCTCTTTTCTCTGCCACTGTTTATCAGCTCTGATTTGTGATACTTCAACATAGCAGTCCCCAATAGGCACTAAGCTAACCAGATGGGAAAATCTCATCCACCTTTATCAGCTTTCCTATCAAATACCGCTTTGCCTCATGGGATATTCCTTCATAAGTTTAGAAACTGCTTTCACATGTTAGCTACTTTCTTGTAAGGTTGTCATGACCGCAGTAGAGTTTTGTTCATGAAAAGCTGTTGAGCAGAACCTTGCAGGTCCACCTTGCAAGAGCTTTCAAGAACCAGCCTTTTGAAAGGGTAACTGGAGATTTGAGCGATACAAACCCCTAAGAGTCATCCACTTTCCAGCTCAACTGTTGCTTTATTCAAACTGGACCCAGAGTTTCTGCTGCCTTACAGTGACACAAGGGAAAGCAGTGCCAGGGTCCCTCTCCTGCTCTGTGCCGAGAACAGAATGATCATGCTAGGTCTGATCTACAGTGACACAGAATGATCACAGCTTTCAGTAAAGTGCAAGTACCAGATGCTCAGTACTTCTGTGAGAAAGGTCACTATCTAATATTCATAAGAGTCTTTCACACTGTAATCCACCATCCTGCACAGGAAGTTCACATGTAAGGCATTTTCCTTACTGAGCAGCAAAACAATAAAAAGTGTATATTGCTAAAAGTTAAAGAGACCTTTTACTTGCCCTGTATCTCCTGCAGTTTAAAATCTTCAGTGAAGTGGCAGTCTGTTAGTCATGTGCCTTTCTTAGATTTCCTGTGACTAGAAATCAATACTCAGACCAGGGCTTTCACTGCAAAATGGGACTGCTTCCCCACTGAAAAGCACCTGTCTCAAAGTATCACATTGACTGGAGTCTAACAAAATTTGTCGTCTGAATCAGTGAAATTTCACTGATGGGAAAATCTCACACCACAATCTTTCACTGTACAACCACAGGTTGTAGCAGAGAGCTTTTTGCTAGACTGAGGGGGCAACATGTCCCTACATCCCTGTCCCTTGTAAAAGTTGGCCACAGTTGCCAGCCATGCCAAAAGATACTATTTGATATTCTCTTTCAGAATTGATGGTCCTGAATGAATCACCTGGGAAGGTTCCCATCTGCCACTGGAATTCTGCCCACAAAAACAAGGCATTTCAATTGAGTATCAATACCTATGTTCTTTATTCAGAATAAAGTAAAATAAATACTCTATTTTTACCATACCAGTAATGCACTTTTTCTGTCTGATCTATTTATCAATAACTATGACACTTCTCGGAGGGTTTGTCACTAGATCTCAGACTTGAGGTTTGTGATATACTTGAGGCAATCAGGAATCCCACAGAAGTGCTCTCACTTGTTCCTTCTCAATCACTAATTACAACATGAATCTTGGATGTAGTAACACTAGATTTTATCTAGTAAGATGCAAGTCAAAAAGAACATGTGGTTGAATGGAATTAGGCTCATAAATTGCTAACATCTTTGTCCCAGAAAACATAACTCAGTATAGAAATATAATTAAATCAGTTCAATATTTTTCTGCAACTTTGGAAGGGGTTCTTCCCCCAAAATAATGAGTGAAGGAGCCAGTTTGGTATCTTTTCTATACTGCTGTTTGTCCCACACCCCTCATTCCAAAACAGCTGGAGTACTTCTCCTTAAACAGGCTGGAGTACTTCTTAACCAGGAGATTTATTAGACACATTAGTCTTTAAGGAGCCTTTAAGACTTACTAGATGATTCTGATGTGTAACAAAATAAAATATTATAGAGGTACCAGATGCTCCAGAAAACTTTTAATTCTGCTGTTACTCCTGTGCTTTAATAAAACAAAAGTCATCAAGTATAATGAAAACCTGAATACTATAACAGTAAAGCCATCATTTACCCTATCAGTGGCCCAAGGGAACTGCAGTGGCTGTAATAGCATGAAAAATGGTGTAGGAATAGGTCAGTAATTCCAAAAGCATAAGAGGAAGAAATAATATAAAAGGAAACTGTGACATCAGAGAAAAAAGAAAACGAAAACTTAGTGGTAGAATTTTGTAGGGATTCAGACTCATTCATAAGCAGACTACTGATTCACTAAAACTAAAATTATAATGTCTATGAATTCTAACTCCACACAAATCAGTGTCAAAATCTGACTGAAATCCAAATGAGTCAATATTTCTGTTGAAATGAATAAAATTAGAGCAGATGTGAGTCAGCTGAAAGCATCTGCCATGCATGTCCAGTCAAACTACCTTAAACAGGATTGAGTTTATAGGCACCTTTAACACCAAGCAATGTTCAGAACAGTGCAAATGGATGAGAATTTAGTAAAGGACTTGGATAGTTTGATTTCTTTCTTGAATTATACATGTTCACTCTGAACTGTATACACTGCATTGTCTGTTCTATTTATGCTAGAAATGAATGGCAAAGATATAAACAATTTATAAGGCGGTACATACTGAGTGGTTTCAAAACCCTAGGGATTAATGAATAATAAATAAACCCAAGCCATTTTTTAGTACCATAATGCTTTACTGTTTATCTCACATATGATTATTGTACTAATGTAATTCTTTGGGATGAAATGGTTATTTAAACCACAGTATATTTCCAAGAGTTTCACTGAATAAAGCAGAGCCTGATTCCATTGCCATTTACTTTAGCAAGAATGGGGTAAAGCTCTTATTCAGACAAACAGTATTGCACTATTTATATTTTAAGGATGGAGAATATGGGACAAAGGAATTAATATGATTTGTTTACAGTCCCAGAGAAAATCAGTCTTGGAAGTTTTTGTTTCTGTTTTGTTCTGTTCTGTTCTATTCTATCCTATGCTACGAAGTTTGTGCCACAGCTCTCATCCTCACAACACCCGAGAACATCCCAAGGGTTGCTAGACAATATGTTTTGTATGTTTCACTTATTATTTGCTTTGAAAGATGCAGTTTTACAAAAGACTCAGGCATTAAGTTGGTTTTGGACTGGGATTCTAATTACACTGGGTTTTGCTTCTTTGCTTTGGGTTGGACACGGAGTTTGTCTCATGTTTCCTTGGAAAAGGAAAAGGGAAGAGTAATTTTTGTTTTAACTGAAGGAAAGTGTTTTACTGTGCACTATGTTTTTAGTGCCTAGCTGAAAACAAATGCCTGCATGTTGTGCTCACCACGGAGCATGAAAACACTTAGGGTGGTCTTCAGGCACTGTGATTTAGAGAGTTTCAACTCCCACACAAACATTACCTCTGCAAAGGGCAGCTCCACTGTGCTTGAGAGTCCCAGTACTCAAGCTTTTAGCAGTAGCCTGGATTCAGACCACTGAGCAATTTCAGTCTAAAGATGGACATTTAAAATTCTATTTCAGATGTTCAGACAGACAGTGTAAGTAATGCTGGGAAGGTTAGAAATCCTTTTGATAGTCCAACATGTTAAATGAATGTGTAATTGGTCTTATGCTATCTAAAGTTTCCTTAGTTCTGATAATTTCACATCTAGTTCTATGGCAGGCTTATAGTCTAGCCATTAGTGACTGGAGACTATAAAATGAAAACACCTAATTTTCTGCTGCAGAGGACCTTTGAGTTCTTAGCCAGCAGTAAATCATAGTTGCTGCTCTAATTCAGCAGGACACTATTTCCACCAATCAAATGCTTACAATCTCTTCAAAAACATGACTTTCATTTCGTGCAGGAACAAGCTGCTCATTCACCAAGGCTCCGCAATGCCAATGCAGCTGTTAATTCCCGATTTGCCTGCTGACACTCACACAGCAACACAGAATCTCAGAATTATTTGGGTTGGAAGCAAACTTAAAAGATCTTAGTTCCAACCCCTCCTGGTCAAGAGCAGGGACGCCACCCACTAGATAAGGTTGCTCAGGGCCCCATCCAATCTGGCCTTGAACACATCCAGAGATAAGGCATCCGCAGGTTCTCTGGGCAACTATTTCCAGTGCCTCTCCACCCTCGGAGTATTTTTTTCTTAACACCTCATTTAAATCTGTCCTCTTTTAGTTCAAAACTGTTTCCCTCATCCGATGACTATCGGCTCTTGTAAAAAGTCACTCTCCGTCCGCTTTCTACAGACGAAGAGCAAGTCGACTTTATTTTCATTTTTTATATCTTTTTCCCGCCTTAGTTTCCAGACGGGTCTACCTTCTTCCCCTGATCCCAGCGCTGCCCGGGCGAGCACACACACCCCCAACATCCCCGCTCTCCGCTGTGGCCGCGCCGCTGGGCTCAGCACAGCGGCCGCTTCCCTCCGTGCCCGCTTCCCTCCCTGTCAGCTGCCCGCTGCGCTCCCTGCCCGCTGCCCGCTTCCCTCCCAGCCTGCTGCCCGCTTCCCTCCCTGCCCGCTGCCCGCGGCGCTGCCGCAGCCTCCGCGGACGCGCCCCCGCGTCTCGCCCGCCCGCCCCCTTCCCAGCCGAGCCCGTGCCTGTTCCCCCGCTCCGGTCCTTCCCGCGGCGGAGGGGGAGTGTCCTGGGCGGCGCGCACATCCCAGCCCAGCCCAGCGCGGCGGCGGCGGCGGCAGCGGCGGGGGAATGGGCAGCCGCGGGGAGCAGAAGCGCCGGCCGGGCGGCGGAGCGGGCGGGCTGCCGGGGCG